>NC_139227.1:33019336-33366836 GCF_055691185.1 Crinia signifera | reverse complement strand
ACACCCACGGCCAATTGCAGTCGCATTCCCCGCCGCTGTGACTTCCAAACCTGCATTGCCTTGAGCTTCAGTATGGGTTCTAGCTGTGCCCTAGGATCCTGCCATTTGAGGAAGGACTTGTGTAATCTTCACCCTAGCAGTGTTGCAGGGGGATGTTAGCAGCAACACTGGGGGTTAAATTAATGGAATAACTGTCTTAACATGTGTTCCTTAAAAACAACTAGAAATGTTCATTTTTCCAGTGCGTTCCATCAGATTTTCCATCATCCATGTAGTGTCATTAACTTCAGTGAATCCGACTTCAGAGGGATCCTCACAGTGCACTTGTCAGAGGAGCTTGTGTACTTTTCGAGCCCCCAGTGGGTTAAGGTAAGAGAAGGTCAATGGTAGACTATAAGCAGAGCGCTCCGGCATACACTGCCTTCCCAATGTTCCAGCAGCGGCACGGCCAGGCTTGTTTATACTGCTGCGCACAGCCTGTCTCTTCTCCTGATACTTGGAAGATGTCCAGTGTCAAACAGGAATTTATTTGTGGAGGTGAGGAGCAGCCTCTACTTCTCGGAAGGAGGCCACCACCTGCCGGATTATTACCCAGTAACATAGAGATGAGGGGGAGAGACAGATATATGTAATATTCAAGCAACCAGATGCTTCTAGCCCAGGCATAGTGAAACCTCCGATATGTCTATCTAGATACAGTCAAATATGTCAACAACAGAAGTTTGACATGCACTAGGTTGACTTTGACAACAGGTTGACTACGGAGGTTGACATATGGAAAGTTTGACATTTTTCTTTTTGTTTTTTATGCTTTACCATCCACGTGGCCTCCAATTGGTAAGAGTGAAGTTTGCTGACGCAGAGGTAGCTTAGCAAGGCATCTGACCCTTGCATAGTATCACAGTAGACGACATTGCAGCCACACTGCACCGAGCCCACAGGTGCACTTCCAACCACGTCACTGTCTGTGTTAGCACGTTGTAGGCGTTTCCTCCCACAGATGAAGGACACACATGATTGCAGATTAAGCTCGGTCTGTGTGTGTTTGGTGCAGTACAGATGTCTTTGCGGTCAAGGAATACTTGTACTCGCAAACAGTCCCCGGTCTGTAGCGCTTTCTTACCACGGTGTGAGGCAAAACCCCTATTCCCGCGGTGTGAGGCAATGCCCCTATTCCCGCGGTGTGAGGCAACGCCCCTATTCCCGCGGTGTGAGGAAACGCCCCTATTCCCACGGTGTAAGGAAACGCCCCTATTCCCGCGGTGTGAGGAAACGCCGCTATTCCCGCGGTGTGAGGCAACGCCCCTATTCCAGCGGTGTGAGGCAACTCCCCTATTCCAGCGGTGTGAGGCAACTCCCCTATTCCAGCGGTGTGAGGTAACGCCCCTATTCCAGCGGTGTGAGGCAACTCCCCTATTCCAGCGGTGTGAGGCAACTCCCCTATTCCAGCGGTGTGAGGTAACGCCCCTATTCCAGCGGTGTGAGGTACCGCCCCTATTCCAGCAGTGTGAGGTACCGCTCCTATTCCAGCAGTGTGAGGTACCGCCCCTATTCCAGCAGTGTGAGGTACCGCCCCTATTCCAGCAGTGTGAGGTACCGCCCCTATTCCAGCAGTGTGAGGTACCGCCCCTATTCCAGCAGTGTGAGGTACCGCCCCTATTCCAGCAGTGTGAGGTTCCGCCCCTATTCTCGCGGTGTGAGATACCGCCCCTATTCCTGCGGTGTGAGGTAACTCCTCTATTCCTGCGGTGTGAGGTAACGCCCATATTCGGGGACAGATGCATTAACCAATATTTTCATACACTTGTGTTAAGAGGAAAAAAAAAACATTTAGTTGATTCCGGATACTCTAATGAGATTGTACGGCACAAGCATTACACAGTGGGCCCGATTCAGAACTGCTTGCTGGGCAGCGTATGTTCGGAGCCCAGCAAGCAGGTTAATGCTGCCTCGCTAAATGCATGCCCCCGCCATACGAACCCATGTGCAGGGCTGCGAAGATGTGTACGGGTACACATCTGTTCGCTAGCAAGCGCATAATGGAGAAATCCTTCAATAGTCACATCATCGAATGATTGCTCCTCCTCTGGCCGGTGCTCGCAGCTGCAACGTGACCTGGGAGTCACTCGGCGTCTGCTTGCATGGAGGCAAAATCAGGGAGGGCAGCGACATCATGCGCCTGCCCTGAGCAGGCAGGGGCATGCCTGCATTCGATGGGCTCGCTCAGTGTTTTTGTGGGCACGGCCATGAAACGCCGGGGGGGGGAAGTGTCCACCCTGGAATGCCGAGACCGCCACGGCAAAGTAATAATTTGCTGAAGGTGCTTGCATCCAGGGGGCCTGCACATGTGTGTCTCGCAGCTAAAAAGGAAAGCTATAGTGTTATTTTTACTTTAATTATTTTTATTGTTAATTTGGTGTGTACGTCGTATTAGGTCATGGTTTATAATATATCAGTAAAAACTTTTTCAAAGTTCATTCACTCATTTATCATTGAATACAAGGGCTGCTTTTCTTTGTGTTGTGCATTAACCATGTCACAGCCGCAGACGTATGTAGCTAGAGTCAGGCGGAGTCACCTCCCATAGCATCAGTGTAGTCACAGGCGGTTGATCACCAGTAGACTCCGCTATCTGTGACCAACTCTCGGGCCAAAAATATATTCTAGAAGTAGTCATTTTATACACCGTGTCACCTGTTGGGGTAAGCACATCTTACACGCTGCATCACTGAATGCCTTCTGCCCAATTTCTGGGGGGCTGAAAATGTGTCTTTCCCAATGCCATGCAACTAGGACGCACCAGGAGACTCTGCTGATTTAATCATACTTGTAAGTGCTCCTGAAGGGGGAGGAGACCCTGATCTGCAGGTTGCGGCCCCTTCACCACTTTCCAGCAAAATGCCACAATTCATGAGTCTACAGAGCGGGGGCGGGGCTAAAATTACTCCATTGTAACCCTGCCACATCCCCGAAGCACTGCGCGCGCCAACATTAATCAATGTTGGTCAAATGTGATGTGGGGGGTCCATGGAAATTGCGGGAGGCTTGCCACCTTTCCGGTGGGCCCAAGGGGGGTTCGTCCAATTTTCTGGGGCCCCTCGGCCATTCTGGGAGGATAGGCAAGTGTGGATTTAATGAATGTGCCACATTTATATATCTGTGCAGCTGAGCCTCTGGATATGTACAAAAGTGCTACAATACAGTATCTGCTGCTGTTTTCCAATACAAGTTCAGTTGTGCTCCATATACAGTCATACACAATAAACAACTGTCATACAATATATTACTCAGCACAGTCTCCTCCTATGTCCTAGATGCATCCCGACTACTTGTATATTGTTTGTTGACCAAAAGGTGATTCTGTAGCAGCTGTGGGTCCGGTATAATATAAAGCATGACGTTCCCTCTGATTACAGGCTAATAAGCCCCAGGCACTCTTATACAATGCAGAGAACTCGGTTCTTGGCCTGTGCTCTAAAGCCGGTGTGTAAACTGCCAGAAGTACGTTGGTATGAAGACGCACACTGTTCCTTCTCCGCATGTCCAGGCTGTAAGGTATTCCTAATATTTAGATGACGGAACAGCTGAGTTATGGATGGCTAATATTTATAGGACTGAGTCACGCCTTGCCTGTGTTTACCTTGGGATCACTTTCAGCCTAAAAAGTAGCCAGCTCTTAAAACAAAGCAGAAGAGAGTTGGAAGTTCTCCCTGTGCCGGGATTCAGGGGCGCAGAGTAACATGCCACCAAACTGCGCCTTATTCTGCAGGATGCATTTATAATCAGGCAGGTCCTATACAAATAGGAATTAATGACTTGGAGATGCCGGAAATCGGATATGATTTACTAAATAGAAATATATTTTGGGTTAACGCTCTATATGTAATAAACCGCATACAACAGCGTTTCCCAGCCTCAGTTCTCAGAGAACACTTACGCTAGGTACACACTAGACCAGGGGTGGCCCGACTTTTGTGACCCGGGATCTACTTTTAGTTTACGTAATTAGTGGGGGATCTACCATTGTCAATGGGCCTGATTCAGAGGTGGCCCATATACTGATATTTGCTCAGGTAAGCAATTTTGCTTTGCTATTCCGCATGCATGAAAGTGAACTGTACGATGGCGGTCACAGTTGCACATGGCATCACTGCCAGTAGAGATGGTGACAACATATTTTTGCAGACATGAATACATAAGAATCAGCAACTCTGCGTACATAGCATCCACCGCTGAATCAGGCTCACAGGCCCTATGCTACAGTACTTCCCACAACAGGTGTTGTTTTTCTGAACCTCTTATTTCTCCCCCTACCATACTGTAAACTTGTAATATACTATATACATTGCACAAGTATACAAGCGATTGTTTTATTGAAAAACATAAATAAATGAGGGTGGAGTTTATTAAATACAACTTGCCGGATTGTACATTGTACCATGCCTTCTGTGGAAGAGAAATTGGCATTGTTATTGAACCTATTAGTCAGTCAGCAGCTGATAACCAGGACACAAGCATGGTACCATGTACTCAGGGTGGCATATGAATGCATAAGAAGAGGCTGTGCTCCAGCAGCATCAGCCAACAGCCTCTGTACCACCCGTATCAGACAATTAAATCCCACACGATAGCTGCCTACCCTCCTGCATTCTGCAGGAGACTCCCTGAAATAACAGCAATCTCCCTCTCTCCCTCATCAGTCTAGCAATCTCCCTCATGTCACCTAGCCCACATTACACTGTTAAATTTTTTGGGGAAAAGGAATGAGAGAAAGATACATTTACACTGAATCTCAGCACTTTACTAATGCTGGCCACACATCAGACCAACTTTCCTCCAACCATCCAACTAGTTGCTTGGATGGAATAAAAATATGGTACTAGTATAGTAGCTCTTACTAACTGCTTTGGGTCTAATCTACATACGCATAGAAGTCATTTAAAAAGATTCCCCTCAGATGTAGCAGTGCACACCCACGCTTCTAGGTGCCACGTTCACAATCTCATCTCACAATCTCTCCATATATGGATCTAGTCACACCCTTTGGGTGGAGCATGACACGCCCCCTCAATGGGGCGTTGTGCAAAATTCTACTACCAACTATAATCTCCCTGAAACTAGTTTTCAAAAGTAGGCAAGTATGTCCCACACACTGCATCCAGGAGCTGTAAGGAGTCTATGTGCTGGTACAGAACGGTAACCACGGTATTACAGTCTGTGGGTGTGGGGACAGCCTGATATATAGCAGCTGCAGAGGGCTCCTCAAAGCACTCCGGTAACATAATGACATCAGGGGCATGCTGCACTACTGGGAGCTGGCGTTCTGAGACCTGAGATGTCAGTTCAAGTGTATTTTTGTTCATTTGGTCATGATCTACTAGCAGATGCCCAGAGATCTACTGGTACTGAAGTATGAATTAGGGAAGCCAATCCCGGGGCATTTTTTCAATCCCGGAATTCGGGATTGAAAAATGCCCAATCCCGGGATTGGCTTCCCTAATATAAAAAACCCGCCTCGGCCACCCCGCATATTTACTTACAGATGCGTGGTGCGGCCGGGTGGGTGGGCGAGCTGGGGTGATGGAACCCGGGCTGGTCCGCTGGTGGGTAAGCGGGCTTGTCCGCTCGTGGGCAGTTGTGCCGGCTGGTCCGCTGCTGGGCGGGCAGGCGGGCTGGTCCGGGGACAGGACGGACACAGGCAGCCTGTGCGGCTTGCGCAGCGTGGCCTCTGACGTCGGCACGCTGTGCAGATCCGCGCTGCCCAAGACGGGAGAAGCCGGGCAGCTGCTGAGCACCCGCTCAGACGCTGCCCGGGATTAGACTGCGCATGCGCAGTCTAATCCCGAAATCCTGGGATTGGAAACTCCAATCCCATGATCGAAATCCTGGCGTTTTGGGGGCCAAATCCCGGGATCCCGCCAATCCCGGGATTGGCCACCCTAGTATGAAAGTGTCTGTATGGATCTATGTTGGGATCTGGGGCTGGTAAGGAGACAGAAGAGGCAGATGACAGGATGATGGGAGTATTGGCAGTCTGTGCGTCTGCTAGTGTTGGACTCCATCTGAATGTGTCCCTGTATTTTAGTGTTCCCTGAAGTCCTGGACGTGTGTGAGATGGAGCCATCGCTCTCTCTCTCTCTCTGGCAGATTTTTATAAATTGGAAACCAAAACATGACTGAACACACAGCTGAGCAATAATATCTAGTTGTACAAAGGGATGTTTACTGCTGGGCGTCTGTTTGTGATGACTGTTCTTATTTTGCTTGGCTTATTATTGTAGCTAGCACCAAGCACGTCTATTCAAAGCAGCTGTTCACCCAAACACACCTTGGACCTAATCCACTGTCACTGAGTCTCCCATTTGTCTCTCCCTCTGTCACAGTCTCCCAGGTGTCTCTCCCTCTGTCCCCCTCTCTTTCTCTCTGCCACCTGAGCCTCCATTGTGTCTCTCCCTCTGCCACCTGAGCCTCCCGTGTGGCTCTCCCTCTGCCACCTGAGTCCCCCGTGTGGCTCTCCCTCTGCCACCTGAGTCCCCCGTGTGGCTCTCCCTCTGCCACCTGAGTCCCCCGTGTGGCTCTCCCTCTGCCACCTGAGTTTCCCGTGTGTCTCTCCCTCTGCCACCTGAGTCTCCTGTGTGTCTCTCAATCCGTCACCCGAGTCTCCCGTGTGTCTCTCCCTCCGCCACCCGAGTCTCCCGTGTGTCTCTCCCTCTGCCACCTGAGCCTCCATTGTGTCTCAATCCCTCTGCCACCTGAGTCCCCCATGTGTCTCTCCCTCTGCCACCTGAGTCTCCCGTGTGTCTCTCCCTCTGCCACCTGAGTCTCCCATGTGTCTCTCCCTCTCCTGACTGTCACCGAGTCCCCTGTGTCGCTATAAAAAGAGCCAAGACCATATCGAAAATATAACAAGGCATGCATCTTTCTTACTCTGCTACAGATGTATCTCCAGTAGACACCAATCAGACAGCGCTTTCAATGTCTAACTTGCGCTAGACAAAACCTGAATGCTGATTGGTTGATGTCGTTTCGTGCTTATTTTGTCCTCAGATGATGTGTTGGTATGTGAAGCAGAGAATTTATAGATGAAGGTGACAGATACAAATACAGTAAAGAGTGTTTTTCATAACCATTCAGTACCTATAACCGTAAAGCCACATTACTACTTGTGCTGTACGCATGGGGTAATGGTTAGCCTTTCTGCCTCACAGATCTGCCCTAACTATGGAGATTCTACGTTCTCCCCATGCTTGCATGGGCTTCCTTCGGGTACTCTAGTTTTCTCCCATACTCCAACATCTAGCGGTAGATCAATAAAGCTCCTGACAAATATTAACTCTATTGTGTACGTGGGCAGACATGATGGGCCAAGTGGTTCTTATCTGCCGTCAAACTGTTTATAGTATCAGAGACCCTGCAGCTATAAAATGTGCAGCACAAAGAGAGATAATATATGATGTCAACAGACCATGTTTTCATTTTAAACCAGGATGTTTCGAATCTTTTTTTTTTTTTTTTTTTTACTACAGACTTTATGTGCAAATGTGTTATCTGATGACCATCCTGAAGCAATTTCCATCCGGACGGCTATATTCAGGGTGCTGTGTCTTATTAAGATGCCAAGTTTTATATCTGTGAAGACGTGACATATGGTTCCTTTCAATGCCGTGTTATCAATTTCCACGTGGAGAGAAAGCCGTCCTCGGGGATCTGTTTACTACTGAGCCTCAGCTCTGTGCATTGTAAGGAGAACCACATGTACAGTACACTTTATATAGAAGGAACAAATCTGACCCATCCATTGGTAAATAGATGAGGACAAGATAAAGTGGTTTCTATTCTTCCTGCCACATTGGGTTTGTCAGTCCCCTACCCGCAGCCTCCACTGTGCCGGCTACGCTGCAAGGCTATGGCGCCTTACAGATCCGGCAGTCCAGGGCCCAGACAGAAAGGGGGATGGGACTGTAGTCTATCAAATGGTTCCGTTTGATAGAACTACAGTGTCTTGATAGACAGTCAATACAGTGGGTCTACCCGAAAGGTCGACATGCAATACAGGCTCCCAATATGCGACAGGCTCACAATGTCGACATGAATAGTCGATGTCAGTATTTCATGATTAACCGGTCTTGTTCTTACTTCACCATCCATGACGGCACCATCCATGTCAGCATTATGCCGTGTGGGCCACATTAAAAATGCTGTGGTCAAATGGGATGTCTATCACACAGCCCCCCCCCCCCCCCCCCCCAATATTACACCCAGTACACACAGCAGGATTGTGTACACATGGCTACCCCCACCCCTTCTACACCCAATACACACAGCAGGATAGTGTACATTACACACAGCCCCCCCTCCCAATATTACACCCAGTACACACAGCAGGATGGTGTATATTACACACTAGGTGATTCATCGCGTCCTACGGGCGCTCTTCACACCGGCGTAAGGGGCTACGCCCCTTAATTTGTGAACATTTGTATTGTGAGAAATATGGTTAGAATTGTATGAAAGATGCCCTGTATTGCAGCTTCTGGCAGTGGGTGAGGGTCCAGCGTGGCAGCACAGGAGTACCGGACGGTGGCCCTGAGTCAGTGTCTCCTCCTACTGGGTGGGAGTTAGGGTGCATGAGAGCAGGAGGCTGGGATATGAGGCATGATAGGGGTATGTGGGCAACACAGCGTCAGCGATTACCCAGTGGTGGAAGTTACGGTTCAGGAGAGCAGGAAGCTGGGTAGTGATAGGGGTGTGTGGGCATACGGGGGACTAAAGAGGGTGGTGGACACTGTGCAGCTTCTGCCAGTGGGTGAGGGTCCAGCGTGGCAGCACAGAAATACAGGAGTCAGTGTCTCCTCCGACTGGGTGGGAGTTAGGGTGCATGAGAGCAGGAGGCTGGGCGGTAAAGCATGATAGGGGAATGTGGGCAACACAGGGTGAGCGGGTCTCCACTGGCGGAAGTTACGGGGCAGGAGAACAGGAGGCAGGGCAGTGTCCTCCCACATTGATGGCAAAAGTATTCAACATCGGCCATAAACCATCGATTATTTGAAAATCATTGATGGTCGATGGGCATCCCTAGAACTGGAGGAGGGTGGGGGACAGTATGCAGCTCCCGGCAGTGGGTGAGCGTCTCCTCCCACTGGGAGGGAGTGAGCGTGCATGAGAGCAGGAGGCTGTATAATAGTGGTATGTGGGCAAGACATTGATAAAAGTTGTGGCGCTGGTGCAGAGGGCAGTGGGGAAACCTGCAGTGCGGCAGCCAGGGCCGGATTTCCCACCTAGGGGCGGTACCTGCTTGTGGTGGTACAGGATCCCCCATTGTCACGGGGGTACGTGAAATGCGGGAGCGGGGGCCGCGGTGGTCCGCTGGGGGGTGGAATTGCCGGAAGGGGGTCTGGGGGGTCTGCAAATTGCGGGAGGGGGGGGTGGTGTGTGGGGATCCGCGGTTAGCGGGAGGGGGCGGGGGTCCGCAAATCGTGGGCAGGGGCGCGGGGGGGCTTGAATCGTGGGAAGGGGGGTCCGCAAATTGCGGGAGGGGGGTTGTCGGGTTAGTGAATTGCGGGAGGGGGGGTTGCGGAGGTCCGTGAATTGCGGGAGGGGCGCGTGGGGTGCCGTGAGTCAAGGGGGGGTGGTGCGGGGGTCCGTAAATCACGGGAGGGGTCATGAATCGCAGGAGGGGGGGGTCGTGGGGGGGCTGCGAATCGCAGGAGGGGGGTGTGGGGGGTTGCCGTGAATTGCATGAGGGGGGCGTGAATCAAGGGAGGGTGGGCGCAGGGGGGTGGTGCGGGGGTCCGTGAATCGCGGGAGGGGGCATGAATCGCGGGAGGGGGGGTCGTGGGGGGTTCCGAATCGCAGGAAGGGGGGTATGGGGTGTGCCGTGAATTGCGTGAGGGGGGCATGAGTCGCGGGAGGGGGGGTCCCCGAATGTGTGAATTACGGGGCGGTGGCAAATCGCGAGAGGTGCCGAGGGAGCCCGCAAATCGTGGGAGGGGGGCGCTACGGGGGTTTTCGTGAATCGCGGGAGGGGGGGTCTTGGGGGGGTTGCGAATCACAGGAAGGGGGGTGTGGGGGGTGCCGTGAATTGCGTGAGGGGGGCATGAATCGTGGGAGGTGGGGTCCCCGAATGTGTGAATTAGGGGGCGGTCGCAAATCGCGAGAAGTGCCGAGAGGGCCCGCAAATCGCGGGAGGGGGCGCTACGGGGGGTTCCGTGAATCGCGGGAGGGGGCGGCGCGAATTGCGGGAGGGGGGTCGCAAATCACAGTAGGGGGGGTGTGCCGTGAATCGCGGGAGGGGGGGTCGCGGGGGGCCCTTTTAATGCCGGGAGGGGGGGTCGCAGGGGTCCGGCGAATCGCGGGAGGGGAGGATGCAGGGGTCCTGCGAATCGCGGGAGGGGGCTCGCGGGAGGGAGGGGTCGCTGGGGTCCCGCGATTTGCGGGAGGGTCGCGGGGGTCCCGCGTTTCGCGGGAGGGGGTGGTCGCGGAGGTCCAGCGAATCGCGGGAGGGTGTGGTCGGGTCTGACATCGACAGCCATTACATCGACACCATTAGTTCGACAGCTCAATAGGTCGACATGGTTTTAGGTCGACATACCATTAGGTCGACATGTCATTATGTCGACAGCTCATTAGATCGACAGCTCATTAGGTCGACAGCTCATTAGGTCGACAGCTCATTAGGTCGACATGTTTTTAGGTCGACACTGCCATTAGGTCGACAGAGTCTATGTCGACAGTCAAAAGGTCGACATGGGTTTTTTCACTGTTTTTTGGCCGAAACAGTCGACATGGACACAGTTTGAAGTGTACCGCAGCCGCTCGCTATGCTTCGGGCACGATGCCTCGCTGCGCTCGGCACACTATTTTATTCTCCCACCACGCCCTAGTGGATAGTAGGGCATGAAATACCGCCTGTCGTCACATGTCGGCTCAATAAACAGTGAAAAAACCCATGTCGACCTTTTGACTGTCGACATAGACACTGTCGACCTAATGGCAGTGTCGACCTAAAAACATGTCGACCTAATGAGCTGTCGACATAATGACATGTCGACCTAATGGTATGTCGACCTAAAACCATGTCGACCTATTGAGCTGTCGAACTAATGGTGTCGATGTAATGGCTGTCTATGTAAGTGCTGTCTAACAATAGTCCGGATACCGGGGTGGTCGCGGGGGTCCCGCGAATCGCGGGAGGGGGGTCGCGGGGGTCCCGCGAATCGCGGGAGGGGGGGTTCGCGGGGGTCCCGCGAATCACGGGAGGGGGGGTCGCGGGGGTCCCGCAACTGGCGGGAGGGTGGAAAGCGGGGGTCCCGCGAATCGCGGGAGGGGGGGTGCGGGGTCCCGCGAATGGCGGGAGGGGGGTCACGGGGGTCCCGCAAATCACGGGAGGGGGGGTCGCGGGGGTCCCGCAAATCGCGGGAGGGGGGGTCGCGGGGGGCCCGCAAATCGCGGGAGGGGGGTCGCGGGGGTCCCGCGATTCGCGGGAGGGGGGGGTCGCGGGGGTCCCGCGATTCGCGGGAGGGGGGTCGCGGGGGGTCCCGCGAATCGCGGGAGGGGGGGTCGCGGGGGTCCCGCGAATCGCGGGAGGGGGGGTCGCGGGGGTCCCGCGAATCGCGGGAGGGGGGGGGTCGCGGGGGGTCCCGCGAATCGCGGGAGGGGGGTCGCGGGGGTCCTGGCAGAGGGTAGGGATGTGCAGGAGTAATGGTGGATGGTGGCTGTGGAGTAATGGTGGATGGTGGGCGTGTACTGTAGCCCTGGCTGGGCGGGGGGAGGTGATGTCAAGGGGGTGGAACGTCAGACACATGAAAGTGAAACTGTTCTACACAGGAACGTTCTCCACAGGGGTTGAGTGACAGATCTGGCTAAATATATGAGATAGCCGGCCCACCTCTCATATTACACCATACTCGCCTATCTGACCCTCTCCATGAAGGACACAATGCTCTTTTCCTGGACTTCCCTGGTGATGTATGATTGCCATCACCTGTGGTGAAACACCTTTCTTATCAAGCTTCCCACAGGTGATGGCAATCATACATTACCAGGGAAGGCCAGGAACAGAGCATTTTCTCCCTCATGGAGAAGGTCAGGTAGGCAAGTATGTAAAATTACACCCAGTACACACAGAATTATACACATCCACCCCCTTCACCACACCCACCATATTACACCTAGTACACACATACATACAGTACCACATTGTACATTACACACAACAAACCCCCCCTTTTTTTACACCAAATTACATTACAAACAGCCCCCATATTACATTATACACAGTCCGCCATATTATATTTCACACAGCACTCACCTGGCTGTGAGGAGCAGGGACCAGGCAGTGCACTGGTGGGGGAAACAGATCACCTTAGGCATAGGAGAGCAGGAAAATCTAGGCCTGATGCATGGAGCCTCTGAGTGTGGTGGGCGGGGCCAACCTCCTCCTGCTCCTCTCCATGCACATACTTCCTGTCAGTGTCAGTGTGTGTGTACTGCACAGTGCACACAGCAGCTCGGTCGGGGTCGGCTGTGACCACTGAATGACCAATCCCTCCAGTCAGGATTTCACCAGAGGGACTCAATCCGGACGTCCCATGAAAAAAACAGGAGTCTTCCATTGAATGCGGGAGGGTAGGCAAGTCTGCTTGAGGCCCCCTGGTAGAGACACTATAATCCACACCCCTTTTCTTTTCCCTTAGAGCAGTGGTAGCCAACCCTAGCCCTCGAGAGCTACCAACAGTTCACATTTTCCAGACAACCTAGCTGCTGCACAGCTGCACTCATTAATCACTGACACATTTTAAAAGATCCACAGATGGAGCTAATTAGCTCACTTGTGATTCTGTGAGTTGACCTGCAAAACATGCACTGTTGGTAGCTCTCGAGGACTAGGGTTGGCTACCCCAGCCTTAGAGCAATGCAGCACAGGGAAGCCAATCCAGGGATACAGGATTGGAAAATGCTCAATCCTGGGATTGGCCTCCCTATCCCTAATAAAACAAAAAACACGCCTAGCCCCCCCTCACGACAGCTGCGAGTGGGCGGGTGCCAGCAGAACAGACGTGGAGCCTCTGCAGCATGACCACGTCACACTGCGCAGAACCGCCGGGCTCAGGAACAGGTAGCCTGCCAGTGCTCAGATGCTGACCGCATTAAGCTGGCCATACATCAGAAAGATCGATCTTAAGATTGATTGCGCTCATGATTGTGTACAATTTCCCTTGAAATTCCCGGAAGTCCTTGGTGGTTTATGGACACACAATCTACTCACAATCCATCATACAATCAGTCATACAATCCATCTGCTGCATGATTGTGTACACAAGATGTGCACACAATCTGCATACAATCCATTTTACAATCAATTGAGATTGTATGATTGGGTACAATATCTTTCTGATGTATGGCCACCTTTAGACTGCGCATGCAATTTTTAGGCCAAAAATCCTTGTCCTTCCTAGCAGTGCGGCCAGAGGTCTCACCAGGGGCGGGATGTATCACGCACTGTAGCAGCAGAGTAGTGATCTCACCAGGGGTGCTGTGGGCTCAAGGAGGGGGGGGGGGAGCTGCATATTTCTCTTTCAATGGTCCTGGTGACACAGCTCAACACTGGGATGTAGGAGGGTCCGAAGGAGCCAGGCACCTATCCTAAAGCTTTAGAGGGTAGGCTCCTCCCCTACTGCATCCCTGGACTCTTCAGTTCGTGTTAGGTGCCCACTGGAGTGGGTGCTATTCTAAAGGGCTGCAGGAGCAGCCGAAGAATTAGAGTAGTTAGGGTTTTTTTATTATTTTATTAACTATTACCCTAGCTAGGTAGGCACAGTGTGAGGATTTTCATAGTGAATCCTCACACTGCTAGCGCAGCAGGAGCTGACAGAAGCGCGTCCTGTCAGCTCTCTGTGCACAGGGTAGACTCTGTCTGGTCTCCCTGTGCTGCGCTTACAGCCTCTATTAAGAGGCTGCCTGGGCTCCGGAGTAGCCTGAAACCGGCTCCACATTTAGGTGGGGATCATGGGGGACAGGCGCTCCGTGATGGCGGCGGCCATTTTATGCGGAGCTTACACGCTGAGCTCCTGACTGAGAGGACAGCAGCGCTGTGACAGGCATGTTCCAAGTGGTCCCCATTTGAGGGGGAGATACTGGAACAAGGAAATCCTACCTAAGGAGCGGCTAGCTGGGGGTGGTTGGCGCCAAAAGGTCACGGACCCCGCAGCAGCAGGGACTTTGGTCTCTTCCTTCACTCTGACTTTGGCGCCTTTCAGAACGCTTGCAGCGGAGCTGAGCTGGCTTATTGATCCTGGCAGAGTGACTTGGATTTCCTGGGCATCGCTTCCCCGCAGTTGAAACCTACAGACAGCTAAGTGATTGGGTGCATTGACTTTGTATAAACGCTTGTACAATTGTTTGCACTGTGTATATTGAGATATATATATATACGCTTCACTTGCATCATGTCTGAGCATCAGGCTGTGGTTTTGGGGGAGGGAGTCCTTAGTGCACTGAGCGCGTGCAATGTTTGCACACAAAAGTTTGTCCCTGAGCAGATGGCCAAGGGGGGCTTATGTATTACTTGCGCTGATGTGAGACCCCATGGGCAGTGAACACCATAGGGGAGAGCAGAGTGAACCTGCGTGGGCCAGTGCCCTAGGCAGGTCGGTAAACGCTTTGGTGCAGCTTCTGGACAGGCAGAGTGATGTGCTGGTAGAATCACAGAGACCTATGCCATCATCTCAGCAGTCGTCTGGCTCCTTACCTCTTACCCAGGCAGATCCTGCACTTATTCAGGTGATGCAGGATACTGCTAAGGGGATCAACAGATTCAGTGAAATACTGGACAAAATGGATGAGGTTACAGGGACCCCTAAAAGGTCTTATGCTATGCCTAATGTGTTAGAGGAAGAGGAAGGAGAGTATACTGACACACCCTGGGACCAGGGTGATGATTTTGAAGAGACCTCTGCTGCTGGTATAGAGGATCTTATTGTGGCTGTAAAACAGGCGTTAAAACTGTCTGTTGAGGATAAGACCCCCTGTTAAGGGTGTTTTTAAGCGACAGCGAAAGGAGGCTGTTACTTTTCCCTCAGATGAGGGGTTACAGGAACTATTGGAAGGGGCTTGGAAAACCCCAGATAAGAGGCTACAGATGCCTAAAAGATTCCTTAGTCTGTACCCCATGCCGGAGTCTCATTCTGAACTCTGGGAAAAGGTGCCTGTTGTGGATGCTTCTGTGGCACGCTTATCAAAAGCTACGGTATTACCTGTACAGGGTGGTGCAGCTTTTAAAGATGCTGTGGATAAAAAGCTAGAGGGAAACCTCAAGGCTATTTTTGAAGGGGTGTGGGGTTTACCCTGCGTCCCCTTATTGCTTCAGCCTGGGTCTCTAAGGCCATTATAGAGTGGGCTGGTGAGCTATGCACCATGCTGCAGGCTGACCACGGTGCTTTGCTGGTAGCAGAAAAGATTAAGGCCGCTGCAGAATATGCGGTGGAAGCAGAGGAGGAAGCTCTTAAAATGGCTACCAGAGTATCCACAGTCTCCATAAATGCCAGGAGGGTACTCTGGCTTAAGGCCTGGGAAGCGGACAATGAGTCCAAAAAGGCCTTAGAAATGTTAGCTTTCAAGGGAAAGTTACTTTTTGGTTCTGAGCTTGAGGAGATTATAAAACAAGCCACAGGCGGCAAGAGTACGTTTCTGCCGGCCTCCTCAACAAAGCAGTCATCCAGATTTGCTGCTTTTAGGCCGTCCTTTCGGCCCTCCCCTAGAGGTGGTGCGTCCTTTCGGGGACAATCGTTCAGGGAAAGTTCCAGAACTCCAGGGGCAAATCCCAAAGGTCCAAGTTTGGCTCTTTCAATAAGAAGCCTGCCTCTAAAGGAGAGGAAAAACCCTCCGCATGACTGCCAGGGGATCAGCCCGGCAGGGATAAAGGTGGGGGGGCGTCTTACACACTTCAGAGACGCTTGGCTTCTCTAGACCAGGATACCTGGGTCTTAGAGATTATTACCCAGGGTTACAAAATCCCTTTCAGAGGGCGGACTCCAAAGAGGTTCATCCCCACACCCATACCAAAGCAGGCGCTCCTGCGCACAGCTCTTATGAGAGCGGCTCATTCCCTTTTGGAAAAAGGGGTGGTAGTCCCGGTTCCCAGGGCAGAGTGGAAGAAAGGATTTTACTCCACGCTGTTCCTGGTGCCCAAACCAGACGGGTCTTTCAGACCAATACTAAATTTGAAGTCCTTAAATGTTCACCTTTGGGTAGACCATTTCAAAATGGAGTCTTTGAGAACTGTACTCCTGAGTCTGGACCAGGGAGAATTTCTGGCGTCCATGGATGTCCAGGACGCATATCTGCACGTTCCCATTCACCCGGAACATCAGATGCTGTTGAGATTTGCCATAGGAGACCTGCATTTACAGTTCCGGGCGTTACCCTTTGGCCTAGCAACCGCGCCAAGGGTATTTACAAAAATAATGTCTGTGATGGCGGCAGTGCTGAGGCTCAGGGGAATCACAGTAATACCCTATTTGGACGATCTCCTGTTCAAAGCAGAATCAGCAACACTGCTTCAAAGTCATTTAAAAGAGGCCATCAGTTTTTTGCAGGCTCACGGCTGGATTTTAAACTTACAAAAATCTCAGTTGGTACCATCACAGAGGATCCAGTTCTTGGGAGTCATACTGGATACCCATCTCCATCGGGTATTCCTCCCGGAGATAAAGGCCAGGGACCTGGTCAATCTAGTTCAGGAGATCCTCAGTGCTCCGAGCTTGTCAGTATGGAGGTGCCTCAAACTCCTGGGGAAAATGGTGGCGTCATTCGAAACGCTTCAATTTGCCAGGTTCCACTCTCGAGTATTCCAATGGAACATTTTGTCAGCCTGGTCAGGAAACACTTTGACCATGAAGACGGAGTTGATAGTGCTGTCCGCAGACACTCGGGACTCCTTGAAATGGTGGACAGAGGTAGATTCCCTTCAGTGGGGTCGGTCATTACAGACCTGGGACTGGTTGATAGTAACTACCGATGCCAGTCTCAGGGGCTGGGGGGCAGTAGCCCTGGATCTCAGGCTGCAGGGCCTGTGGACGGCAGAGGAATCAGCGTTGCCAATCAACATCTTGGAGCTGAGAGCTGTCTGGAAAGTGATTTCCTTGGCGGGAGACAGGTTAAGGAACTCCCCCTTGAGGATTCAGACCGACAATGCCACAGCTGTGGCGTATCTGAATCACCAGGGAGGTACACGCAGCAGATTGGCCATGTGGGAGGTGTCCAGAATCTTTCTATGGGCGGAACAGAATGTTCCTGCAGTATCGGCTATATTCATTCCAGGAGTGGAGAATATAGAAGCAGACTTCCTGAGCAGGGAGGAGCTCAAGGAAGGAGAATGGAGCCTACACCCTCAGGTGTTTCACCAGATCACTGCAATGTGGGGAACTCCGGATTTGGGACCTAATGGCATCCAGGTTCAACCATCAGGTGCCCAGGTTCTATGCCAGAACGAGAGATCCGCTAGCAGAGGCAGTGGATGCCATGACTACCCATTGGCAGGGAGATCTTCTTTATGCATTCCCTCCTATTCCGATGTTAGCAAGGCTGTTAAAGAGGGTACAGGACCAGAAGGTCCCGGTGATCCTTGTGGCCCCAGATTGGCCAAGGAGGTCTTGGTATTCGAGGCTTCAGAGGTTATCAGTGGATTCATGGCGTCTACCTCTGAGACCAGACCTGTTAAGACAAGGCCCATTCAATCATCTGGATTCCGATCGATTGATTTTGACGGCTTGGTTATTGAAACCGCCATTTTGAAAAAGAAAGGATTTTCTGACGCAGTAGTGCAGACTATGATAAAAGCCAGAAAGGCTGTTTCTTCTGCAAATTATTATAGAGTCTGGAAGACTTATATTAGATGGTGTGAGAGGCAAAAAGCTCACACATCTCACTTCAAATTATCAAAAATGTTGGATTTTTTACAAGATGGATTTTCTTCGGGCCTAAGCCTTCAGTCGTTGAAGGTGCAGATTTCGGCCTTGTCCATCTATTTTCAAAAAAGAATTGCCATTTTACCGGAGATTCAAACTTTTTTACAAGGGGTATCCAAACTGAAACCCCCTTACAAGCAACCAGTAGCACCTTGGGACCTGTCACTGGTTTTGGATTGCCTTCAGAAGGCACCTTTTGAGCCTTTGAGGTCGGCTGACTTTAAGTTTCTCACGTGGAAGTTAGTGTTTTTGTTAGCAGTAGCATCTGCTAAGAGGGTGTCTGAGTTGGGAGCCTTGTCATGCAAATCTCCCTTCTTAATCTTTCACGATGACAGGGCTGTTCTGAGAACAGTGCCGCAATTTTTACCGAAGGTAGTCTCTGCCTTCCATTTAAATCAGGAGATAGTTCTACCTGTGTTTCAACCCCCAGAGGGTTCCAAGAAAAGGGACAAGTTGAAGACTTTGGATGTTGTGCGTGCCTTACGCATATATGTGGACAGAGTGAAGAGTGTTAGAAAGACTGACACTTTATTGGTATTGTATGACGTACATAAAATTGGTTGGCCTGCATCTAAGCAGACCATTGCTAGGTGGTTGCGATCTGTGATAGCTTTTGCATACACCAAAGTGGGTAGGCCTGTACCGGCCAGAATTAATGCGCATACCACCAGGTCAGTTGCTACCTCTTGGGCGGTCCGACATGGGGCCACAGCGGAGCAGGTTTGCAGAGCTGCCACTTGGTCATCTGTTCACACATTTGCCAAATTCTATAGGTTCCATGAGTTCGCGTCGGAGGACGCATCATTCGGGCGAGCAGTGCTGAGAGCTGCAGACCTGAGCGTACCCTCCCAAAGGACCGGCTCTGGAACGTCCCAGTGTTGAGCTGTGTCACCAGGACCATTGAAAGAGAAAAAGGGATTTTTGTAAGAACTTACCGTTCGAATCCCTTTCTCTGATATGGTCCTGGTGACACAGCGATCCCTCCCTTACGCTCAGTAAGTATGCCAGAATTTCATGATGTTCATGTTAAAATGGTTAAAAGTTAACAGTTTCTGTTATAAAATGTGCATATAATATGTGCAGGCGTTTGTACTGAGTTAATGTATTCCAGTGGCTTTGAAAGTTGAACTGAAGAGTCCAGGGATGCAGTAGGGGAGGAGCCTACCCTCTAAAGCTTTAGGATAGGTGCCTGGCTCCTTCGGACCCTCCTACATCCCAGTGTTGAGCTGTGTCACCAGGACCATATCAGAGAAAGGGATTCGAACGGTAAGTTCTTACAAAAATCCCTTTTTTGTCAGTCCTGGGTCCCACAATTCAGGTGGCAGCCCTTGCCACTCATTCTGGATTTTATTTTCATAGTGATACAGCAGGTGGCAGCTTCTTTCCTGTGAAGGGGGCACCTGCAGGCACAGATGGTTCAATGTGCAGGTAAAATGCCATACAGTTGCCCAGACTCATATATTGTATACATGTAAACCACCCATAATTCATTAGCTTTACTGGCTTGCTATTTATATAATGCCCCTTATTCTGGTCCGTTTGCACGGACCAGAATATTCTCAAGGGCATCAATGGTGGGTATATGCGCAGGGTCATTTCTGAGCATGTGCATACGCTGGGTGAGTGCATCCACGGCGAACGGCTGGGCGCACGCTCGTGAATTCGCAACCTTGCAAAATCAACCTGAATAACCCCCAATGTTCCAGAGCAGCTTACATTATCATACTGATTTCCATAAATGCTTTAGGATTTTATCGGTTCTTTCATGTCCTATGTATTTTATTGGTCCATCTTTCCCGGGCTCTGGTTGCTACCGCCCTCGGCACCATCTGTGATGCATCACTTTGTAGTCTTTCATGTTTCGGCGGAGAGGCCTGGATTGTGTAAAGCCATTGAGGTGACACTAAAGTATTTAATACTGGTTGAGTGACAGCCATGAATTTCCACTTGCTTTGCCGCCCATAAAGAACACAGCTTAGTTGTGTTGTTAGGTGTGCGGGAATTACCGGATAAATGCATGTGCGAATAGGTCTGCTTTCCCATTCTCACTGGCTATTTCCTGAGGACAGATCAGAGGATTTGCTTCTGTTATGATTAACATTTATTTATGTGTCCATAGCATACGCCATGGTGCTCTTATTAATGGGATTAACATAGCAGTACAATAATACTAAATTCCACGCTCCCCGGGGTGTAGGGACTGACTCGCATTGTCAGACACAGAGTCTCATCCTTCTGGGTAGACCAATCATAGGAGTGACTGTCCGCTGGTGCAGGTGTGCCGCCTAGCACTACACTAGTGCTATCCACTGTCGGACCTCTGGCTTCTCCTACCCTAATATATTTACCCTTATATACATGAACTAAGAAGCAGGAGACCATTGTGATACTCAACTCTGCCCAGTCCTTTGTCCTCGCAGAGACACAATATAACAAAGATCTCTGTTACGGTTATAGAGAAAATATTGGGGGTTATTCAATTCAGTGCCGGATTATTCAACAACAGTCGAAAAATCTGATTTTTTTTTTTCCGGTTAAATTCACATTCAAGCTATTCAATCGGGGCCCAATTCAGGCCATGCCGCCCCGTCAAACACCCCGGAGAACCCCGGAGAGGAGACTGTCAGCATCACTTCTGGGGGCGGGGCCTGATGGAGACATCATCAGTCCCTGCCCCCAGTAATGCAAATCCCGCAATATGCGGGTCTCCGATGAGAGGGTGGGACTAAATATGCACGATTTGCATATTTAGCCCCACCCCTTCTGACGAAAAGCCGCGACTCGCAGCAATTTAAAGCTTCTGCCACCAGGTACATGAGGGGCGGAAGGGGGTCCGCCGGAATCCGGGAGGGTTGCCCACCTTTCCGGGGGGCCAGGAGGGGGACCCGATTTTTGGGCTCGGGAGGGTTGGCAACCCTGCAATTATACATTTATACTTAATGGTTAAACAGACTGAATAAACTGGGGCAGGGGTAACATCGCCACCGTTCTTCATGTAGGATCACTTTACTATGGATTATTACTAGGGATGCCGTAAAAGACTATTATACACACCATTTGCACGCATGTTTCTCATCACAAACACATGTCAATGTAAAATCATCTTTATTTCCATATAAACACAAGAACACGTCTGTGCATGTATTCAAAGTGGGGCATATAACAGGTAGGGAACTGCATCATGCAAATAAAATGTATATGTAACATTTGCATTGAGCATTTATACAGAGAACAATAAAAAAAAACACAACACAATTTTTTCATAGAAAAAAATAAACAAAACGAAAAAAAAAAAAAAAAAATACTGCGGCTGAGGTAGCCAACATGGACCCTTGGTAAATCGCTGCTCAATCTCGGAAATACGTCCTGCAGGTCATTTGGGAGAGGGCTTTATTTTCCCATAGTGGAAGAGTTATAGGCAGATTTAGTAAGCCTGGAAAAGTGATAAAGTGGCTGGGGATAACGCAGCAGCCATTCAGCTCCTAACTGACAAGTAACAGGCTGGGAAGTGATTGGCTGCTGTGCTATCACCAGTTACTTTATCACTTCACCGGGTTTAATAAATATATCCCATTGTTATGTTGATGGGAAATCGTTGTGGCTGCTACTTTTGGGTGTACCCTGGCCCCTGCTAGTGTCGCAGTGAGAGGTGGGTATAGGGGAAATCACAGAGAAACCATTGGAACAGTAATATGTTGATCATGTCTGATATTTATACACAGAAGATACAGTCAGCTACGTTTGTGAGACTACAGAGCACTAGGTGCTATCATATACAGCCATCTGTAACATTATGGTGGATGCTGTGGGTTACAATACCTTATATCTCGATACATTTCATATTTCTATCTTCACTATCAACCACCAGTTCCTGGGTGTCCTGTAACCCGTCAGTGTTAGCACAGATAAAAATGTATCCACAAAAACATCATCTTAGGGGAAAGTAGTGAGAGCTTTAAGTAGTGAACACACGGTACGATTTACTTTCTATTTAATCCCGATTAGGGATCAAATCTCACAGCGCTGTGTACACATAGTACAGATCTGTACTATATAGTCTTGCCAGCAATGTCTATTTTTCTATTGGATCTCGGTACCGTGGGGCCACGCATCGGGATTGAATCAAAATCGAATGCGTTCGATTTGTGTTTTTTATTCGATTAGACTATATCGAACCATGTGTATGTCCTATTAGTTATTACAGGGTGACCTGAAGCTGGGGAACATTGTGATACAAAAGTGCACAGAAAAGTGTTAATGAATAAAACAGAATTGTATCACAGTGGCTGTAGAAGTTGTTTGCAACCCAATTCCATATTTCTGTGGACATCCACAATCAGAGTTACTTAAATGGAGCTATAAAAGTACATTTATCATGGTGGATTTATTGTGATTTTCATATTTCTCCCCTTTTTTGGGGGGGGTTTTCACACCTCTGGGCATACTTGCCTACCATCCCGAAACGGCCGGGAGGGTCCCGCAATTTGGGTCCCGCAATTTGGGTCCCCCTCCCGGCCCCCCAGGAAGGTGGGCAAGTCTCCTTGTCATGGGTGCGGGGCTTGGTCATGTCAGTCTTTCTCCGCCCCCAAAACGAAGCCACTTCCGCCTCCCTTTCACTCCTTTCTGGGCTTCTCCCGGAGAGGAGTATTAAAAAGTCGGCATGTATGCCTCTGGGATAAATTCCCAAATCTTTGTGTTTTTTTTTCCACTGAGCATGCACATACCTGATAACTGCCAGTATCAGGGACAATTGAATATCCCAGTATTGCAAAAGATTTCCTATTCAATGCAACCCAGGTGGGAAAGGAACCTATAAGCTACGTATAAAATGAGAGGTCTGGCTTTGCTGATTATTCACTGTAGAAGTTATGCACAAAACTTCAAACGTCTACTTGCATAGTAACTGTATGGGAAGACCAGGATCACATTTACTCTTGTCTAGGGATAGACTTGTGTTACTAACCAAATCATAATCCGTAATAGCATAGGTTTAAGGCAGGCATGTCCAAGCTGTTGTGAAATTACTCATCCCAGCATGCTTTGCCACAGTTTAAGTCAGGCATGTCCAAACTGTGACCCTCCAGCTGTTGTGAAACTACACATCCCAGCATGCATTGCCATAGTTTTAGCATTCCCTATTTGCAAAACTGTGGCAAGGCATGATGGGACTTGTTGTTCCACAATAGCTGGAGGGCCATAGCTTGGACATGCCTGGTTTAAGAGGTGTATTTACTAATATGGGAGTTCTATTGAAGATGGGCTGTCGCTATGGGCAACCATTCAGAATCTTTATCTTATTTATTTAGCACATTCTAGAAAATAATAGATAGAATCGGATTGGTTGCCAATAGCAACATCAAATATTCGACAGAACTCCTACACACACACACACAACATATATTTTCATAGAACTTTATAAAACTTTTTTTTGCGGGTGGCTTCTGCTCACTGCTTTGCACAGCACCGAATGAGCAATCCTGTACATTGGGAGTGTTCCACCAACCAGAATATGTGCAGACTCGCTGCTTAAATATTTGCCTTGGGAAGGCAGAAGGGCCTTTCTGTGATTATCAGAATTATTTACAGCTTTCTGGAAGAAGAAGAGGGCTTTGTGTAAAGCACCAGAGTAATTCCTATGTACAAACACGTTATAAATACATGTCGTGGATAAAGTCAGAAACGGAATAATATTGCCATTGTATAATTGTCAGTAATTAGAAAGTGGCGTGGGAAGGGGGAGGCTAATTGAGGCTTAAGAATATGCTGTTGAACCCGCACTGCCCCCAATATGTAACGTGTGCGTCCGAATGCTGACGTTATCCACATCAAATACACGTACAAGAATATGTACACAGAAATAGGGAAATATTAACCCCTGAAATATATTTATATATATAATAAAAAAAACAGCACTGCTGTATATAAAACATAGTTCTTAATAATAATAATAATTATAAAATATAAAGTACAAAAGTTAGAGGCAGTTATATACAATACTGAGAGGTACCACCGCCGGAACCACTAATTGGGCTTCTCTCTCTCTCTCTCTCAGTAATATTGCTGGTAACAGGCATATGTAGTGACCCCCAGTACCAGAATTGGTTCCATAGCGCTGCTGGGAGCCAGGTGGGGTGCCTGCTTTTCAATTGTTCATCAACCTGGAAGACAAAACGTTGATCCTGGTAGAGTTGGAACCCAACCCAGTGGTGCTTTGTAAGTATACATTTCCCAGTATATATATGGTGGTTTGACCCAGTTCCATAAAGCAGACAGGATATTGTGGTCTTCTCAATGTTCATGTGGACATCCCATTAGACCAGACATCAGGTTACTGCTTCACAGCAAAGATACGGAAAGATTTCCCTTCCTTTCGGTTCTTGATGCTAGAATAGAAGAATGCAATTATTACCACAGATCTCAGTTTCTAATGTACAGTATACCAGGATCAGTCATACAATATAATGAGAACAGGAGTGTAACCGGGGATGCACTCAAAATGTCAGCATGTGTAGATTACTATATGCTGACATTCTGCATAGCCTGGCATTGGAGAATTAATGTTAGGTTGAGAAAGGGAGCCTTCTGGATAGGCTACTTGGGGGGAGGGGGGGGGGTTAGGGTTAGCCTATGGGCGGGGATGGTGATGGTTAGAGAGTCTCTGTTAGGGTTAGGCACTGGATGGTTAGGCTATGGGAGGGTTAGGCTTAGACATTGGAGGGTTTATAGGTTGTGGGAGGTACTGGAAGAGTAGGCTATGGGAGGGTTAGATACTAGGAGGTCAGGCTATGGAAGGCTTGGAGTTAGGGTTAGGTAGTGAAAGGTTAGGCTATAGGAGTTACGGGGTTAGGGTTAGGTACTGGAAGGTTCTTCTATGGGATGGGGTTAGGGTTAGGTACTGAAAGTTAGGCTATGGGAAAGATAGGGTTTGGTACCGGGAGCTTCTTTTATGGGAGGGATGGGGTAAGGGTTAGGTACTAGAAGTTATGTGATTGGGGGGTTAGAATTATGAACTGGAAGGTTAGGCTGTGGGAGGGATGGGGTTAGGGTTAGGTACTCGAAGATTAGTCTCGAGGGAAAGAAATACTATTATAGGGATGAGGTTAGGGTTAGGTAGTGAAAGGTTAGGCTATGGGAGGGTTATGGTTAAGTACTGTATGATTAGGCTATGGGGTTAGGTATGGGAGGGATGGGGTTAGGTACTGGAATGTTAGGCTATGGGAGGTTTTGGGTTAAGTTTAGGTACGGGAAGGATTTGCTATGGGAGGGATGGGGTTAGGGTTAGGTAGTGAAAGGTTAGGCTATGGGAGTTACGGGGTTAGGGTTAAGTTATGCAATGGGAGGGTTGGGGTTAGGATTCAGTACTGGAAGGTTAGGCTATGGGAGGGTTAGGTACTGGAAGGTTAGGCTATGGGAGGGTTGGGCTATAGGAAGGTTAGGCTATGGGAGGGTTGGGCTATAGGAAGGTTAGGCTATGGGAGGGTTAGGTACTGGAAGGATAGGCTATGGGAGGGTTAGGCTATAGGAGGGTTAGGTACTGGAAAGTTAGGCTATGGGCAGGTTGGTGGTAGGCTTAGGCTATGGGATGGGGGACGTGCCTATCCCAGAAGGTATTGCCAGACCTGCCAGACCAGGTAAGCCACCACTAGTCCACCGGGGATGTTTTTGTCGCCATGTTGACATTTTATCAGTGTTGAGATGATAATTGTCAAACTGTCCAATGAAAACATTGCGATCATGTTGGCATTATGACCACATCAACATTCTTACGTCAACCTGATGAATGTCATCAAAATATAACACACCGGCCAACGGTCGGCACAGTGAGACCTCGTTGAAGAACTGGGATCATAAACGATACACTGGCATAGGGTGTATCATATGCGATCCTGCTGCCCAAGAAGCTGCTGCGGAGTTCAAAGGAAATTGCATGCAACTTCAAGGCTCTGATAAGTCGCACTAGTGTATGGAGGCCTTTACAGTTTCACTGTAAATATTATCATCAAGCTGAGGGATACCAATTCGGTAATCAGTGAGGGTGTGGGGCTTGCCTGAACTTTTGCATTGTGATGTCTTTGGTAATTTTACAGCTGAAGGATTACATAAGTAATTTGATCGGTATGCAAATATCCACCATAAACGCTGATCACTTGTAACTGAATTGTAGAACACAAAGGTCTGGAATCATCGATCACATGACCAGGCAGAGCACCGTAACGCGTCTGCATTGTAACCATCTGAGAACAGTCTCTGTCTTGCAGTACCTGAAGATGTAAATCATCGCATATATAACCAGTCATTTGTTCTAGACTGTTGAATCTATGTTGAGCTTTTGTTTACTTAGCGAAAGCCGGAGGATGTGTAATGGGGAGATAAAGGGACCGCACACAGCCTGACCCTGCTGCTGGCGCTGTCCGGCTATAAGGATCAGTGTTGTAATCTCCAGGGACGGCAGATCCTACAGACCAGCAATTGAACAGCGCTACAGTATATGTTGATGCTATATAGATAAATAGCCGGGTGTCTCCCTTAAGCCTGGTAGGCCTAAACGGGTGCCGGAAGGCTCCCCAACAGTCGCGATTCCGACAGTGATTACTCCGACGTCGGAATCCTGACTGCTCCCTCGTGGGAGTCCACGACCCCCATAGAAGGAGGGGCTTCATTGCGCTCCCCCCGCTGTGCAGTCGGGATTCCGACGTCTAATGACTGTCAGAATCCCGACTGTCGGTGTATTATACCACAACCGGCATAAACACGTATTGGAGAGGACTGTAGTCTCCAGTGTAGACATTTAAATAAAGTAAACACAGGAGTAGTATACAGGAAACAGCCAGTAAATAGGACGATGGGTTTGGCATCAGCAGGAGGAAGGAGGCCCCATACACTTATCAGAGGGGGAGTCGCATATGATCTCCTTTGAACCGTTCGGCAGCATGCAGGTGTCACGATCGCATACCATACATCGTATGAGATCTTTTTTTGCATACAGTTTATTGCATGCGTTCCCTGCCAAGGCTGCTGGATCCAATAAATCTTTATGACCGCACATGTAATCTCCAGATCGGAATCTGAGCTAAAACACATGCGATTTGACACTTTTCATTCAATCTCTTGACCCCGAGCATTGGAATCGGATAAAAAAAGTCCAATTTGGGCTAGTGTATAGCCATCTTCAGACACGGGTGCAGGTGCTACGAGTAGGCGTGCGAGATAATGCCTGCCTACCACAGGCATGCAGGGAGAAATCAGATTAGAAGTATATTGTGTTTATTTCCCTATGAATCTATTGTGAATGCCGATTCCCCGGTAAAAGACAAGACACAGACACGGTTAATCTTATCTTGAAAAGCAGCTGATTTATTTTGGGATTTTCAGTCCTCGGAACACTCAGAAAGTATGCCTGTTATTTGGGAGAGCGCGGAGCCGCTGGGTGATCTATGATGGCAGCTGGCTTACAGCGACAGACAAAACTTCAGTTGGCCGCCTCACTACGTTTTTTTGGAGAAATCTTTAACCCCTTGTCTGACCTGCATGGTTATTACATGGTACTAGTATAATCGTGTATTCTATGCTGGAACACATGGCGTCACACTGGGTGGCAAGCAGAGTACCTTCACTTGCTCTAAAATCCCCACTCAGCGGGATCAGGTGTCTAATGCTCAGTACTAAGGGACATAGGACTCTGCGTATGTCCATGTATTTCTCAGTAAGCCTGGAACACATCTGTCTTCTACTCTGTAACTGGGATGGACGGACCGGCGGCTCCATATAACCAATATGGGGGTAGGGGTCTTTGCTGACCCTATATAATGGTGATCAAAGGAATTCTCTAGAGGAACTGCCTGAGATGGAAGATACTGAATCTATAGTGCACACATATTCTATAGCGCTTTACATCATTCTCATCAGTCCCTGTGTCAGAGGAGCTTACAATCTATATTCCTACCAGTATGCTTTTGGTTTATGGGAGGAAACCCGAACTAAAACTGGGAGAACATACAGACTCCACACATTTGAGGGGTAGAATGCAGGTAGGAGGTGGTACGCAGGCAGGGGGTGATATCAGTGGTGGTGGTACTTGTGTATTTTGGCGGCGCCCCCGATGTCCGTCGTACGATGAACGGATCGCATCGCATGCCATGCACCCGATGGCATGCGATGCGACGCGATTTTGACCCCCTATACGATCAAAAATCGTATAAGCACCCTAAAGGGTGCTTTTGAGCACCCTAATAGGTGCTTACAATGTTAAATGCACCCCCACGCCACCCCCCCCCCACTATAAACGTGAACCCGAAGCGTGGCGAGCGCAGCGAGCCCGCGAGGGGCGGCGGTACGCGTCCTACGACCTTTTGATACCCCCACTATCTACGTTGGCGTGGAGTTGAGAATAGAATAGTGTGGCGAGCGCAGCGAGCCACCGAGCCCGAAGCGTGGCGAGCCCCGCGAGGGGACGCGGATACCTTCACAGGTAAACGCGTCCCTTCGCGGGCTTCACAGGTATCCGCGTCCGCTCGCCACGCTTCGGGCTCGGTGGCTCGCTGCGCTCGCCACACTATTCTATTCTCAACTCCACGCCGACGTGGATAGTGGGGGTATGAAAAGGTCGTAGGACGCGTACCGCCGCCCCTCGCTGCGCTCGCCACGCTTCGGGTTCACGTTTATAGTGGGGGGGTGGCGTGGGGGTGCATTTAACATTGTAAGCACCCATTTGGGTGCTTTACATTGTATAAGCACCCATTAGGGTGCTTATACAATGTTTAATCGCATCGTATGGCATCGTATGCCATGTACAATGGCATACAATTTAAAAATTGTATGCCATCCTGCACTATCGTACGATATCGCGTCACATCGCATACCATCGTATGCGTTATGGTATGCGATGCGATGGGCGCCGCCAAAATACACAAGTACCGTGGTGGTTTTTAAACCCCCCCAGGTAAAATCCACCACTGTAGTGAAGCCAGATGTAGTCTGTGAGACTGCACTGGCTTCACTGTGACTGGCAGTGACTTCCTATTGGAAGTCTGACCTGCCAGTCACCCAGGCAGTCCCATTGGAAAGTGTTTCCTCCCTCCGAGACGCCTTTCAGAATTGCAGATTGCGCATGTGCTGTACCTATATCGGTACTGCGCACGCGCTGGTCCCGGTGCCTATCATGTGTATTGTACGGGTGCCGGACAAGGTCCCGACAGTCGGGATCCCGACAGGCATTCACCCGACGTTGGGATCCCGACTGTCAAAACACCAACAGCCGGGTTCCCGACAGCAACCCGCTATTTTCCTTCGTGGGGATCCACGACCCCCATAGAGGGAGAATAGAATAGGTGGAGAGCGCAGCGAGCCACCATGCCCGCAGCGTGGCAAGCGCAGTGAGCACACAAGGGGCTTAGTTGCGCTCACCATGCTGTCTGGGTCCGGCCAGTCGGGATCCCGCATGTCGGACCCCTATACCACACCCGTATTGTACAGGCGCTGGGATTACTTCTATGGGCTGTTGCCGAAGCAGCCCATAGAAGCTAACCACATGCGCAGTACAGAGGTTTGTACTGCACATCTGTCATCAGAGCACAGGCGCCGGGTACTCACTGCAGGGACCGGCGGAGGCAGCAGCAACAGGGGGAAGGGGGGGGGGGGGGAGGTGTGCCTGCATCTCGGTCAGAGGCAGCCCCCTCCCCACAAAAGGTACGGGCCGCCACTGGATGATACGCAGGCAGGGGTTGGTATGCAAACAGGAGGTGGCATGCAGGCAGAGGCTGGTATGCAGGCAGAGGGTAATATGCAGGGTTGGGTTGGTATACAAGTAGGAGGTGGTATGCAGGCAGGGATGGTATGCAAGCAAGGGGTGCTACGCAGGCAGGGAGTGATACGCAGGCCAGTGTTGGTATGCAAGCAGGAGGTGGTATGCGAGCAGGGGAGTTGTATATATGCATGGGCTGTTATGCAGGCAGGGGGTGGTATGCTCCTCTTTCTGCATTTGCATTGCTCAGGATCACATAATCTAAGCTTCTGCGAGCAGCTTATTATATGCAATCCCTGCTGAAATAGGCCTATTATATGTAGAGATACAAATAATGAGAATGTGACAAACTGGTGTATTTGAGCATAGATTGTGTCCTTCCCATATCCCATAACTAGAAACTCCTAATCTGACCGCTCTTGTTGAGCGGAATAATTATCCTGCTGGTTACTGGAATAAGCAGATGTCATTTTTCCTGAACTTTATGTATTTGTGAATCTAATCTGCATTATTACAGAGGTTTCCTTGACTTTACCTTTCCGAATGGATCCCATTTTTATTGGAGCCAAAGTAATGGTTTTTCCTGTCCACTGGCATCACATCCACGTATCCTCCAGCTTCGTCCTTCAGGACCCCGGCGTGTACAGCCGTCTTACAGATGCTGGAGGTCTGGAAGAGAAGAAGAAGAAACATCACCACTACAGGAACAAGTGATTCCTTTGGAGAATCCATGTCATTGTACAATACAAAGTGCCCAGTAAATACGTGTAATGCCCATTATTCAAGTTCTGCTGCACATCCAGCTGGCATGTGACGATTTTAAATGACCGGTCAGTAGAAATGTCGGACATGTGATCGGAAATGCCAGTCAGGGGCTGAATCGGCCCTAGCATTTGTACACGTGTGCGACCACCTGTCGCGCATGCATGTGCTGCCTATGACAGCTTGCAGGAGAGCGGGGAATAGCGACGTGTGATGCCCCCCTCTCTCCTGGACCTCAGTGGCGCACAGAGAGAGCAGACGGACCCGCCGCGAGTCAAGCAGCTCTCACTGTGTGCCGATCGGGAGGCAAAGCCTCCAAGAAATCGACCCACCTGGCCAGCAGCCCCATTTGCCAGAAGTGCCAGATGGCCAGTCCGGCCCTGCACGCTAAAACATGTGTGATGTTGGCTGGGGATATGAATTGCTGTGGGTAAGATCCATTCGCTCAATCTAAAAGGCCTTGGTGCTGTGTACACTAACGGAACTTGGGAGAAGATTGTGATCTCTGTATTGATCAGTGCAATCTAGCCAAGTGGTTTTATTGCTTCCACCAGGTTTATTTGTAGATAAACCACTGCACTTATCGAGCAACAAAGACGTTCGACCCGGCTGAATCTCCCAGGACCTGGCGCGCCAGTAGGGACTGTGTGTTGAGACAGAAGCCACAGGGTATGAGGAAATATCTGCAGATACTGTAAGACCTGTCCCTCTGTGTGCCTTTAATTTTGCTATTGCGTATCTGGCGGACTTTTGTACTCTACATTGGCAAAGTGTTCTGTTATCCATACATGGGCAGAATCGGAGCTGGCAGACGGGAGAACAGAACCATATTCCCGGACTTCATGTGCTGGGAATAAATCCACCAACATTCTACTGAACGCTCACAGGAGGGACAACATCTCTGGCCTCCAGTGTCATGGAACAAAGTGACCTAAGGATGTTTCTGATGGGATAAATTCCCCCAGAGTACCACAATGGGATCCTGTTACTAGATGGCCCCTACGTCAGGGGCGGATTTAGGGATGAGGGCGCCCCTAGGCACAACAATAATGTTTACCAAGTAGGACAGTTTATAGGGGCAGTATCTGCATGTCCTATCCATTTACACTCTATTTAAGATGGAATACGGTACAGTACAATGGATATTTTGCAGTTATTGGTGCATTTTGGGCTGACAGTACTATCACAGGCATCCAAGTGCCGCCCCCAAACATGTGCCGCCTCTAGGCACGTGCATGCCTAATGGGAAATTCGGCTCTGCCCTACGTGTACGTGTCACCCCACACTCTCTGCTTTGTACATGGTGAAAGAGCTCAGGACACTTATACATACAGACTTCTCTGCAATGGGACATTATTTATTGCTACCGGTCCAAAAATCGGGCATCTATACAAGGTAGCAGGGGTGTATTTACTAAGAGGAGAGTTCTATTGAAGATGGGATGTTGCTATGGGCAACCATTCAGATTTTATCTATTATCTTCCAGAAGGTGCTAAATAAATTAGTATTAGTATTAATTAGTAGCTCTAGGCATTTGCCACTGGAGGGCGGAAGAAACGAGCAGGAGGTCCTCCCCCCCCCCCCCGATGGAGGTGAGTGGCAACTCTCTCCCCCCCCCCCTCAAACGAACCCCCCCCCCCCTCCCCGAGCGATGCGGTGCAGCACCCGGCACCATCCCCCCCTGTGGAGCGATGCAGCAGCGGTCGCATTACACACCCCCTCCCCTGGGTGTGCGCCGGGCCGCCTGGATGGAGATGAGCACCGATCCCCCCGCGGAGCAATGCCCGCACGCTGCATCACCTCACCCCGCACCATCCCCCCCGCGCACGGAGCGACGGCCGCATCGCCCCCCCCAATGTAGTGGGTGATCGCCGGAGCACCGGCCCTGAATAGACCCCCCCGGTCATTTGGACGTCGTCATCTTAAGAACTTTACCCCCCAAAGTACATGGGATGGGTGATAGCTGACAAGAATGGAATAAATTGGGCCTCTATTTTATTCCTCAGCTGTGACCTGCAAGCCATCCCCTCCCCCCCCTTTCTGGTGCCCTAGGCTGCAGCCTAATCAACCTATTTTATTGCTCGGCTGTGACCTGCAAGGCATCCCCATCCCCCCTTCTGGTGCCCTAGGCTGCAGCCTAATCAACCTATTGGTTATCAGGCACTGAGCTCAGATCTGAGACCCAATGTTTGCACAGGAAATCCTGCACTCAATGTACAATAATGTCTTGCAATTGGCTGAGGCTGACAGCCATGGCTGCCCCAGCAGCCGCACTGGCAGGGAAATGCCGTATCAGAGGGAACTGGATTTATCTGTGACAATTAATCCATCCTGAACACAGTGACAAACAACAACTGTTTCTCTGCGGTTCTGTAACAAATATCTGGACTTGTGCAATAGTGTTTCCACTGACTGGTAAACAATCGCCTTGAAATCCCAGGATAGTCAGGAATGAGAATAGGATCAATGCAATACAGAACATTTCCCAACAGTTGCTTAATAATTAAATGTAGAAAGTCATACGAGCGGAAGCCAAGCACATGACTGAAATGCAGAACATCTGTCACCATGCAGAGCCCTGCAGAACACACGGACCGGTTCTGTGAATCAGGTCCTATGCCTGTCCTCACTGACTCCTTGTTACACAACATTATCATCACTGACTCCACCATCCGACACTGCTGCGTACCTGAAGCAAGGTATGTATCTAATGAGAGTTGGGGGGGGGGGGTGTCTTTATCTTCCATGGTTCTGGGCCAGTGCTCCTAAGGCCCCATACACACTAGACGCCAATTCCTGGGCAAACAATATAGCGCATGCATATACATCGCTATCGCCCAGCGATTAATATCCAGCATGCTGGTTAAATCTAGTTACATCATTGGTCAGGTCTAGTGTGCTCACCGGAGAAAACACTGGCCCTGACAGATCGCTCAGCACACATCGCTGTGCAGAACTGTGTGCTGAGCGATCTAGCATTGCTCAGAGAAACCTCCCCGTGTGTAGGCCCCTTAAGAGAGGATAGATGAATAAAATAATAGATATTATCTGTGCTGGACATTATCGGTTTGGGAATTCAGTAGTAAAGGCTACTGTAACTCAGGAATGGGTGATAAACCCAAGCATAGCAACATTGTTCTATTAGTCAGCAAGCTGCAGCAGTTTGCAAATTCCTCGTTGTTTTCCATCTAGAACACTTTGTAATCAAACAGATCGAGGCGGCCAAAAAGCGCTCAGCGCCAAAGAGAACGGAGACTCACAAGCCTGCCCTGTAAGACAGCACAATAGATTAGGTCTGAGCAGCAGCAGGAACGTCTTTTAGAATGGTGTGTTGGGTGAGGGACGGGATTATACTTCTAAATGCAATCATCAGCATATTCACTATGCACCCAGCATCCTGACAATAGGCTGTGGGTTAACTGGCGGTGAACTACAATGTTCCACCATAAATGTTATTCTTGTATGGATTCTGTACTGGATGTACTATACGAATGCACCCGATGTTGCTCCACACAGACATCTGTCTACATATGCTGGTGGTATTACGGAACAGGAAAGCTACTTACGTCGGCATAAATGTTTGTTCCAATCACCGGTGCCCAGTGTGGCGGCTCGCTTTTGCAGTGGCTCGGACAGTAGAACCTGGAAGAGGAATGAATGATTGTTCTGTCATTTAGATGCCAGAGAAAATCTTCAGCTCACAAGCAGATAGGTTAGAGAGAAAAAAACTTTGACCGAGTGAGGAAAATATGTGCAGAATGTAAATGCAAGCACAGCACTTAGTGGGAGGCATAGATCTCGAACTTACCTGGGGCAGTGCTTGACTGGCTTTTCGAATGGACAGATCTCAGCCACTGTTGAGTAACAGTCAATTGTCTGCACTGATAGAGAGAGAACAAGGGTTAGAAATATAGAATTTGACGGCAGATAAAAACCATTTGGCCCATCTAGTCTGCCCCTTTTTTTACCCTTCAGGTAATCTCAACCCTTTCCCAAGCATGTTTACATTGTTCTACTGTCTTACTCTACCACCTCTGATTGGAGGCTATTCCACTTATCTACTACCCTTTCTGTGAAGTAATTTTTTTATTACATTTCCCCTGAACCTACCTCCCTCCAGTTTCAGTGCATGTCCTCCTGTTCTATTACTTCTTTTCCTTTGAAGAAAATTTCCCTCCTGTACTATGTTAAAACCCTTGATATATTTGAAGATTTCTATCATGTCCCCCCTTTCCCTTCTCTGCTCCAAACTATACATGTTAAGATCTTTTAGTGTTTCCAGGTATGTTTTGTGATGTAGGCCATGCACCATTTTAGTTGCCCTTCTTTGTACACTCTCTAATGTATTTATATCCTTCTGAAGATATGGTCTCCAGAACTGGACACAGTATTCCAGATGGGGCCGTACCAATGACTTATAAAGTGGCATTATTACGTCTTTTTTTCTGCTACTGATTCCTCTCCCTATGCAACCAAGCATCTGACTAGCCTTCCTCATTGCTTTGCTACATTGCTTTCCTGCCTTTAAGTCACTTGAAATAGTGTCTTCTAGATCTCTTTCCTCCTCAGTAGTTTCCATTATAGTACCCTTGATACTATATTGAGTCTTTGGGTTTTTGAGTCCCAAGTGCATAATTTTGCATTTTTTAGGAATATAAAGTATACTTATGCTTACTTACGCTGTGTGCCACAAAAAAAGACACACTAGTCAACTATATAAAAAGTATGCAGTGTATATTATATACATATACCCCAAGTATATAGTGTTCATTCTAGCAGCTGCATCTTTTAAAACCCCCACAGTTCCTCTTCCCTGCCTGGGGTGTCGCTCTCCGCTGTGGTGCATCTAGCACAGGTCTGGTCTGAATATCAGTGCTGAAATACAGACCACACTGTGCTAGAAGAACCACAGCAAAAGAGCAGCACCCCACTTGATGTGTGCCAGGCTGTTGTATATAGGAGACTGGAGGTAACAGATTACCAAATACAATAACTTACCTGAAACTTTGGAGACTCTGAATGAATTAGCCGGTTTATATTTACTGCAGATATAATAGAAAATGGTGTCAAGGAGATAATGCAGATTATTATTGTCCTGGTGCCCGGATAGAGCAATATATTACCTTAACGAATCTACTCCATTCCTTGTGGATTTGATGAAGAATTTTAACCTGCCATTCCGTGTTATGTCCACAAGACCTCCGCTGTTATCAATGACTCCATAGTGAATGGCCGCCCGGCATAAACTGGACATCTACGAGAACCAAAACATGAACTTTAATCGTCAAACACTCCTTCATTACCTTCTGTTTTCTCATCATTCCCAAATAGAGGGACATGGACACCTCCCTATATAATGTGCAACCTAAAACAAATTTATAGGAACCCAAATTGTGGGGAAACGGATATGTACTTATTTTCCTGTAGCAAAATCAGTACTGTCCTAGACACAGTCCCTGTACACAAATGATGGAAACTCGCATAGACTACTTCAAAAATCCAAACGTCAACATCAGGAATGAAAGGGAGTTTTCAAAATGGCTGAGTACTGGCCCAGTGTGTAAAATGGCGGCATTTGATGTCCGTTCCAACGGTGACCTTGCAGCCTGATTACACTACACAGCAGCCCCATGTTTTTAAACAGTGGTTCCCAACCTGCGGTATGCTGCAGATGGGTTGGAGGTACTTGAAACTAATTTTTAATGGCGGAAGAAGTCTCCCATTGCCATGGAGATGAACCACATTGTGTCACTTCCGGTTCAGTCTACAGCATCATCAGCATCTCCTCAAGCTTTTGCCCATCCAGCAATTTACTGGGAGCTTCCTGCTCTGCCCTCAGACATAAACGATCATTTGCCCCACGCTGACACTGGTGGAGGAAGCAGCAGCATTAATCCTACAGGCGTTATTGGGAACTGCGGAGACAGTACACAGCCAGCGGCCAGACACAGAGGGACCGATTCCTGACCACACACTGCTCCTCCGCTACTCCTTAATATAAGGACATGCATAACGCTCACTTCCACTCGTACGTACTGTGGATATTACAAATTCAGAGGAGGGGGGACTCATAAATAAAAAGCCTAATCAAGGGGTACAAAAGAGAAAAAAGGTTGTGAACCGCTGTTTTCAAAGAATTCATTTTTCACACGGTACTTACACTGTCGTAAAACAGGGTTCCGAACACTTTGCCCTTTTTATTTGCACAGCCGGGAGGACAGTGATACCTGATAGGAGAAGACAAAAATGTATATCAATAGATGTAATCATAAACTGACCATTAGCACATTTCTCTAATTAAGAAAGGCACCAGCCACCTTACGGTTATCCCTTTTGTCGCGTAGGGATGCCCAACTTGCACTAGTTTAACAGTTACTAATATACAAAAGATAAAGGCAGTGTGTAACAAGATATGTGTAGGCCCCTAGGAAAAAAATTGGCATTTCCCCTTTGTACCACCAAATGGTGAAACATGTATATAACACATGTAACTGTGACAGGGACAGTAACCCTTTCTGCGCTGGGTCCCATAGCAGCTGCACCCCCTGCACCGATGGTAGCTGCACCTCTGTATATATCACACGTAACTGTGACAGGGAAGGTGGCCCCTCTCAGCTCTGGGCCCCATAGCAGCTGCACCCGATGCACCTATGGTAGCTACACCCATGTATATAACACATGTAACTGTGACAGAGAAGGTGGCCCCGCTTAGCTCTGGGACCCATAGCAGCTCCACCCGATGCACCTATGGTAGCTACACCCATGTATATAACACATGTAACTGACAGAGAAGGTGGCCCCGCTTAGCTCTGGGACCCATAGCAGCTGCACCCGATGCACCTATGGTAGCTACACCCCTGTATATAACACATGTAACTGTGACAGGGAAGGTGGCCCCTCTCAGCTCTGGGCTCTGCACACCTGTAATCCAGACAGGCTTGTGGGTGGAGTCTCAGCAGTCTGTGCTGAGTCAGCTGTGAGTAAGGTGTTTGGTGAGCTCCAGCAGCTGCATCCAGTGTTTGCAGGGGGATTCCCTGCGATTTTCCCCCAGGGGGATGGATCCTCCTGGGGGACATGTCTCCCGGAAGTCCTCACGTGGTTGTGGTACTACAGAATCCAAAGTGAAAATTCCTGGTGCCCAGACAACTAGTGCGGTTGGCCAGTCTGGTGCATCAGGTAGCAACATGAGCAGCTCGAGAGGCAATGACGGCAGTTCCCTCAGCATGGCTTCGGTACAGGTAGAGCCGCAGCAAGCCCTCCCTATGCCACAGGGTGCTCTCCTGTGTGATGGAACACAGGATGGAGCAGAAATGGAAGTGACCTGCTCTGTTGGCAAGGCTCCAGTGGGTCAACTGGAGCCTCAGTCGGATAACCCCAAACTCTCCCTGGATGCTCCCCTGCATGAAGTAATGCAGGGTCGAGTAGCAGCAGCCATTGCTTGTCCAGGGGGGAGTGAAGCGGGGGGGGAGGTGAAGCCTCTAGATGCATTGGAAAATGTACCTACATCCCCAGGTAATACAGAGGATGAAGAAGAGTGTGGTGAGGAGGAGGAGGAGGAAGAGTCCTTTAACAATTTCTCTATAGAGGACCTGCAAAAAGAAGCCAAGCGCATACAGTCCAGAATTGCAGATAAAAAGAAAAAAAGAAGTACCTGCCGCAAGTGGGAAAGGTCTGTACTGAAAGAGTCAATTGAATCCCTTTCTACCACCCTGGAAAGGGTTAAAGCCAAATTAAAGGAGAAGCGACTGGAGAAGCAGGCAGCAGTGAAGGGGTTACCTGATTGTGATGGAGCTCAGCTGTTAACGAGGCCTGTGGAAATGGCAGAAGCTGCAGGTAGCACACCTGTGTCCCTTTCTGCTGAACTCGAAAGTAAAGCATCAACTGAGAGTGTGTCAGTCCTGGCAGCAGCAGAGGATGCCAGAAAGGTAACATTGTGTAGTATGGATCAGGGTGTCTCTGCTAATAATGATATTCCTACAGCAGCTGGTAATGTGGGCTCTGCAGTAGCTCAGCATGGTAGTGACTTTTGTACATTATCTGTATGGGATGGGTTAACAGACAAGGCTGTGAAGAATGTTTCTAACATTGTACAGACTTCTGCTTCTCACAGTGACTTAGTGCAGCCTTGTAACACTGCACAAGGGATGCCTATCTTGGACAAAAACATTTTATCTGAGGGGGGTAGGGAAGTGATTCAGGCTGTGTATGGCCAGTTGGATGCTCCAGCCAGGTTAAAAGCTGCAGCTGAATTAATCAGCAGTGAGAAAAAGAGACTTGAAGCCAGAAATGTAGTAAATGTGTCTAATGCTGCAAATAATAAGACTGATGAAGTAAATAAGAAAATTGTCCCAGGCACAAGGTCTTATGCTAGTTTGGTAAATATGAATGTACCCCCAACAGCAGTTACTTCTGGCCAAATGACTAAGAGGAGAAATCTTTTGCAATTTAAATGGGCAGGGACAGGTGAAGTCCCAACTAAAGAAGTGTTTTTAGAGATGATTTTCAGCCTGGGCTTCCATGCTTCAGATCTGTATGCCTGTATCCATCCAGTCAAAACACCTGACTTTGATGTAAGTTTCCTTTCCTATCAGGGCTTACAGGCTTTTTGGACAAAGTGGCAGGCATGCAGATCCCAGGCACCATATAGTAACTATAGAACTAATTTGGTTACAAAGCAGGATAAGGTTAAAATAACAATATTAGTCAGAAATGAGTCCATTCCTGCCCAGGATATTTTGTTTTGGTTGTCCAGATTCTGCACAGTGCAATCTAATTTAATAAAGGTTGGTTTCACAATGGGAGTCTGGGGAGGTGCGTGGTCGGCTATGGTTCAGTTAAAAAGTACGGATAAAGGTTTCTTGCATATACCATCTGCGGCCTATATTGGCAGAGACCGCGTCCAGTGCTTTTATGCTGGGCAGCCACGCACCTGCTTTAGATGTGGAGACTTCCGCCACTTGAGTAGTGATTGTAATGTCACCAAATGCACACTCTGTGGGAAAATTGGGCACATCTCAAGAGACTGTAATGATGTTAAATGTAACCTTTGTGGGGAGGACGGCCACCCTTACAGTCGATGTCCATGGGCAAGCCATAATATGGAGAGTGAGCGAGAACAGAGGGAGGAAGCTGTCAGGAAAGAGAAGGAGGGTCCAGTCAAAGAAATTGTCTTTGTAGGTGTGAAAACCAGGGCGGCTAATGTTGGGGAAAAGAAAGATAAATTCCAAAAAGAAAATAAAGGGAAGAGGAAAAAGGATGACAGTGAAAAATTAGTCCTCTCTAATAGATTTGATGTCTTTTCTACTGATGAAGAACAGGAGGGGGAGGTTCTAAAAAAGGGTAAAGAGTTAGTTTTTGTCCCCAAGGTTAGTAAGAAGAAAGCAAAGCAGGGTAAGAGAAGGAAACCAGTGGAGAATGAGGAGAGTAGTGGAGAAGAGGGATTAGAGTGGGATCCGGTAGGCACAGAATTAGGGGTTGAGGAGGTAGCTGGAAATTCTGAGATAGATGGTACAGGCTGCCCTACTCAAGAGATGGTAATAGAGGAGACACAACAGGTAGAGGAAGATGAGGAAAAAATTGAAATGGATTCGTCAAATTCAGTAATTGCACCGAGTGGGGTAGCTGCAAAAGACCTATTGAGAGTTCCAGGTTTACCTCCTAGGTCAGAGAGTAAACCACCAGATCCTGGACCCTCACAAAGTAAGGGTGGTCTGACCCAGAAGTCAGGCAGTGATGGCATGCTGGGTGCCATTGGGGAGGGGGAAACCTCTCTCAAAGGGAAAGGTTCTAGAAGATCTAGGTCTTCAAATAGGGTGTCTGGGAAGAATGTAAATGAAAAGTGAGCAAGGTCCTGCTTTTATAACCCAATGAAACATGGATCCCCAACCCATACGATGTGCCACCATTAATGTGGCTTCCGTAGTCTCTGAACGTGCTCGTTTTATGGCCTTTGATTTTTTCAATACGGTTGAGATTGATTTTTTGTTTTTGCAAGAGACCAGAATTAGTAAGTTGAACATCCTCCACAAGGCAAAGAGGGAGTGGAAGCGCGGGCCTTCTTACTGGTCTCTTGCGGCCGAGCCGTACAGTGGGGTGGCAGTGCTTTTTACTGGTATGGTAACCGTGCACAGGGTTATAGAATTACAGGCAGGTAGGTGTATGATTTTAGATGTCAATCTGAGGGGACATGACCTGAGGCTCATTAATATCTATGGACCACAGTCAAAATGGGACAGGAAATGTCTCTTCAGTGAGATAAAACCATTCCTTTTTACGGCTCAGCAGATTGTCTTTGGTGGTGATTTCAACACCGTTATTAGGCCAAAAGACAGGGGAGGTTCAAAGACAGCCCTGGGCTATGATTCTAATTTTTTAGTTAGCATGGTTAGACAGGCAGGTCTGGTAGATGTGCACGTTCGCCATTCTCCAGACCTCACGGGTTACACTTTCTTTAGTGGTAGTCGTAGGTCTAGAATAGATAGGTTTTTTGTTAAGGAGACTTCGAAAACTTTGCCTCCAGAGGTAAAGCCAGTAGAGTTCTCTGATCACGTTTTTCTCTCTGTCATTTTGAATGCTTCAGAAGCTACTCAAAAGGGGCGGGGCCTATGGCGATTGAATTCTGAGCTCCTAAAAGAGGAAAAGGTTAGACAATCCCTTAGAGACTTCTTTCAATCTCAGGAAACACTTTTGGAGGCTGGATGGAGTAGATCTGAGTGGTGGGAAGAGATTAAAAAGAGAATTCGGAGATTCTTCAAGAGGTTGGTAGCTAAAAAGAACTTGATAAAGAGAAATATCTACCAGAGTTTGAGAAGGAAATTAGATTTCTTGATTTCTGAGGGTGGAGATAGTGGGGAAATCTCCCGAGTGAAGGCTCAGATGAGGGAATATCAGTATAACCGTCTGGATTCTTTGATTTTGGAAAGGGATTTTGGCAAATACCACTCGCCTGATCCTTACCAAAATTGCGGAAGATCAGTCGAGATGAAGGAGGTGAGGGGTCTTTTTGACAAACAGGGTGTTCTTCGTGAGGATAAGGAAGGCATCTTGGGAGTCATTAGATCTTATTACTCCGATCTTTTGTCTGAGCAGCCACTTATCAGAGAGAGGATGGAAACATTTCTGAGGGAGACACCTGGACTTTGTAATCCAGATGCCTCGATTGAAACCTTGGGTAGGAGTGTGACAGCAGAGGAAGTTAAGATGGCGATTGATAAGTTGAGTTGTAAGAAATCCCCAGGCCCAGATGGTTTAACATCTGAGTTTTATAAAGTATTTGCTGACCTCTTGATTCCTCGCCTTGTAGAAGTATATAATGAGTGCCTGGGTGGGGGAATCCTCCCTCCTTCTATGAGGATATCTGCCCTCATATTACTGTCCAAGGGGAAGGACCCATCTCGTATTGAGAACTGGCGCCCCATCGCACTTCTCAATACAGATAGAAAGATTTTGGCAAAAATACTTTTCAACAGGTTGTCAGAATTTTCAGAACACCTGCTTTCCCCATCCCAGCACTGTACTGTGAAGGGTCGAAGCACATTTAGTGCTGTCCTTGGTGTCCGGGAGGCCATAGAACGGTGCCGTGCTGAGAAATGGGGAAAATACTTGCTGGCGTTGGATCAGTCTAAGGCTTTTGACCGAGTAAATCATGAGTACCTATGGGCCCTACTTGAAAGGTATGGTTTTCCAGTCAGGGTGGTCTATTGGCTCAGAACATTATACAGTCAGGCCGAGAGCTTCCCACTTGTAAACGGTTGGGTGGGCCCTGCTTTTGAGGTGAGCTCTGGAGTTCGTCAGGGATGTCCCCTGAGCCCTCTCCTGTATGTATTCGCGATTGACCCCTTCATACGAAGGGTAGAAAACGGTACGGTGGGAGGGGTGCAGCTGGGCCCAGAGTTCCCTTTTAAAGTGGTGGCTTACGCAGATGATGTCACAGTGGTTCTGTCATCAGTGGCAGAGGCACGTGATATGGAAGAGCTCATCTGTGAATACTCTATAGCCTCATGCTCTAGGGCTGGGGTAGCCAACCCTAATCCTCGAGAGCTACCAACAGTGCATGTTTTGCAGGTCTCCTCACAGAATCACAAGTGAGCTAATTAGCTCCATCTGGGTATCTTTTAAAATGTGTCAGTGATTAATGAGTGCAGCTGTGCAGCAGCTAGGTTGTCTGGAAAATGTGAACTGTTGGTAGCTCTCGAGGGCTAGGGTTGGCTACCACTGCTCTAGGGTAAACCAAGAGAAGTGTGAAGCTTTCTGGATGGGGGAGGAAGGAGAAGAATTTTCCCTTCCGGACAGCCTCCCCCGGCCCAGTCCTCAGATAAAGATTCTAGGTATTTGTTTTGACCATGGTGATTATGCCACTCTAAATTGGGTGAAGTGTCTGGAGAATGCTGCCAAGAAAGTGGAGTGCTGGAAGAGGTGTAAATTCTCTTTCAGGGAAAGGGTGGACTTGTGCAAAACTTACCTGATCCCGTTATTTCTATATGTCAGCTATGTGTGTTTTTTGCCTCAATCTTTATGGGCCAGGTTGAACTCCTTGTTTTTCCTTTTATTTTGGGGAAACAGGATGAACCTAATCAAGAGAGGTATTACTTACAAGTCGAGGAAAGACGGAGGGGCTGGCATGATCAACCCTGTCGTCTTTTTTGTTACAACCTTTTTAAAACTTAATCTTGGGAGTTTATTGTTAGAAACTCCTCCTCGATGGGTAAGTGGATTTGAAGTCTGGGTGTCCCCCTTCCTCAAACTTTGGTTAGGTGGTGGCCAAGTGAAGAATCTTCAAATTCGGAGAGGGTATCTTCCGATCTACGTTATCCAGAGCTTGAAGGTGACAAAGCGTTGGGGTCTGGAAGTGGGGGAAGTACAAAACCTTTCCAGGAAGGAGTTGGGGGACAGGATTTTGCGAACCCACTTTCATGTTCCGTTGTCACTAAGGGATTGCCCGAGTGATGTCGCTTCAGCTGGATTGGCTCTCATAAATTCAGAGAGAATACCGCCGAAGTTTAGAGACATTGCTTGGCTTTCTTTCCATGGGAAGCTTTACGTGAAGGGGAACATGATGTGGAGAAATGCCAATGATCGTGGTTGTCCACGGGAGGAGTGTCTAGGGGAGGTGGAGACGATGGACCATTTCTTGATCAAGTGCCCCTTTAATGTAAATGTTTACAAGAGAGTTTCAGGAGCTTTGGGTATCCCGTGCCTTTCGGGGCTTAGTTACCCAGAGTGGGCTTATGGAGCATTCAGAAGATATGGTGTATTTAATTTGACCACAATTTATTTAGTCAGTTTAGTAGTTAGATACCACACATGGATGGCACGGTGTCAGGTTTCCCTAAAAGATAAAATCCTTCCTTGTGAAGTGGTGGTAGATTTGATTCTGCACGAGGTGGAGAGGATGATGGATCTAGACCGGAAAAGGGTAGATGCTGTTAGGTGGTCCAATTGGTGGGGCCGCCTGAAACCCCCTTGAGTGGGTGGCAGATATCCTTTTCCAGGTTTAGCTGGAACTTTCTATCTTTTCACATCCTGTAGATTTTGGTAATAAGGTTTTTTTTAATGGAACAGGTTTTGCATAGATCTAAAAAGCCTTGCTCAGTTTTCCTTTGCAATATTGGGATGAAGTAGTTATAAAGTTAATATTCATGTGTATATATTTCTCTATTGATATTTTGCTTATTAGGCAGATGTATCCTTTGATATTGCGGTTTGCATTCATTTATGTTATGTATTAAGATTTCATTTGTAAAATACTATTTATTTATTTATTTATTGTGATATATTGTAAATATTGTAAAATTTGTTGCAAGTTTTAATAAATGGGAGAATTCCCTCTCAGCTCTGGGCCCCATAGCAGCTGCGGTACTTGTGTACTAGCACAGCGCCCACGATATTTGGTTGCATAACATATAATCGCATCGCATGACATACACCCGATGCAATGCGATGCGATTTAAAATTGTATAAGCCCCCTATACGATGTTTAATTGTATAAGCACCCTAATGGGGACTTACAATGTTAAATGCACCCCCACTATGAACATTAAACCGAAGCGTGGCGAGCGCAGGTATGCGTCCTACGACCTTTTTATACCCCCGCTATCCACGTCGGCGTGGAGTTGAATTTATATAGTGTGGCGAGCACAGCCAGGCGAGCGGACGCATATTACTTCACATGTATTCCGCGCCCCTTTGCGGGGCGCGCTGCACTCGCCACACTTCGGGCTCGCTGCGCTTGCCACACTATATAAAATCAACTCCACGCGACGTGGATATTGGGGGTATGAAAAGGTCGTAGGACGCGTACCGCCGGCCCTCGCGGGCTCGTTGCGCTCGCCACGCTTCCGGTTCACGTTCATAGTGGGGGTGGCGTGGGGGTGCATTTAACATTGTAAGCCCCCATTAGGTTGCTTATACAATTTTAAATCGCATACCATTGTATATGCGATAGAATGGCATACAATTCGATGGTATACAATTTAAAATTGTATAACATCGCATCGCATACCATCGCATGCCTTATGGTCTGTGCTAGTACACAAGTACACAAGTACCGCAGCTGCACCCACTGCATCTATGGTAGCATACCCCTTTATATAACACATGTAGCTGTGACAAGGAAGGTGGCCCTCTCAGCTCTGGCCCCATAGCAGCTGCACCTATGGTACCTATGCCCCTGTATAAATCACATGTAACTGTGACAGGGAAGGTGGCCCCTCTCAGCTCTGGCCCCATAGCAGCTGCACTTCCTACCCCTATGGTAGCTATACCCTGTATATAACGTGTAACAGGTAAGGTGGCCTCTCTCAGCTCTGGGCCCCATAGCAGCTGCACCTATAGTAGTTACGCCCTCGGTTCAGTTAATGGGTTTGACACAAGAAGAGGTGGCTGCCCAAGCCTGGTATATAAAACAGATCGACTACCGCCCTGAACTCCTATCTACACGGCATCCCGACGCTAAAGCCTGAAGAGAGCACATTCCACGTGTTGCACCACTGTTTTGGAAGCCACGTGTTATCTTAAGGAGCTGAGCGTTACAAGTACATTCTGTTTATTTTACCATCTGTACTGAACCTATAAAATGACTCCTAGCACAATCCATGCATTGTGGCGGCAGCGCTATACATTGCGCGTGACTCAGTGTTGCTGGCTGATGAGTAAGCGTTGTCAGCTTGGCATGACTCTGCTATGTTGTGTGACTATGGTAACCCCCGATACTACATCCCCAACTGTTTATCTGCTCTGCCTCCAATACAAATGTGAGCTGCTTCCTGTGGGTAATAAATGAACACGTTTCTAAGATAGCCGGTGACGGTTTGTTTATAGACCCTCATTATTTACTGTCATCACATTCTGCTCATGGTCCAAGGTTTGTCCCATGTGGATTAGCAGTCAGCAAGGAATGTTTGCACTGTATTTCCAGCAGTTCTGCTTGGAATGCCATTGTAGAATGCACACATGCACTTGCCCATGACATGCCAAGATAAGGGCGTACAACGCTTGATTATACTAATACAGATCACTGAAGAGCCCCCAGTAACCAAGACAACTTTGGCAGAGGGATGACTTCGTGGGAATTCAGCCTATCGATGCACTAGATATTAGTCAGGCATGAGGCATCACATTGGGGTGGTTGGGGGTAACTTTCTGTGATAATGCCCCCAGGATGCATCACTCTACAATATGTGTAACCCAAATTACCGGATAAGCCTGCTTCAAAAGTGCAAATACACAATTATACACCACTGTTTGCAACTGTGAGCACACTTTATAATTCGCAATGCTTATTAAAAGTGTCAAACACTTGAATGTTGATCTTTTAACCTTGTCAACATTTTAACCCTGGTGACCTAAGTCACTTGACCATTTGACTCTTTGGAACTTTTCACGGTCAACCATCTGGTGTGGACTGGTTGACTGTCGTTTTTCCAATCGGTTACCTTTTGTTACAGTATCAGTAAAATCCAGTAGTTATTCTTGGCCCTAGTTATCAACCCCGGTGGCAAAGGGGGGGGGGGAGGGTTGTCAGTGGTGTAGCCAGATATTTCCCCCCCCCCCCCCGCCGCTGGCTGAGCTGACGATCCAGGCAGCAGTGAGTGCTGAGCTGGTCCCGCTCCGTGCGTATCTAATGAGTGGGGACCCAGCGCAGTGCATATTGAATGAGCGGGTCCCCGTGCGGGACCTGCTCATTACATTGCACAGACGGAGACCCGCTCTTTCAATATGCACTGCACTGGGTCCCCGCTCATTAGATATGTACAGGGTGGGACCAGCTTAGCGCTCACTGCTGCCTGGGTCACCTGTCAGTTCAGCCAGCAGTGCACACCACAGACCCCAAGCTGCCGCGGGGGTCTGCCACATATGTAACTATGCCACTGGGATTTATACAGCGAGGATGGATTTTTTTAGCGAGGAAAAGCCTTCATCGCCGTCCAGCCCCCTACCCGGCCGCTCGCTCTATTCTATGTTCCGAGGAATCACCGTCAGAGGGTGGCGAGGATTCCCCGGAATAGCAGGGTTCACCGCAAATGCATGGAGCCCGCTATCTATAGCGGCAAGCCTCGCCGTTTTGAAGACCGCACGCATTGAATATATCCCAATGCATCATTATATTCAAGGATCATATTATTTAGGGGTGTATATTGAACCTATTAGAGTACAAACAAAGCGGACAATGATGTTAAAAATAATCTGCTAGTGTGAAATACAGCTATTGCCACAGATATATACTAAGAAACCACCGGCTGGAAATGATTCATTACCAACAAAAACCTGCGCAAAATAAGTGTGATGAAGCAATGACTGGCGAAACGCGTCAAGTCTGATTATATTTTTGAAGTTGAGAATCTTGTGTTGTTAACCATACATAGTAATTGGATTATGTAAGAAATGATTTGCATCTGGAACATGGTGAATTACTCAACTATTCTGTGTTGAATAAAAAGATGTTGAAAACTTTCCAGTGCTGTAGTCAGTTATGAAATAAAAAATCTAAAGGGAATTATTATCTCTATTCTAAATCCCTGTAATACCTGCTACTTTTTTTGCAATGGTCAATGCTCATTATCTGTCACCTGTCACAACAGCTCTGCTGTTTTCTGCTTTACTTCTTTCAGTAACTGATCATCTATATATATATAAAAAACTCACTGCAAATCCAACCAATAAGTATCAGCTGGAACTTCATGAAATTCTATCCAAAGCAGTCAAAGACGGTGTTATTTCGCCCAAATTATTTAAATCTTTGTATTCAGAGTGGCCTGTGGTTCCAGTGTTATATTCACTCCCGAAGGTCCACAAAGACCCGGTTTCTCCACCAGGGAGGCCTATAATTTCAGCGCGGGATTCGCTTTATCAACCTATAGCGAAATTACTGGACTTTCTATTACAACCATTGCTTCCTCTTAAGCCTACCTTTCTGAAGGATACAACAAGCTTTTTGAAGCTGTTGGACCAGATTGGTGAGGTGCCAGAAGGGACTATTATGGTATGCCTGGACGTTTGTAGCCTATATACCTCCATTCCCCATGAGGAGGGGGTGGAGGCCATGAAGCTGTTTATAGGCCAATACCTGGACCCTGATTTGTTCAATCATGAACTTTTTGCCAAATTAATTATGTTAACATTAAAGCGTAATTATTTCATATTTGATGGGTCATACTACTTGCAGCTAAGAGGGTGTGCCATGGGCTCTTCTGTGGCCCCCTCTTTTGCTAATATATTCATGTTCGGGCAGGAGGAAAGTACCTTTTTCAGTAATCCAGAAATCAGATGTCATCTGTTGCTGTTCACGCGGTACATAGATGACATCTTTATTTTGTGGACAGGGGGCCAGGAACTTTTATCCAAATTATTGGTGGACATCAACATGGGTGATTCCACCATTAAGTACACAGCGGCTCATGATTCACGGAACATCCATTTTTTGGATGTGTCCGTGACGATCTGTGACAAGAAAATTAGCACTGATGTTTATTTTAAGGATGTGGATCGCAACACCTTCCTTATGGCAAGTAGCCATCACCCCCTGGCTCTTAAAAAAGGTCTCCCCAGATCTCAGATGATCCGCGTTAAAAGGATCACCAGCAAACCTGATGAGGTCGAACCAAAACTTGATGCCCTCATTGATAAATTTATCATAAGGGGTTATGATCCTAAAATTTTGAATATGCAAAAGGCTGAAGTCATGAGTACACCCAGGGCTCAGCTGTTGATACCAAAGGCCAGAAATCCTCAGTCAGTACTCCCATGGGCCAGCACATTTTCTGTGGCAAGTCCAGTCATCAGACATGCCACCAATGCATTGTGGCCTATAATTAAGACTGACCCTGACCTGCCTGGACTTAATAAAATTCGTCCTTTGGCTGCCTTTAGAAGAGGTCCCAACTTGAGGGATCGTCTTGTAAAGACTGATGTGACAGGCCTTGGTGTCCCCAGGCCCCCGAATACATATGTCAAACCTCCAGGTTGTTATAGTTGTGCAGGGTGTGAGACATGCAAGCACATGCTCACGTGTAAAGAGTTTAAACACCCGCACTCACGTAAAATGTATAACATCAGACATGTGATGACGTGCAGGACTTCGCATGTGGTTTACGTTATAGTATGCCCCTGCGGGCTATACTATATAGGCCAAACCATACGTCCATTTCGGGATAGAATGGCGCTACACCGGTCGGCCATCAACTTGTCCCTCAAGGGCAGGGACGTGGACCAACCGGTGGCCCGCCATTTCAAATCCACCGGCCACTCCATTACACAGTTTAAACATTTCATCATAGACTGTGTCCCTGAATCTCCCAGGGGGGGCAACCGAGCAAAAAAATTATTGCTCAAAGAGTCTGAGTGGATTTTTCGCTTAGACACGATTGCACCTAAAGGGTTAAACGAGAGGATTAACTGGAATAGCCTTGTGTAGCGTACAGGTTGAGCTTTCTTCCAACATGTATTTATTATGTCATTTTTGCTGGGTTACTGTATATTCAATATATGTCTCATGTTCGTATTTTTATTACCTTTTTTTATGTTATATTACCCAGGTTTTCTGTGTCAGAAGGCGCATATAGCAGAATTGATTCAGAGGTGCTAGGATACTTGCAGTACGGTATTGCCAGTTATCTGGCAAATCCTGTCTGCGTACGTTGAGCGCTACTGAATTATTATACTGTTTTTATGCTGCCAAGCACAGTATCCCGGGTTATTTATGATTTTTCTTATGTTTTTTGTTTTGTTTGTTTACAGTTTCCGGGCATCAGACCAAGCGGGCGTCTATGCGGGTCAAGCTAAAGAGGGAAATGCGATTCGCTTCCTGATGCTTGAGACGCAAACAGTGGGTTGCTCAGCAACCCTGGTGATGCGCCTAGAGCGGAAGTGACGGTGACCACTTCCGGCGAGCGGCTCCGTGGACGCGGCGGCGTCTGAAACCCCGGGAACTGGTGAGTATAAAAATGTTTTGTATGCCACTTGTGGGTGCTGTAGGATTGGGCTGAGGACGGGGTTTGTCCCCCGAAACGTCCCCAATACACTTATCTCATTTGTAACCACTTACCATCGTCTCCTGAGTGCCGTTATTTTTCCTGCTTGGAAAACTTGGATTGCTACATGTCATCATCCTCTGGCACCTGGGGCAGCTGTATGAGTAAACCATTTGAGTGCCGGCAGACTTTGGAATATATATATATATATATATATATATATATATATATATATATATATATATATATATATATATATATATATATATATAGTCTAGTGTCCGTGTGTCTCTGAATCACTGCCATCTGCTGACAGAGAGTGAAACTACATCTATTTCTCACACATGCACAAACACACAAGGTAGCTGACCACCATTCAAAGCTTTTGCTTCGAGCGGGCATATTAGTACAAAACATGTTCCCTTGGGTCTAGATTTGACTTTACAGAAAAGAAAGAAGTAATGCGGTGCTAGGAGAGTATGAATGGTGATTTAGCACTGCAATCTGTTTCTTGGCCAAAAACGGTTTCACAGGGGTAGATTTATTAAGCTCGATGAAGTGATAAACTGTCTGGTTTTTATCACCTACCAATCGGCTCCTACCTCTCATTTTTCAAACCAAGCCTGTAACTTCACAGGTAGGAGCTGATTGGCCGGTGATAAAAACCCAGACAGTTTATCACTTCACCAAGCTTAATAAATCTGCCCTACAGTGAGCTGTTTGGGCTGGTGCATTATCCTGATGGAGTATGAAAATATTTTTCCACAATGCACAGGACATTTAGCACATAAGTATCTTCTGATGATATCTCTTAGCCTCCCCTCCCTTCTGGTCACACAAGGCTCTGCGTAATTGTATCCAATGAGCATTTTCTCTGGGCAATTATATATAGTTATACGACAGGTACCTGTTGCAGGTGGATGCTTTGCATTTGTCTCTCATCTTTGTCTCACATTTCATCACTTGAGCTGGGAAAGGAAAAGGAGGCATGAGGTGAGACCTAGTGAACTGTGCAGACCTTGTAGTGTTGTTGAACAATACAGGTAAATGGACAAGTTGTTGAACACGCCTACATTGGATCTTTTATATTGTTACATAGGGTGGTTTATTGTAGAACTTAGCACCAAATGTATAAAATAGGAATGTGCTGGAAACTTCAAACTTTGTTGATTGTAAACAAAATGTTTAAATGCTGATATCACCTGCACACAGTGTATGCAGCAATATACACCTACTATTCATAAGGCCGAAGTGTGGGTTCCTAGTGAACGAGTACCATTCGCTAGGAACTAGTGACATCACTGAGAGTGCAGTCTATCTAGTTACTAGGAAACAGTGACATCACTAAGTGCAGCCTATCTAACCACTAGGAACCAGTGACATCACTGAGAGTGCAGCCTAACTAGTCACTAGGAAACAGTGACATCACTAAGTGAGGCAAAACTAGTCACTAGGAACCATTGACATCACTGGGAATGCAGCTTATCCATTCACTAAGAGCCAATGTAGCCTATCCAGTCACTCGGGGACAGTGACATCACAGTAACCAGATTAGTATATTGCAGACTGTATATTACAATGTGTTTTCTTACTCATTAGGTCAGTTGTAGGTTGCACAGTTTTCGGAACTACTTTCGGCTTGTTGACCTTTTCGTGTACCCAAATAAGTGTTTCTTCACGAGGAGATTCAATTTCATTTGTTTCGTCTGTCTCCACCGTTCCAGTGCGTTTGTCACCTGCAGGGAGAGAGCAGGACACTGTATACAGGACACTTTTCAGGACGCACCGTACACCACAACACTCAGACTAAAGACTTTACACAACCTTTGTCATAATTGGTGGTAATCTCGATAAGAGCTTGGCCCTATGATATTATTACACAAAAGACAGAACATGCTGTCCGAGAAAATTACTTTTTTTGGCTAAAAGTCTAATTTCATTGGAAACAAGGGAATTAAAAAAATTCTCTCTTTGAATATAAGGTCTTCAAACAAAACACAACACGGCGTCTTTCTTAAGAAGTTTTGCTGAGAAGTCAGAAAGTTACCATCTGAAAATTTGTGTTGGAATTTGAATTTTTTTTTTCCTGATTTGCTTTATTTTTCTAAAAGAACCTCAGAGGAACTTAGGGGGAGTGATATCAACAACTTCTAGTTACTACACATCAAGGACATTATATAAAGCAACAACTAGCGCCACCAAATTTCTAAAGAAACTGGGACCAAAGTCTGAATTTAAAAAAAAGTTTAAAATTCCAGAACAATGATAAATAACAGTGATTTCAAGTCACATCCACAGGGAATTTGGATTTAAAAGGAAGGATATAAAAAAAATTGAAATGAAAATCTTGATCATTCCAGAACGTTGATAAATCACATCATCAATGCCAATCTCCAACTAGCTGATGCCGCTGTGCCAGCACTCAGGCAAGTGTCTAATAAGCCTCACAGTTACTTTATTGCACCCCATAAACCTCAAGGCATATTTTGGCAACAAATGACCGATGATGGAAATTGCATGAGGGAGTAGAACGTGAAACGTCCACTTAATCCGCCAATGATGAAAGATTGTGTCTGGACGCAGATCTCAATTTTTATTCTTAAAAAAAGATTTAGCGTTTCATCATAGAACTTCAATATTTAGTTGCCGGGCAGCCGTCTATGCCAGGCTGAGCGCCACAGCTCGTCTGTTGGCCCGTTGGTTCAGACGGATAGAATAGGCTTCCTAACTGCAGTAACAGCTTTTACAGCTGATTAAACACGTTCTGCAAACTTTTTTATTACAGCGTTTCAGGGAAATGAGAATTAGAGTTGAGCAGTCTTCAGAAGAGCCCATTGAGAAGTGTTCCAGTCCTGGGTGGAAGAGTATCTTATAGTATATGACTCACGGCTGAGACTTCTCAGGAGTGTGAGAAGGGAACAGCACTAAGCTTCAAAAGTGATAAAATGGAGAGTGATAAACAGCCAGCCAATCAGCTCCTACCTGCCATGTCACAGACTGTGTTTGAAAAATGTCAGGCAGGATCTCATTGGTTGGTTGTTTATCACTCTCCATTTTATCGCTTTTGAAGCTTAGTGCATCTGGCTCTTCATCACTTCCATATGTGCAGCTGCACTGGATGGCGCCAGATATTACACAAAGGAATGGCGGCGCTGGCTTACTACCTTGTCACGGACATACCGCTCATACGAAGGCGAAAATATTTATACGTATTTAATATGTTAATCATGCTGGAATGGAAAATTTTAAAACATGTATGTCAGAGCATGGTATTTACATGTGGAGTGAAGAGTCCACACAGGAGAAGCAAGTCAGTACACATTAGTCATACATGGAAAGAAGAACCAATGTAGGAAAAGCATGGCGACACATGGCAGGGCCGTAACTAGGGGGGGAAGGGGGGCTGGGGGGGGCACGCGCACCGGGCGCTGGAGGGGGGGGGGCGCTGTCCAGTCCGGGGACAGTAAGCGGGTTTCCGGGTAGCTGCTTTAGCAGCAGCTTGACTCCGTCCGTCTCTACTCTCTCCTACTAGCGCGGCGGCGGGAAGCGCTGGTGATGACTTTGAAAAGACTTGCCGGACGCTTATTGGCTGTAAGACTTGCCGGACGCTGATTGGCTGAATTCAGCCAATCAGCGTCCGGCAAGTCTTACAGCCAATAAGCGTCCGGCAAGTCTTTTCAAAGTCATCACCAGCGCTTCCCGCCGCCGCGCTAGTAGGAGAGAGTAGAGACAGACGGAGTCAAGCTGCCGCTACAGCGGCTACCCGGAACCCCGCTGCCTGTCACCGGACCCCCGCTGGCTGCACACAGGTGGTAATTTATGTTATCAGCGGGGCGGTGAACGGGGGTGGGGTCTCCGGCGCCAGGGCCAAGACGGTCATTTGGTCCGTCCCGTCCGAGGGGGGGGGGGCACCAAATGACTGCCTCGGCCCGGTCGCCGGAAACCCTAGTTTCGGCCCTGCACATGGTAGTCACATGTGGAAGAAAGGGGCCGTACAGGAGAATTACAGTGGTACATACTAGTCACACATGGAGGATGGAGCCTACACAGGAGAATTATAGTGGTACATGCTAGTCGCACATGGAGGGTGGAGCCCACACAGGAGAATTATAGTGGTACATGCTAGTCACACATGGAGGGTGGAGCATACACAGGAGAATTATAATGGTACATGCTAGTCACACATGGAGGGTGGAGCCCACACAGGAGAATTATAGTGGTACATGCTAGTCACACACGGAGGGTGGAGCCCACACAGGAGAATTATAGTGGTACATGCTAGTCACACATGGAGGGTGGAGCCCACACAGGAGAATTATAGTGGTACATACTAGTCACACATGTAGGGTAGAGCCCACACACGTAACATTCAGCCTGTGCAGAAGGGAGGGGTGTGACACTAGGAGCATCCTATTGGCTGATAACCACACATGTCCAGTTAGCCGTCACTAATGTTACACACTCCCTTTAAGCCCCAGTGCAGCAGATAGTAGGTATGACCGTAATACGGGCACTGTCCACTATAGGACTACACAGGAGACCACCAATGTGGACACGCTTTCATACCAAGAGCACAATTCGCATGGATGGAAGGTGAAATTACCTTTATAGCAAAGATTATTCTTGCAGTTGCCTCCATAGCTGGGGGGGCACTCCGAGCAGGGTCTCCCATTCTTATAAGGAGCTTCCCCAATCCAGTTCCCCCTGAAACAAAACAAGAGGGGAAGAGTGTCAGGATCACACATCTGCCATAGACATCCTCTGTGTTACCGGCCGCCCAGACGTATGTAGGCTATGAATGCCCCTACTGTGCGCGTGTGATGACAGATTGTGGGCATGATGCTGGTGACCTGTACCTTGCCTCCATGAATGAATAGTAAGATGCTTTGAAGCACAGAGGAGAGAACCCAGCACATTAAACCCCATTAGCATTTTCTGTACAGAGGACGCAGTTTCCCTGCACAGAAACCACTTGGTCTTACATTTATCGGACCCGTGTTCTACATTGTGTTACCTTTCATTCATACAGTTTGTTTGGGTGTTTTTTTTTTCCTGAAATTAAATTTAGATGTTTTCAAATGAAGGTTGAGTCTATCGCATGCAAGGACGGGAGGAAGATTAGCTGACGCCAGGTGAAGTATTTTCCAGCTATACGGCCGGCAATGAAAGGTCTGTTTGTGCGGTCCCCAGTGAAGCCCTCTTTATCGAGCTTAGGAAGACATGTCCTGGGTCTTACTTTGGGGAATAGTTGCAGACCAGGTATACTGCGTTCTCCCAGATCTCTCCCCACACGTTCATCTTCTTGCACACGTTCACCGCACAGCCCACCTTGGTGGTTGTGGCCCAGACGATCTGGAGAGGGATAAAGAAGAGCAAGAAAAATATTGTTAACAGCAGTTTGTTCATTCAAATCCTGCCCGCAGTTCATGGGCCTGGTGGTCACTTGTTGAGGCTGCTGCAGAACCTTAGTGGGATCGCTTCAGTGTGTTTCCCTATTTCTGCATCTAGGTCAGTTACTAGATTTGTGGCCAATGAGAACCCGGCAGTAATGGACATTCATCATGCAGTCAGCAAATCAGTGCCTCTCCATCTGCTGGGGAACTGCAAGTTCCAGCTGGAGAGCCATCAGGTGCCAAGTAGGGGTGGCCATCGAGCATCGATGATTAGAAATCATCAATGGTTTATGGCCGATGGCGAATACTTTTGACATCAATGGGGGAGAACCAGATGGTTTCCCTCCATCAATGGCACAGCAAAACGATATTTATTTTCCCCAAAGTGCCCCCAACACCTGTGAATCCCCACTCCCCATGTTCTGATTGGCCCACAGGCCAATCAATCAAACATAATGGATGACCATCGATAGGTAAAAATATCAATGGTCATCCATTGCATAGTTTAGCACTATCAATGGGCAGTTGCATTATTGCCATCGATGGCAACCATCGATGGTAATGGCAACGATGGCCATCCCTAGTGCCAAGTCTGTGCATGTAATATGAAGCCTTGAGAGGCAGGACCCTGGTACAGGAGGGGGGGGGGGGTTGTCACTTACCTGCATTGCCTGATTAACCAAAAAGGTGCCAGGGTAGGGGCACCTTGCAGGTGACAGCCGAGGAATAAAATAAAGGCCTAATTTATTCCATGCTTGTTAGTGATCAAACCCGCAGTGGCTAGGCAGCCGCGGGTAGCTGTGGGCGCTGGGAGTGTGCAGGGGCTATTGTCTGCCGCTGGGCTTTGCCTGTCTACACAGAAAGTGACTCTCCCAAAATGGCTGCCGCCTCGGAAAAGAAAATAACTAAGGATGCTAAAGGATCAGACGGCTATTTTCAGAAGGTCATTACTAGGTTCATGGGCAAAATACCAAGGGAGGCCGGCGACTGCTGGAGGAAGGGGGGGGATCCTCATATCGCCACTGGCACATGGGCGGTATGACTGGCGAGTCCCTGACCGCTTATACCCGTGTGTTTAGCAGCATTACAAGTGGAGCTACATGTGTATTAGCCTAGGGCACCTGGAACCTTCAATCTGGTCCTGCTTACCTGGGTGTAATGGGTACACATGGGGCCTGAGCATCTTTCTGGGCAGTAGGGGTTACACTCGTGGGGGTAGGGGTACGTGTAATCCTTCACTTCATCATACCAGGACTGGACATGAAATGCTGGAGATCGATACCTTTAAACCAGAAAGAAAAGGCAATGAGAGTAGGAACTCTCTGGACTGCAAGCTGAAGAGTTGTCAGTGCTGTAACAGTATAGGAACACATTACACTCATAAGAGATCCAGTGCAAACTTCTCTGCAAGTGACACTCACCTTCCCCAGTGCACAGCAAGGTTCTGCCCAATGGACATGAGCAGACTGGCAGGTCCGTGCTCCCACATACACTCCTCAGCCCAGGCTGTAGAGGACCTCTCCAGCTCATCATCCCACGTCTGGATGGAAGATAGAACATGTTATGTGCTGATACAGACATTAATATATACATCTGCGCAACTCATTACTCCTGGAGAGCCAGCACCAGGCCGGGAAAGCACAGGACAATTGGGTGTGCGTGTGCAGATATGCCAGTAAGGGGGTGTATACTAGATGGGCAGGTTCTGATTTACTCTGATTTCAAAGCAGGATCTCATTGGCTATCCCAAATCACATGACAGTTGTTGACAGTTGATAGCCAATAAGATCCTGCTTTGAAATCAGAGTAAATCAGAGTAAATTAGAGCCTGCACATCTCTCGTGTATACCTGTTGGGCTAATGTAACAACACAACATGGTGTCTGCCACATTGATTGGCTGAGTATATATTAACCCCTCCCACTGGTAATAATTCACTAGCGCTGGGGCCACATTACATTTTTTTTTCTTCTTTCTTTTCAAAGTTCACATGAAAAACAAAAGCAAACCATTTTTCCACACAGCGCCCCAAACGCACGGTGTCTCAGATCCTCCAGTCCCTGGCACTACAATACTTGCCCTACGAACTGGCCTCTACTAGGCATCAGCGCCCCGAGTAGCAGTCTGAGCAGGGTTTTTATCCCTGTGCAATCAGCAATTCCCAGCTGTGGCTGAGAAGGTCCGAAAACCTGGACCGGAGCAGTGTGCTTGAGAGCCCCCTTCTCTCCCTCAAGCACACCTCAGGGTCCTTATCCTGGCTTTGCACTGAACCAGGCCCTCTTACTTGGCTACAAAGCGCTATCTCTGAGGCTGGACAGCTTTTCTTTAACTCTCTAGAGGGAAGTTGTTACCAGGTATATACTGCACTCCCTGGTGAAACTAACCCGGTTCCACCACATATACATACATACACACACACTGATTTTGCAGATCATAATATGTTGGCTGGAAGGTAGACACTGAGTGCGTCGGCTATACCCCTTCCCGTCAGAGGAAGAGTAGTCTTGGCTGGATAAAGGTGCCTTATTTTTCCATACAGTAAACACCACATCTCCAGCATATAGCCTTTTCTTACATAGAGTTTTGGCCGGGATCCACGCACTTGGAGCTGGGAAAATATACAGGATACAGCAGAAGCTCTGAGGCTGTACAGTTCTGTCTGAGCGATTAAGTTTTGGTGTATTTCATCACAGCGTATCCTGTCCACATCTGGCTCCCGGCGGCTGATGCCAAGCGTCTTTGCTAGACATGGAACGCTATTCCAGCTACAATACGAGATAATCTGACCCGTACTCCTGTTATGTTGCCACCGCAATTAGTGCACCCTGACAAATGACACATAACTAATATGCAGACTCACTATAATTACCTATTGTCATTCCATGGGTGCTTTATTTTATCAATGAATGAAAACACAATGGGGCAGATGTATTAAGCCTGGTGAAGAGCTAAAGTGGAAGGTGATAATGCACCAGCCAATCAGCTATGTTTGAAAAATGACAGGTGTTGATTGGCTGGTGCGTTATCATCTTCCACTTTATCTCTTCACCAGTCCACTTAGACCAAACTCCCGCCAATAACAGCATTATTACATTCACAAGAATAGATTATCCTGCAGCCAATCAGAACTTTAGAACATTCAAAAAACGAAACCAACCTGCAGCCAAGTGGTGGAACTTGTGAAAGGTGGGCACAGAGACAAAAAAATGCTCTAGGCCCTCCCTCAACCCTGCAATGTGGGAAAGATCATGGGTGATGGAGAGGCAGGGTTACTGGAGCTATTGGGTGGTGGAGAAAATAGTGGGTGACTGGGAAGATAGTGGGGACTGGGGAGGTAATACAGTAGGTGGCAGAGAGAGGATGACAGGGATATAGCGTGTGACTCAGGAGACAATGGATAAAAGCAAAAAGGTGGCTGCAGACACTATATCTGGGGCCAGGTTTAGTGCCTTGGCCGACTTCAGATCAGCATGACTGGGCTCTGCAGGCAGGGGCAGGGTTGTGCAGTTCCTGATATCCACCTGTCTGTGATAGTTATCCCCGGTGGCACTGCCTCCCCTTCTCAGCACCAGTCAGCAAGTCCCTGGCAGTTACTCAGGAGGTGGAGGGATGGAGCCAGGGAAATGCCCCCAGGGGACCATGAAGCAACCGTGTTATGTACACATTATTAATGAGTCTGTTTGACTCAACGTAAAGCTGCTGACTGTGGGGCCTTTAAACATCCTAGCAACTGATGTGTGACCTTGGGTTTGCATGAAAGTTAATACTTAACCGAACTATACCTGAAATAAGGACTCTGAGACTTAGGTTTGGCAGAAAGAGTTAGCTGTATTTTTAAAGCACTTTGAACTAATTAATTTGATTGTAATTAATTAATGATGGCCACGAAAGAACAACTAATTATTTAAGCTTCACCCACAGCTATCCTACCTAAACAACAAATATCCTAACAAGAAACGGTATCTGCTTAGCCTTCTACATTGACTGTCTACCCGTCCGGGTGGTGTCCCTGTCCCTGACTGGGCGATCCAGCAAAGGCCTATAGTCAACGAAGGGGAGCGCACAGAAAAACAACTATATTCACCGAATCATCATTTAATGAAGACCTAAATCAATTAACCTACTGTTCTTTACCGGCCGAACAGCAAACGCAAATAAACGCCCACCCACATCCAAATAAAGGGGAGGGAGGGTGGGAAACTCAGGAAAAAGAGGAAGACTTCTCCTCTTCCTGCAACTCATATCCCCAGCTAACTTTTCCATCCCTGCATCCTTATTGGATGCTGAGTCACATGTTTCCCTAAGGACAACACAGCCTGGGATGTTTGACCCACTACATGCCTATTTTATTCCGTTAATCTAATAGTGGTGGGCTATGACGCAGCAGCTGCACCACCGCTAGTTCCAACGCTGCTACAGACAATCACAGCATTAGAATACTCGCAGGACTAGACCAACCAGCAGCCAATCAGAGCTTTAGAACACTCACAGGACTGGACCCGTAGCCAATCAGAGCAATAGAATATTCAGAAAAAAAAGTAGCTAACAAAATGACAATAGAAACTGTAATAACAGTGTAATAAAGGTGTGATTAGCAGCACCTCTATATAAAGACTGCACCGTATGAACTCTCAGACTTATGTGTGTAACAAGGCATCAGACAGCTCAGCCAGGCCCAGACGCAGCCTAAATTTGGAAGTGCCATGAAAGCTTTTCATTTTTTTTTATTAGAAGGACAAACATTTTGCGATGTGAATGTTTATGTTGGCGAGGGTTGTGAGCCGGGCAGAGCGCTCCTAATTTATTGCAAGCTGAACTGATGCACTATATAGGACACGAGCGACCTACGGCCACTCTGCACTCTCCCAAAATGCTCTCTGTGAAGTCACTTCAGGTCACATCGGACCATGAAACCAGGTCCTCAGGCTGTAATTTTCATGGCAAACATTCCGTGTCCGTCTGCCAGCTCTTCCCTCTCCCTGTACTTTTCCACAGTCCTAGAATGAGGTCCTTTCTTGCCCATCTGGTACCTCCGTGGGCAGAGACGTTACCTGCAATAAACTCCCTCTGGCTTCAGATATTTATCACCTAATCTATTCTAACTACTGGAAAGGGCTGCTCCGTATAGTCACTGGACGGAAACTGTATATGTATAAGCTCAATATATGTATTTTATTATTATCCTTTATTTATATGGCGCCACAAGGGTTCTGCAGCACCTGACAATACATAGATATGTATGCATGTGAGCAGCAGCATCCACAGACATATTGCATTTGCCCTGCCGATGCCTCTGGCCGCGTGCATGGCCGACGACGCAATAGGTCGGCAGCAACAGCTATTGGAAAGGTCATCACAAAGTGGGCGGATATATACAAATTACTCTACTTCTAGTCCTATTGGAAGTTGGATCAGCCGGACAAACTATCAGCCGGCCAGGTGTGTACCCAGCATTACTTGTAAGATAGGAATCTACTTGGTTGGCTAGTTCCACCGCTGCTGCAGCCAATCACAGTTCGTAAGTTAAATATGTTACACTTTGAAAAATATAGGACAGTGCCCACTAGTGGTCCCATTATTGTGGAATTGCTATTTTTTTTTTTACTCACTTTACCATGCATAAATATATACACACACACAAACACACACACACACACACACACATCCTATGCACAGTGGAACCTATTTCAAGAGCACGTTAGGCCACTATTAGGCATAACTCCTCTGCAGCAAACTGCCATGAAAAGAAGGAGGGACTGAATGATTGACAGTTAGGAAACCATGCATTACAGGAATGAGCAGTGTAGATTGGTGGATTCATACACAAGAAGGGCAGTGACATCACAACAGCGTAGAATGTTGTATCTTTTTGACCTGCACCATGCCCCATTTGGACACTCAAAGATCACACCTTATCCTAATCCTAATTTAGGTGGGGTGGTCCTATTTTGAGGGCTCTGTCTTAATGGGGACATTTGGGAGGTACGGCTCCATTTATTGCCCCTGTACAAAGCAGAAAAGCGGTCAATGGTTACCACGCGTACCTAACCCTGTTGCACTCAGAAGTGGACCAGTCTTTTGATGAAAGCTGGTTAAGGTGACACTAAATGTGGCCTTGCATCCATTGTGACAAAGTGATGACATAGTGTCACCCCGTCTGTGACCCAGTTTGAATATAAATGGGAAGTATGGGTCCGTGGGGCCACCAGTGGCCCGGGAGAGCCTGAAAGACTGGTGTTGTGGATGTTTTAGGTGGTAGAGGATGGCATACTGGTGTGGTTGTGTTAGGTGGCAGAGGGGCAATGTGAGGGGGGGACACTTTTTGGGAATTTCCAGGGCCACTGAATTTTTCAATCTGCCCATACACATTTCAATGAAATGGGAATCTGGTAGGCACAGTGAGAATTATGCCAATGCCCCCCCGATGTTACCCAGTATAAATATATAGAATATGATTCATTGATAATTTGACAAATAAAATAAAATAAAAAAACAAGGGGGGAATAAAACTCTTTTATATGATTTATATTTGTTCCTCTGAAACTAGGATACAAAGTGGTAAATTTACTAAGTTGGGATGTTGCCAGTAGCAACAGATTCTATATATTAACTTATAGAAGTTGCTAAATTAATAAATACAGAAATAAATAAATAAATAAATGCTATGGGCCACATCTCATATCTTGGTATATTTACCTCAAAGTCCCTGCCATTTGCACTGAAAAGCTATAGAATATTGATCGCCACAGAATTCAGTAACCAATAAAACTTAATTAATGGGACGATTTTATCCCTCATGAAAAGAACAGCAGCGAAGTATTTACCATAAGAGAAGACTTTAAATATAACATATATTTAGTGTACACAGTAAATAATGGTGGTAAGTTATTTTTCCTATTTAAAGCTGCACTTGTTTAGGAATTAACCGAATATAAGCCCCTTCATTACAGCAATATCCCTTATAAACCACGAGAAAAGCACTCTCAGCAGAATCACATCTCAACGGCTCCAAGTACACAGAGGCGGGTAATTTCCGCACTCCTTCTGCGCCAACCCAAATACGCTCTACTGTCCAGTTCCGCCTGCTAGTTCTGGCGCAGAGTTTGGCCCCATCCTAAGGTCTGGTGAAGCTGGGGAGAGTAGAAGCCTCTGTTAGCAGAATACAACCTGTTTAGCATTACAGAGACAAGGACAGGATGCTGAACAGCTGGGAGAGGGGGGGGGGGGGGGGGGGGGGGGGGGGGGGGGGGGGGGGGGGGCGGGGCTGGAACTGGAGGTCTGCGCAGCCAACTGGATGAGGTTCCTTCAAACAATCTCCCTTCTCGTAAGTGAAACGTGCATTTCAGAGAACCAGGTAAGGGGGGATTTCCTGTCAGCCCACTCTCATTTAGTTCAGTCTATTTTCCTTTTAGATCTTAAATTTAGGAGACTCAAACCCCCACATCAGTGAGTCCCAAAGGGGTGATTCAGGTTAACTCGCTGAAAAGGGAGTTCGGTCCGGGGAGCGATGTTTCTGGTCTGCGCATGCGTAATAGCATATATGTGTGCAGGCCCGCTGTGTGAGCGCCGCCGGTGAGTATCACACTCGTATGGGGGGGTTTGCACAGAGGGGGGCAGGCAGGGGGCTGTCAAATGGGAACACCCAGTGTTTCCTGGGCACGCCCACATAAACAGTGCAAACGCAGGCGGGTCGAAGCCTGCAGGGGCGGGTGGGGCTGATATCACATGACGGCAGTGCCCACCCGATTTCAGCCATATGCATTCATTCGTCTGCCGGCACGGGCATTCGGTTGGTGAAGGGGGGGCAGCGTTTATACGCTCACTAAGCAGCAAAGGAAAGCGGTCAGTCCCTAAGGCACTCAAAGAGGTGTTGCCCATAGCAACCAATAAGATTTTGGCTTTGTTGCGCTCCCCTCGAGTCTCCACAGTCGGGATTCCGAGGTCGGGCAATGACTGTCGGAATCCCGACTACACCCACCTTGAGGACAGTGGTTGGGAACACTTCCCTACATCTACCAGCTTTTTCTCATGTTACCAAGCCGCAGTAAGTACAGGCATCAGTGGGGGCGTCATTAGTATTGGTGAAATACTTGGACATACAGTACTTAGCGTGGGATGTATCGGGATTTTAATGCAGTTACATATGTATCAATGGGTGGCCATCAGGTTTTCAATGCGGAGGGTAGTGCCAGCTTTTTCTGACGTTACGCTATAAAGCCTATGGGCTTCTCTATGCATGCCGTCGCATACCCCGACCCGCACTGAAAATATATGCGTTAGTATTGTTGCGATGTTTGGAAGAAGATAAAAGAACAGATATCTCTGACGTGAGAGTGGTCCCTAGACTCCAACACACAATAACAGAGTATTTAATACACTTAGGGCCTTATTCTGGTTGATTCACTCGGATGCGAATTCGCATGCTTGCGAATCACCGTAACCCCGCCTTGCGAATGGTTAGCCGGCGCCACCCATTCGCACGCGGGATTCATTTGCAAGGCATGTTTTACATGAACATCCATTCACATGCCAGTGGGAACCTCCCCAATCTCCCCAACTATGCCAGTGGGAACCTCCCCAATCTCCCCAACTATGCCAGTGGGAACCTCCCCATCAAATGATGGTGAAGGCGTGTGAATATGTAAGGGTGGTCCAGACCACCCTTACAAATGTGTGTAGAATTGCAGGGAATTGGGCGGGCAGCTGACATCCGGTTATGTCAGCCGTCCGCCCCCCGCACGTGTATTATGGAGGCATTAGCATGTGTACGCCCGGCGTTTTAATGGGAACGCCCATTAATGTGGCCCAACCCGGCACCCACTCCCCCTCCCCTCTCCACTGTTGCTGCACATGCGCACGAGTGGCCGCTGCCAATGAACCAGAATAAGGCCCATAGGCCACATACACCACATCTAGTTCATCAGCGGCATTGCCAGTTGGTACTTATACTGCTGCCAACATCTTCCCATCCAACTACTGATTACAGAATGAGCCGCAGGGCAAGTCTTAGTCAGCATAGTGACTATGTGAATGATGTACCGGCCTTCTAACTACCCGACTCTGCCAGTCACCATGCTGTTGGCACACATTACAGGAAGGGTACAGGTGACTCACGTTACCCTTTGCTTCTCCCTGCAATTAATTCTGGCAGTAACTGGAGCATGGAGCACAGGAAATTATGTGCGAGGCGGCGTGGTGAGAACCAGAATGGGGTCATCTGAGATGAGCTCCTCATGGAAGGAACTGTCTTGCTCCACACCTTTCAAAAAGTTACCAGTAACGAAACATGTCAGGAAGATCCTATTTCCTTTAATACAATTGGACTACACTGAGGTTCTTTGGACAGAGCTTGATTGGCACATTACCATGGTTATATTGTTCCGGAATAACTTATACCATTGGGACACCACCACCTGCTCATTTTGGGATTACAAAAATCGCACTCATGAGGATGCCTCTATGAACTGAGGACTGCAATTTACCCACCAGCGGTATCAACAAAATCCTGCCAGGTATACGGACTCCCTCAAGTCAACATACCGCCAAGTACGGATACATACCAGAGAATCGAATATTTGCCAACTGTTGGGCACACTGAGAACAAGTGGAATTCCATGCCAATAAGTAAATAACCTCTATGGTCCATTTTTTATCTGATTAACCAATTTTATTAATTGTTATTGTATAACACACTTGCTGCTAGAATGCACTTTTATTATATTTGGTACGTATATGAGTATAAATAAAATTGATTACAATTGTAATACCTAAATGATCCAGTTCATTATAGCGCTCCACCTTCCTTTTTTTGCATTTGTATTATTTTGGAGACTTGACACACCCCCTAGTAGGAGCTGCTTGACACAACACCCAAATTAGGCGACTGTTCTTTTTGGTCATTCATTTGGCCAAAATATCTATTTTCTGGCTCTCCAATGACTGCCCCTTCTCTGCTCTGAGCACCCCTAATATCTGCCCTGATTAATACTGGTCTGTTTCTCTCAAACATATAGTGGTATTCAGTGCTGGTCTTTGCCACAGAATCTTGGGTCACTCTGCCATGGGCATCAACTTCCAAGAACCCAGACACCAATGTCTATGGACACTGGAAATGGAGTCACATAAGTTGCCATTCTCTCATTAGTACTCTGATCTGCACACTGGAGATTCTCATTGTGTTGGACTCACCATGTACTCCATGTTGGAAGATGAAGGATGGACTTGACCTCTGAGCTTGTTGTGAAGCTGCAATATTTCCTCCTTATCAGACCTGGAAATGGCTCTTCGGCTTCTAGAATGAGGAGCGCTGTCCGCGTATTTACTCAGCAAGTTTTCCAGAAAGGTGGAATTATTCAAAAACTGGCAGTGACAATGATCCACAAAAAGGAGGACACCAAGCGACAAAGTCCACGTGAAAGACAAACTCATGATGAGGCGCAGTTGTGCAGGGAGTGGTTCTTGGACAGGAGTTCCCCTCTGCTATAAAAAAAACAACCAGAACAAGACATAAAACAATGGCCAGAAGAAGAGGACACAAATTAATTAAATTCACATTACATGGTATAATTAAAAGGGATACACAGTAACGTGGATGTGTTGACTGCCCCTAAGTTGAACAGCAGCCTCCTTTAGAGGATCAGCTCCTATATAGGCGCCCTTGTTTTGGCCTCTAGTAGAATCAGGGAAGTAGGGCTTTCAGGCTCCTGGGTACTTGTGTAGTTTCACGGCGCCAGCATGGCGCCGTGCTACTTCCGGGTGTACGCTCGCCACGAAATATGTCCAAAAAAGGAACTTAACTCCATGCCAACATGGATAGTTCATACCTCCACTATCCATGTTGGCATGGAGTTGATTTTAAATAGCGTGGCGAGCGTAGCGAGCCACCGAGCCCGCAGCGTGGGCGAGCCCGCAGCGTGGGCGAGCTGGCGCCGTGAAACTACACAAGTACCGGCTCCTGTAACACTTATACTGAAACCACAGACTGAGAGTTATATAGTAGAAGGAGCAGGGTCCCCAGTAGCACAGAGCAGGGATATCAGGCTCCTGTCACACATACTGAAGCCACAGACTGAGCGTTATTTAGTGGAAGGAGCAAGGTCCCCAGCAGCACAAAGTATTGATGTCAGGTTCCTGTCACACTTATACTGAAGCCTCAGACTGAGAGTTATATAGTAGAAGGAGCAGGGTCCCCAGTAGCACAGAGTAGTGATGTCAGGTTCCTGTCACACTGATACAGGAAGCCACAGACTGAGAGTTATATAGTGGATGGAGCAGGGTCTCCAGTAGCACAGGGTAGGGATGTCAGGCTGCTATCACACTGATACAGGAAGCCACAGACTGTGAGTTATACAGTGCAGTGATGGCTAACCTTGACCCTCCAGCTGCTGTTGAACTACACATCCCAGCATGCCCTGCATCAGTTTTAGCATGGCCAAATAGTAAAACTGATGCAGTGCATGCTGGGATGTGTAGTTAAACAACAGCTGGAGTGTCAAGGTTAGCCATCACTGAATTAGTGGAAGAATCCTGTCACACTGAAACAGGAAGCCACAGACTGAGAGTTATATAGTGGAAGGAGCAGGGTCCCCAGCAGCACAGAGTAGTGATGTCAGGATCCTGTCACACTGATACAGGAAGCATCACACAGAGTTATATAGTGGAAGGAGCAGGGTCCCCAGCAGCACTGAGTAGGGATGTGAGGCTCCTGTCACACTGATACTGAAAGCCACAGATTGTGAGTAAAATAGTGGAACCCCAGCAGCATATAGTAGTGTTGTCAGGATGCTATCACACTGATACAGGAAGCCACATACCAACAGCTATATAGCAGAAGTGCTGCCGGAGAACCTGCTCCTTCCACTTTATAACTCTCTGTATGTGTGATGGCAGTGCATTTAACACAGGGATAAGGAACCACGATCACTTGTATTACAGGGATGAGGAAAGTTGGGATTTCATGTATTACAATGATAAGGAATGCTGGGAAAGAGATGGCAGCGGTCCTAGAAGTTTATGTAATGTATCACAGTGACAACTAGTAAACCCCTAAACCACAGATGACGCACAGGAACATATTAGCTGAGGCTGTCATGTGAGGAACCTCTGGCCAGGTAGTACATATTTACTCATCCATGATGCCTGCACTGACTACCAGAGCATTTACTCCGCAGGAGCCATTACTTACTCGTAGGGAATAACCTGCACATGGCTGTACTGTCATCTGTACAATAACATCTCTCTGAGCCCGTCAGTCCTCATTACATACAATGCTGCAGAACCCGTCACCCCTCATTACATACAATGCTGCAGAGCTCATCACCCCTCATTACATAAAATGCTGCAGAGCCCGTCACCCCTCATTACATACAATGCTGCAGAGCCCGTCACCCCTCATTACATACAATGCTGCAGAGCCCGTCACCCCTCATTACATACAATGCTGCAGAACCCGTCACCCCTCATTACATACAATGCTGCAGAGCCCGTCACCCCTCATTACATACAATGCTGCAGAGCCCGTCACCCCTCATTACATACAATGCTGCAGAGCCCGTCACCCCTCATTACATACAATGCTGCAGAGCCCGTCACCCCTCATTACATACAATGCTGCAGAGCCCGTCACCCCTCATTACATACAATGCTGCAGAGCCCGTCACCCCTCATTACATACAATGCTGCAGAGCCCGTCACCCCTCATTACATACAATGCTGCAGAGCCCGTCACCCCTCATTACATACAATGCTGCAGAGCCCGTCACCCCTCATTACATACAATGCTGCAGAGCCCGTCACCCCTCATTACATACAATGCTGCAGAGCCCGTCACCCCTCATTACATACAATGCTGCAGAGCCCGTCATCCCTCATTACATACAATGCTGCAGAGCCCGTCACCCCTCATTACATACAATGCTGCAGTGCCCGTCACCCCTCATTACATACAATGCTGCAGAGCCCGTCACCCCTCATTACATACAATGCTGCAGAGCCCGTCACCCCTCATTACATACAATGCTGCAGAGCCCATCACCCCTCATTACATACAATGCTGCAGAGCCCGTCACCCCTCATTACATACAATGCTGCAGAGCCCGTCACCCCTCATTACATACAATGCTGCAGAGCCCGTCACCCCTTATTACATACAATGCTGCAGAGCCCGTCACCCCTCATTACATACAATGCTGCAGAGCCCGTCACCCCTCATTACATACAATGCTGCAGAGCCCGTCACCCCTCATTACATACAATGCTGCAGAGCCCGTCAGTCCCAATAACTAGAAAGTGTTTTCCTAGAGAACAGAAATATTTGGGGGCAGGAGAAGGGCAGTGATACCCCACAGAGTACACGCGAACATAGGTGGTCTTCCTGTAGCACATATCTTCTCTCCCCTTGGAACCATTGAGGAGTCTGAACACCGCTACAGGCAGCTGCTGCTCCCTATCCTCCGCAGGCCCTTTCTGGGTTATAAATCTGTAAACAGATCTAATGCTGGATATGGTCAGGGGGGAAAGTGTAACATTCCAAAACCATCAACGGCCTTAACCCTATGTTCAGCACATTCCCTGGACTGACCGTACTTCCCATCCTGCAGAGGGTCCTTATTCCAACGTGCCAATCCCTGTGCGGCGGGTGTGTAATCAGCACCACGGACCAATCAGATCATCACTGTGTGTGTGGCCATTGTACATAGCTTCCAGCAGTCCCCATTGTCTGGCCCCAGAGAGTACAAGTTTGTCCCTTGTAAGGTCTTTGCTTTACAGCATTGCCCCACTGCACAGTACAACCTCCACCTCCCTATTCTAAATGCATACCCTCCAACATGACCCATTCCATAAGGTACAAAATGTTCTGCTTCTGGACTTAATTTAGGATTGCCTTCACCTGTGCTGGATCACCGTTATCATCACTGAACTAGTTCAACACAGGTGACTGCAATTATCAATTAAGATGGAAGTCCAGAAGCAGTGCATTTGTACCTAATGAAATGGGTCATGTTGGAGGGTATTTAAAAGGGGCAGACTAGATGGGCCAAATGGTTCTTATCTGCCGTCAAATTCTATGTTTCTATGTGAATGCAGGACATAATCCGAACATCTATTCACAAACTCTGGGTTTCATAATGCCAGGAGAATCTAAATGACAGAAAATGCAAGGCTGGATGATAAGAGTTGTAGTACTCATATGTAAGGATATATGTAAACTTAGGGCCTGATTCAGGCCTGTTTGCTAGGCTGTGTATGTTCGCAGCCTAGCTAACAGATATACACCGGGTGAAAATCATTTGCTGGTCTCTCACCATCGAATTAATTTTCACCCGTTCACTAATAAAAGTCAGTCTAGACCAGGGTTGCCTACTTCCTTCCAGCCAGTGGCAAGGGGGGCGGGGCAACTGACAGGGCAGGATGGGGGCGGGGTGGCGGTCAGTGTCGGGCATGGTCAACGCGATCACGTCCTCGTGGCCACACCCCCAGCGTGCAATGCCGGTATTTCAGGCATTGCATAGCGGGGGGGGGGGCTACAAAGACGCAAATCGGGTCATTTGCTCACATGGACATGGGGGGTGGGGGGGGGGAGGGCAGGGGGCGTGCGTGGGTGGCTGCCCGATTCTGGGAGGCTTGCCTACATTTTTGGGGGGCCGGGAGGTTGGCCAGATTTCCGGGACTACTGACTTTTATTATGCCTGCAGATCGGCAAAATTGTATTGGGTGCTGATGCCAGCCGCCTGTTCCAAGCAGCCATAGACACTCCTACGTCTGCAGAGATACGCCCAGGGTTTTAATGGGGACGTCCATAAAATGCTGGGCGTTCCCCTGCTTCTGTACCCTGCCCGCCCCTCCTGGAATGAACGTCCCGGCAAGTGTGAATCTCGCCATTTAAAAAAAAAACATAACATTGAAAAGGGTACATTGGCCCAGATGTATCAAGCTTCAAAAAGTGATAAAATAGAGAGTGATAAACAGCCAGCCAATCAGCTCCTAAGATTTATGTCACAGGTTGTGTTTGAAAGATGGCTGGTAAGAGCTGATTGGCTGGCCGTTATTACTCTCCATTTTATCACTATTTGAAGCTTGATACATCTGGCCCTATATCACAAGGCAGCCATTCTACATACCCTGAGTGCACCGGGGCGTCTGCTGATATTTCATCTCACTCCTATCCATCCATATGCAGCATAGTAACTAGAACCTCGCCGATATTGGTGACAGCAGGGACTTGGCGGGGCACTGGCATCAGCAAGTGTATTACACCCTTGCTGATGCTGGGGGGATGTGAGCGGCAGTGGGGGCCATGCTGCATGGAGGGGGCCATTATCTATACACGGGATCATGCATCGTTAACAAAATTCACTGTTGTACACACTTAGGGGGGTATACAATCACCAGCGACCATCTCCCGACGGGGGAGATGGCCGCTGGGCCCTATTCAATGCTGTCTTCCTCGACAATAGGGTGGGAAATCCCGGGATCAGGATCGGCGGGATCCCGGGATTTGGCCCTTAAAACGCTGGGATTTCAATCCCGGGATTAGAGTTTCCAATCCCGGGATTTCGGGATTAGACTGCGCATGTGCAGTCTAATGCCGGGCAGTGTCTGAGCGTGTGCTCAGACGCTGCCCGGTTTCTTCCTTCCCCGGCAGTGTGGCTCTGCGCAGCGTGATGAGGCCAGAGGTCACGCTGCGCAGGCCAAGCAGCTGCATAGACCCGTCCTGGCCTGGGCGCAGCATGACTTCATCCCCCCCCCCGCCCGCCTGCCTACCCACCCGCGGCTTCACTATGTGGCCGCTCACTTACCCGCCCGCCTCCAGGCATCAGTGATCGGCCGCCCACCCTCCCGGCCGCACCGCACATGTAATTAAATATGCGGGGCAGCCGGGGCGGGTTTTTTTTAATCCCGGGATCAGGGGAAAAAATGCTCCGGGATTGGCAACCCTACTCGACAGCATTGAACAGGGTAACTCGGCAGAACTGCTGACAAGTGTCAAGCTTTCGGCTGCAGCTCGCCTCTGCCTGGCCGCAGCTTGCCGCCACGCCCCCTTCTGGCCCCGCTGCAGGCGGGACATTGAATCCTACCTGCGGTTTCTCGGTCGACAGCCGTGACCCCAGATTGAATACCCCCCTAAAAGATATAATATATGGGGCTTCACGCATGGGTTTCCCTGATGCCTTAAGGACAATTGCAGTGAGAGTAAAACCTAGTAAATACAGAACAGGTTCTGTTTCAGCTGGTAAAGATCATTCCTTTGTCTGTAACACCAGCAGGAAATTATATGCGGCCGGCATTCAGATCCTGCTCTCAGACTAATGAAACCTAAAACTGGTTGCCACAGGTTACAGCGCATGACCACTCACTGCAAGAGGAGATTTAATAAACCCCATAAGATACTGTAGGTGTCCATGACTGTCCTTCTCAGTAAGGGGAGTTGTAGACTGAGGTTATTTCCACTTCATTTGTTTGCAAAAATAACTTCAAATGTTTTGGATGTAAAAAGGATTACTTATAGATATCTATATAGTCACATCAATAAAGATTAGCATAAATATAATAGTAAATCGGTGCCACCTGGTGGTCACATCATCCTGAAGCTTGCACTTGACCTTAATCTCAGAGTGGCACCTACTGGTCCTAGCTAAGCAGACAGGAATTACAGAGATAATCATCCACAACAAGGGAAGACCTAATGACACTTCTGTAATGTTTAGTTCTGTGCGCCCTGTATTGTTCTAATGTACGGCACGGCCAACCACTTGTGGCACCTTATAAATAACATGTAGTAATAATAATAATAATAACAACACCTTTAACAAGCAATACGGTAACACAGACACCTGCAGGTATGTCCCAGCATTACAGATCAATAAGCCTTATAGTAACTAATTGTACATAGGGGTCCATTTACTTTTTCAATGCATTATATATTTAGTAAAAAAAACAACAACTTTGAAAACAATCAACAGAGCCGTGTTCTACAGCCTATGGTCCATGTGATTTGCCCAAACTTGTGACCAATCAGGAGTCAGGAAAGTTTATCAAGGAGGAGTCTCTCCTCATCTTACCGCCCCTTTATGTAACATCCCATCATGCATTTCACACTATTATTAATTGTTTATTTATATGGTGCCATAAGGGTTCCGCAGCGCCGAACAATACGTATACTACAACTCCCAATATGTCCCACCAGGCAGGTCCACAAAAGCCAGAGATCCTGTGGCCACCTGAGTATTCTGTATAATAGGAGATCAGAGAAGATTATCAGACACAGCGGAACTTTTGGACCCTGAGGGTTGGGGGGAGGGGGTGGGGATAGCTGTCTCTGCAGAGTGGGATCAGCTGCTGGAAGTGTGATCCCAGAGCGGCAGCGGAGCAGATGTTTCATGGAATATTCTCAGTCATACAATGAATCACAGTAACCATAATACACGCCAGGTTCCAAATCTTCCTCTTCCTTCATTATCCGGAACCGAGCCATGAGAACATGTCTAACCACAGGGAAAAATTATACACCCACACATATATACATACAACACCCCCAACACAATGAAATGGGTTCATAGGGCTAGGTGTGTCTATGCCCTCTTCAGAAGTTATTTCCAGGTAACTTCAATCAGTTATTATGAACTGTCCACCGGGGGCGCTGTCACCTGGGAGTCGGTGGGTAAGACTTGGCACAGCAGCTCAGACACAGTCCTCAGGGCTTGGAGTGTATTATCTCCATATATACCCTGCTGAGCAGTGATAGGACATGATGTAGGATAAAACCCCTAATCCTGCACAGATATATGTGCCCCACGGTGATGGAATCCAGGGGAGAATAAGGCGATAGAAGTCTCTGTATGTATCATTGCCAGCAATATCCCAGGAATGTGTCAGCCGGCTTCCCAGAGAATTAAAGGGAAATTTATAAACTGGGTTTATTGTTACTTTCATTTTATAGAGACATGTAATACCTCAGCTATTTACTATCCCGTAAACCTATAAAGCCTGCTTCCCCTCACTCCAATGTATCCCTTCCATTTAACCAATTCTTCCCGGTAGGAGCTGGCCCCAAATCCACTGGGAGACGAGGAGCTGGCCCAGGTGCCTTGTATTCAGCACCTGTCCAGGTGAGGGTGCTATGATTGGGCACGGGATAGAGGACACTTACCCCCCTGAGCTGGTCCACACCACAGAAGGATAGAGAATAGTGTCACATATAAATGACTATCCCACTGCCATCGGATGTCGGATTCTGACTGCCTAGAACTTGCAAAGGAATTGTTGCTTCCACACATTACTCAGTCCCAGAAGAAAACTTTGGTAGGAAATAAACTGATTGGGAGAAAGTCAGAGAGATCTGATCTACATACAGGAGAGCAGCAAAGCTTGACCTTTTCAGCTAATGCATGGACTACAGCTCTCAGTATGCCTAGCCATCAGCTGGGAGTGGTAGTGTACAAAGCACACATTGACCTAGGTCCTAATATACTAACAGCATTGCAACAAGTCAGCAAAGTAGAATGAGAAGATCCTACCTTATACTGTGCGGAGAGGTTGGAGCTTTGGGACAGTAGTTGCTGGGTGGATTCATTCAACTGCAGGCTGGCTCACTCTCCCTCCTATATATACTCCTGAAGTGCCTGGGAAGAGGGGGCGGCACACCAGAGCCTGCAATTCTCCTGCTCCTGGCAATGTTCCCCTCACTGACGAAATGAAGAATGTCACTACAAGCAGCCAGATAGCAGCAAGTCCAAGGCAAGGTTACTTAGAGCCGTCTGCCTGTGGGTGCTCGGTAACTTGGCCTGAGGGGTAAGGTCAGTCTGGGCAGCTACAGGTCAGAGAGGGTGGGGCAGGAGCGGCTCCAGTATCTGATGCTGTAGGGACTCTTGTAGGAGCTAGTGCTGGGCATCACATACACATCATTAGGGTTCTCTGGTCTCTTACTAACACTCTACACATGGTGCAGGGAATGCCAACACCGTGCTGCCCAGGCCAGAGGGGACAACTCCTTATAAGTCCGCGGCAGCCACCGTACAGCTCACATTAAGTGGCACTAAGTGTTTTTCCAGGGCAGATTTATCAAATGGCTAGAAAGGTATTGGCAGGGGTGGGTGTAAACGCTGCTTTAGGATGCCAACAACAGAGGCGTCTATGCAAAAATTGTTTGATGTTTGTTGTTTATGCACATATGACCTGTGACCAGCTGGGTCTAAGCGGAAAGTTAAGCACTACCGGGCTGGGCCAGTACCAAAGTAGCTTATTGGGCTTGCACACGGGGGGCACACAGCGCTGCACAGCGTAATCATTATGGCCCCTACACACGGAGCGATATCGGGGCATTTTCTAAGTGATCTAGTCTAATTAAGTCAGATCGCTTAGAAAATGCCCTGAAATTGCCCTGTGTGTAGGCCCTATGTTTTCCCAGCCATTGCTCATTTGATAAATTGCAGAGATAGGTGATATTCACAACAATGAGCTGCTGCTGAGCATTAGGGGAAGACTCGAGGGGACGACGTTATTAGGGGAACTTGGGAATAGGTCAGATGTAGGATATGCACAACCACCTCTGCTAAATCTCATGTGAAACTATGGGGGTTATTCACACCTGATCGCTGGGCTGATAATTTGCACAGAGGGGACGCGGATTACTTCACAGGTATAGGCGTCCCCTCACCACGCTTCGGGCTCGGTGGCTCGCCACACTTTATAAAATCAACTCCATGCCGACGTGGATAGTGGGGGTATGAAAAGGTCGGTCGGACGCGTACCGCGTCCCCTCGCGGGGCTCGATGTGCTCGCCATGCTTCGGGGTGGCGTGGATAGTGGAATTAACAAGGTCGACAGCTGTTACGTCGACTAGTGTCATTGTGTACAGGTTTAAGAGTGTTTTGCACAGTGCACCCCTATGTACCCCTATACCCAACTAAATTCAGACGCTTTAGCGTCTAAATTTAGATGCCCCCTTCTTAGCGGTTTCCAGTGAGTCTGGATTTAGACGCTTTAGCATCTAAATTTTAGCGTGTGCCGGGGTGTCTAGTTTAGAAGCCCCGTATTCGTTAGCGGTGTGCCGGGGTGTCCAGTTTACATGCCTCCGTTGTCAGCGGTGTGCAGGACTGTCTATTTCACTGTGGAACCACAAGTACCACAGTGACTTGTCAGCGCTGGGCAGCGCGTGCTGCTGCTGCCAGCGCTACGCTGATAACGTAGATTACATATGTAAAACAGCCACGCGCACAGTTAAACACAGAGTCTGGCAAGCTGCCAAGTTTCAAACACAGACTGTGCGCGCGGTGGCGCCGTGAAACTACACAATTACCCACAATTTTACTACAAACTGTACGCATGCCCAGTTGAATGATTATCGCTCAGCCTGCAAATTTGCAGCCGTGCAATCAGATCTGAATAATCCCCTATGATTATACTGTGTTAATGCAGACAGTTGTTAGAGGGACCGGGTAAAAAACACAATGGTCCGGAACCTGGACTGCCAGTCTAGACCAGCCCCATGCAGCAATCTCTGCCACCGTGGAGCTTGTAGTGCGCCTTTCATCTGTCCGTCCACATCAGTGGGATGTCCCGTTTAGTAGGGGTGTAGCAAAACCCGTAACGGTCCTGACCATACGGGAAGGCTGTAATCTCTCCCTCCTCAATGACAGCTGTCGCAGGAACCCCTCAGGTGGGACACCCCCCGCAGATGGGGGCGCGAACTACAAGCTCTATACTCTGTTGCTATTGAAAACTGCCCCTCAAAAAATGGCCGCCTCCTCTAGCATCCTCAAAAACTGTCTGTTGTATGGTGGCAGACATTTTTTGAAGGTCAGTTTTCAATAGCAGCAGGAGGCAGGAGGAGAGCCGGGACCGCAGACAAGTACATCTGCAGGTCCCGGCCAAAGAGGCGGCAGGTCCCGGCAGTGGCATAACAATAGCCCCTCAATGCTAACCATTACACCATCCATGCTGCAATGAAGCCACGCATCTTATATGCTGCATATGTGTCCATATGTATATAGCTGATGTGTAATCCTTGATAGCCGGGCTGTGACTTTAACCACACATGAATTACTTTAACTATGTACAAAGCAGCATATGAAGCACAACATGTTGCCAGTCATCATGTGACTTGTAGCGCCCCCCCCCCCCCCCCCCCCCTCGGCTAACTGACCACAACTCTGCCACCTGGACACATCACAGCTACACTGATGATGTGCAGCTGATACAAGTAACATTCTCCGTCTCAGTGTAATACTACATGTGGGGGTCTCTTTACTGAGAACCTGCTATTAAATTCACTGTTGGTGCGTACTTCAGAGACGGTCGGTTTAGAAGAGAGACCAGTGAACATCTTGTGAACAAAGAAGAAAAAGAAATCAGTTTATTTAGGACGCACCCCTCATCCACATAATCTCATTGAGACTTTTTTTTTTTTTAAAACATACCTAAAACTAGGTGTATATTTTATTGATATATATTTTTTTAGTGAACATTTGATAATTTCTCCCTTATTGAGTTTTCGGTTCCTCTGCGTCCATTGTGTCTCCAGAGGACCGTCCGGCAATGGTCAGATCTCACCTGGTCAGATGCTATATCACTCACTTGTCACTCATTGCTGCAGACCCTCTGGCTTCATTATCCCATACACCTGTACAGAAGGGACAGGACAAGCTGTAAAAAGGAGAGGACACACCTACAGAGAGAACAACGACAATGCGCATGGCCATAAACAAAGGAGATACTTGTGCTACCCCAGAATGAGAGATTGTTCTCCAGAGAATTCTTCCTGGCAAAGTACTCTCTGCAGTACTTATGAGGATGGGGGTATCCAGGTGATAGGGACACTCTCAATGGGTTGACAGGTACTATGTCGGCATTGACAGACTAGGTCGACATAAACAAAAGGCCAACATGGCACTGGTTGACATGAGTTTTTCATGATTTTTATTACTTTGGACTTTTTCGATCTACATGGACTACGATAGGGAATGGGAAAGTATGCAGAGCGTATAAGTAATGGAGCGAGGGTCTGCGCTACACTAATTGGGGACCCATGTCGACCTTTTGCTTGTGTTGACCTTTATTCAATGTCAATCTTGTGCCTGTCAAATTTTTTGTGTCGACATAGACAAGGTCAACCCATTGATCCACACCCCCAGACTGTACACTGCCTACCACTGAGGGCTCTATATCATCTAGGCCAGCCACAAGCAGAGGTCTTTAAATGATATCAAACAATCTGTGCCCATGGATAAAGTGCCCTCTACCCCCATTCCCCCTCCCATTATGAGGAGTCAGGGTCAGTAGTAGGGACCCCCCCCCCCCCCTCCATACTTTATAAGGGGACATTGGTCACAGAAAGGAGTGTGGCCACACAATAGTAGCCCAAATTCAATTTACTCCACACAGTAGCACAATCGTATTCACATAACACTGCATGTAGTGTCCCTGATGTATATTACATCACATACTGTAGCATCTCCCCTTAGTAGTGCCGCTTTTTCACAATACATTACAAAAATGATACCCCTTATACAGAAGTGCCAAGTATACCCATAATGGCCACAGTAGTAGTGCCCCTTTTATATATAATGCCCATAGTAGTGCTACTTATGCACATAATGCCCACAGAAGTGCCAATTATACCCGTAATGCTCACAGTAGTAGTAGTGCCCCTTATACATAATCCCATAGTAGTAGTGCTGCTTATATACATAATGCATACAGTAGTAGTAGTGCCCCTTATACATAATCCCATAGTAGTAGTGCTGCTTATATACATAATGCATACAGTAGTAGTAGTGCCCCTTATACATAATCCCATAGTAGTAGTGCTGCTTATATACATAATGCATACAGTAGTAGTAGTAGTAGTAGTATTAGTAGTAGTGCCCCTTATACATAATCCCATAGTAGTAGTGCTGCTTATATACATAATGCATACAGTAGTAGTAGTAGTAGTATTAGTAGTAGTGCCCCTTATACATAATCCCATAGTAGTAGTGCTGCTTATATACATAATGCATACAGTAGTAGTAGTGCCCCTTATACATAATCCCATAGTAGTAGTGCTGTTTATATACATAATGCATACAGTAGTAGTAGTGCCCCTTATACATAATCCCATAGTAGTAGTGCTGCTTATATACATAATGCATACAGTAGTAGTAGTGCCCCTTATACATAATCCCATAGTAGTAGTGCTGTTTATATACATAATGCATACAGTAGTAGTAGTGCCCCTTATACATAATCCCATAGTAGTAGTGCTGCTTATATACATAATGCATACAGTAGTAGTAGTGCCCCTTATACATAATCCCATAGTAGTAGTGCTGCTTATATACATAATGCATACAGTAGTAGTAGTGCCCCTTATACATAATCCCATAGTAGTAGTGCTGCTTATATACATAATGCATACAGTAGTAGTAGTGCCCCTTATACATAATCCTATAGTAGTAGTGCTGCTTATATACATAATGCATACAGTAGTATTGTCTCTTCTACATATAATTCCCACAATACTGCAAATTATGCCCATCTCTTCCTGAATATCTCTCTGGCACAGTGGTGTCAAACTCATCCAGCTGTTGTGGAACTACACGTCCCAGCATACCCTGCCACAGATTTTATATAATGGATTGCTAAAACTTTGGCAAGGCATGCTGGGAAGTGTAGTTCCATAACAGCTGGAGGGCCATGAGCAGCTTTCCCACCTCTCTGTGTCTCTGCAGCCCCCTCTCACCTTGTCTTCAGCATACACTCAGCCTGCTCCTCTAAGATGGCATGACTTCACGTGGGCGAGGTGGCTGCAGATCGTCAGTGCCACTATAGCCGCTGGCATCATCTACTGACGATGCTGTGGGGCGGCCTTTCTGTTGGAATTACTTGCAGGGCTGGGGAGGAGGTGGAATTAGTTCCATCTATGATTACAGGCGATGGAACTCAATTGCACCCCGTTCCCCCTGCCGGTGCCCAACCAAACCTACCATGGTATAGACTAGTTGTACTTATTCTGATTTTCCTACTTACAGGTTAATAAATGTAGTTAGCAGTGGCATAAACCCCTGTTCAGTCCAGTTAAAAGAGCCAAACAAAACAAAACAAATCTTAATTAAGGAAAACTGCAGATAAAAAGGGGCAGATGTATTAAGCTTTAACAAGAGATAAATCAAGGGTGATAAGGAGAGATAAACGAGCAGCCAATCACCTGCTAACTACCATGTTACAGGCTGTGCTTGAAAAAAGTCAGTAAGCAGGTGATTGGCTGGATGTTTATAGCTCTTTATCACCCTTGCATTTATCTCTGGTTAAGGCTTAATACATCTGCCCCATTTATTGAAAAATCACAAGGGGTACAAAATATGACAACAAATATGAAATAAATCAGCACAGATATATCAGAACTTCCAAATCACGTTTTTATTTTTTAAACCACAATTTCTTATCTTTATCGCACATGTTTATATCTTTGAGAGGAGAGGTTATACACATCCTCCTTTTTTAGTGAATGTATAAATAAACGTTACATTTTAGAAAACAATTTACTCGATTAGTTGAACGGATCACATAACTATTCCCAGTGTGCACCCAGAATATCTCTATCTCTTTTCCTTCCCCATTACACAGTTAAAAGAGCCAAAGTATTAAAATACGGCCAGCAGAGGGCACAACACCCACTGTGAGCCATCACTTCTGCCTGGTTGGAGCACCTCAGATACTCTGTATTGTTTGTGAGTCTACAGTAACAGATGCTAATGATTTGTAAGCATCATCTTCCCTGGAAATGTTTAAATGTGTCTCTAATAAAACAAGAGCGATCCTAGGGGACTGTGCCCTGTAGATGAACGGAATCACATGCATGTGTTGTTATCCCCACGTCACCTGCCTCCCTAGCTTCTTATGGTTACTGGAACCAATTGTGTCAGCAGATTCCCCTATATGCAGTGAGTTGTCGTTCATCTAGCCGGGGATCTGTACAACTGCTGCTGTGCTGTGTCAGCATCAGGGGAGCACAGGCGCAGCGGTGATTGGTTAGAGGTGCTGATATTTGGTGGTTCTTTAACAAGATTGTCTCCCCTTTAAACTTCAAAACATTCTCTAATTGTAGACAAACAAAATAATACTTGTCAACTTCTGAAACAAGAAATCTGAGATTACAGCAAGATGCTCCACGCGAAGCACAGATTCTGCGTCTGGCTGACTTGAAGTTTCCATTTCACCTGGTTTCAATCAACCACGGAACCTGTGCAATATTATTATTCACGTGTCCCCAGATGATCTGGTAACTCAGTTTGGCTATGAACAAGTGTCAGAAAACAAGTGTGCCGGCCTCTTTCCCAAAACAGTTCTCCCAGCCAATCCACCCTGGGCCCCTGGCAAATGTTACCGACAAGTGGGCAAGGAGTATTGAGAGATACACAGGGGTAGATGCAGTGTTTTCCTGTTCTACCAGCGCTTGGAGATGACATCACGATGTCCCACCCTGCTAGTTCCCTGGGTCACATACTTATTGCCTCCTTTGCACGATGTGTCCAAAACACCTGTCTATAGGAAGCCACCAGGGTGCATTTTGCATTTGATATATCGCATGCAAAATGGCCGCATGCTTACTGCCATCCAGAAGGTTCCCGGGCAGTTCAGGGGAATTTTTATGTGACTTTTCCCTCCGAGAAGTTGCATAAGTGAATGACGGCCTTTAATTCAAACCGTAATTTCACCAGAAAGCAGAACAGACTCTACTCAATGTTGTGAAACAATGATGAACCTCCAAATGAACATCAATGACCCCTGACCCTGTGTGTGTATGACGTGTATCACACGCAGCATTTCCCCAAAGCAAGGCTACCAAACGGTCAGTCACTCCCTGTCTGCTCAGTGACAGAATCCCTCTCTCCCTAAAATTCTATTTATAGAAGTCTCAATAATGCACAATCTTCATGTTAATGTGAAATCATGGCTTTCTGCATCCTGTAAGGCGCATTAGTAATAACCACATACAGTATGAGATGTAAACCAGTAAGTAGGAATTGTGTAATAGGGCCGGTGATACAATGAGGAGGCTGGGCCAACACACTGCATTGTAGTGAGGACAGAACGTGCAGTGATATCCCAGCAATGGGGACAGTTTGCATCTGACTCCCAGGGGTAAATTTGCAAAGATGAGAATTCTATTAAATATGGTGTTGCCCATAGCAACCAGAGTAAAAGCAGTGGTATATGGTGATAACTCAACACCCTAGTTCCAGGGTATATTGTGGTCAGGCCTTACAAGGGCCCAGGTTATGCTCCCAGTTTCCTATCTGCAATGATGCCTATCCCAAATATGATTCAGCCGCGGCAGCGGTGACGCCAATTGTCTGCCTGTTCTTATGCTGATTTACTGGGGTCATTAGCAGGGAAACCTCATTTTTCTCTGGGGACGGACCGTCTGCACAACATGCATCCAGGAATCTCTGCCGTTCCCAGACAGCGGCTCTCTGACCAATCCTGACGCACGATGCCCCCAATATCTTCACAGAATACAGATGCCAGATGACTGACACTTGTTGCAGTGATTGCAATGTATTCTCCATTGTGCATACATCCTTTCATGTATTGCTTTTAGTAGTGATAACTAGTATTACTTGTCACATCCACCATGGCGTTTGCCCAAGATCCCTGTACTGTGCCCAGCCCTGGACCCTCTAGGTCACGGGTGTCAAACACAAGGCCCGCGGGCCAAAACCGGCCCGCCAGACCTCTTCATGTGGCCCGCGCAATCTAGAGTCTAGATCCACTTTACATTGGCTGCCTGGGGTGGAATGAGGGACCGGGCTAATGGAAAAGCGCTCGCCGGGTTCTCCCCCTCACCTGCCCGGCTCGTGTCCCACTCGTCACCGGAGAGACGCCGCGTCACACTCCCTCCTCCACGTGTCTGCCGCGTCACTCTCCTGCGCCTCGCGCACCCGGCCACTAGTCTCCGACTCTCTCCTCTCGGCACAACACAGCAGCCAGCACGGACGGAAACGAACGCCACAGTCTCCAACGTCAGACCTTGCGTCTGGTACACTCAGCAGCAGGTACCTTTATGCAACTATGGAGCTCGAGAGACGGGGGTTTTCAGCGGCTCAGTGTATAGATCAGGATATTAATCCAGGGAGCTCTCTCCCCACACTCCTCACTCCCGCCTCGCCGTGGCCACGCCCCCAGACTTCACAAGTGGTGTTTTAATAGTTCTGCTTTTAATAGAGCTAGCATTCTGACACAGCATGTAAACATTAGTCACATTAATTGGATATCTACATAGTATTTATATACTCTCAAGGTGCTTGATTTCCAGCATGGGGGTGCAGGGGGGGGTCCCCGGTAAATACCAACCAAAGATGAAGTCTCTGGAATTTTTGGTTTTAGGTGGGAGTATGGGATTGGTTTGTACTATGATGCCAACATACAACCGGCCCTTTGAGGGTGACCAAACTGCTGATGCAGCCCCCAATGAATTTGAGTTTGACACCCCTGCTCTAGGTGCACTAGAAACCATGGCGCTCACCTCTGCTATGTCTCTGGCTCCACTGGGGTACATGTGGCCGTGTTGTCATAGCGTGGTGACACTGGTGTATTGTGCTCCAGCTCCATGCAGGACATGAGTAGCAGATCGCCATGTGTGTTTGTGCCTGGTCTGTGTCTGTGTAAAGGCCGGTGCTTGTGCAGCTGCGTACAATCAGGGCTTCCCAGCCTCTCCTGCACAGCTCCGCCTCCCTCTCTGATTGCCTGACCAATCCCAGCACAGCTCACCTGGTAAGTACTGGCTGCTCAGGCTAGTCCAGGAGTCAGTACAATGATGTCGATCCCGTAGCATCATTGCTCCTACCTGGCTCTGTAGTACTCACTACAATCCTGAGCTTCCGCTCTCACCTGGCTCTGTAGTTCCCACTACAATCCTGAACTTCCCCTGGAGAAGATCCTGCTGGCCGTTTACTGCATCAAGTACCACCGGACTCTGCTTACCGCCTATGTAGACAGCGAGGTCAGATCCTCAAAGGGGTCTCACCTTGCTATACTCCCGACGGTCACTTCCAAAGGTTACCTCTGGCAGCAGCCACGACCATAAACTGCAAGGATTCCTCTTCTCCAGTTATCTTCATTTATTATCTTCAAATCATCATCTACATCACCCAATCATCCAATCTACTAACCTTCATCCAATCTTCAAATCCTCATCCAATCCGCAACCAATCATCCAATCTTCAAATCATCATCCACATAACCCAATCATCCAATCTTCCAACCTTCATCCACATCATCCAATCTTCCAACCTTCATCCAATCTTCCAATCTGCAATACAATCTTCATTCGTTCGTCAAGTCATCCAATCTTCCTTCTGCAACCCTTAGTTACTACTCCGGTTTATATTCTATTCCACTCTTCAAATTATATTGCAATATTCTTCAAGGACCAAGCTTCATCATCTATTATAATAACTTACTGGACAATTGACTTTATATTTGCATACTTGCCATATACAGTTTTTATCATCATTATCAGTGTCTGCAATATCTTCATTAAATTCATTATATTTTATCCTCCTTGTTTCACTCCCTTCTGTCGTGGATGCAACCACCATACGTTAAGCACCCAGCCTCCGTCACTCTCCAGCTGGTGCTTCTAAGAGCGTGACATTACTATTATAGCTGCCGCGTGTTGGGTATGCCTCAGCATGACAAGTATCCACGGTACACAGCAGGCTATTCACATGGATCAGCAGTGAGGGAGCACCTGTAGGAATATTCTCCCACAGTAGAAACAAACCAGGGAGATGGAGACAGGCAGAAGATAGTGCAAATATCTTCTTAAAACTGGTATTTTAATATAGGAATGCACGTACAATAGGCAGACATGTAAAATCGCATGACACATAATATCCATGGCAAAACAGCAGGCAGAAAGGTTGGCCAAAGGTGATCTCACTGTCCAAGCGTCCAGTCCGGAACAGGGTGCAGGCAGAGAGTGGCAACGATCCCAATCAGTCAGCAGTTAGCCAAAGGATATAGCTGTGTCCAGAAAAGCAAATCTTCTGTCCACAAATTGAGTGGCTATCTATTTATGCACTAGGAACCATTAAAATCACTATGGGGGGGTGCCCTAACATCTGCTCCCCAGCTCCGCCGCACATCGCCACCCATCGCCTGCATAATTATCGCATATGCAGTAACATATGCAATAATTATGGCAAAGGACAGCTCTTGCGTTAAGAGCTGTCCTTTGCGATAGACCCGCTGACTCCCCTCCCTCCTTTACCCGGCGCTGCTGCTGCGCCGGGCTCTCCTCCTCCCTGCACCCGGAAGAGGATCAGCGCAGGGAGGAAGAGGTCACAGGTCCAGGCAGCACAGAGCTGAGAGGGGGGTCGGTGCGGGGCGGCGGTGGGTCGGTGCGGGGGCAGCGGAGGGTTGCGGTAGAAGCCCATTGGCTTCTATGGGGCATCGCCAGCTTACAGCATCCCAAAATGCAGTAAAAACCCCGATAACGGGGTTTTTACCGCATTTTTAGCTTAGAGCATCTCCCCCTAAGAATGTATCCTCTCCAATCACTAGTAACCAGTGACATCACTGAGAATGCAGCCTATCATTTTACTAGTAGCCAGCGACATCACTTAGACTGCAGCGTATGCAGTCATTAGGAATGAATGGGTCACTGAGAATTAAGCCTACTTATTTATTTATTTGGTACTTGTGAGTTATCTGGACGCCCGATTTTTTGATTGTATGCCTTAAGTTAAGGCATACAATCAGATGCGATGCGATGCGATGCGATATCGCATCGCATCGCATCGCATCGCATGCGACCATCGGATGCGATGACCCGATTTTTCCATAGGAATCAATGTTAAAATGATTCCTATGGAAAAAGGGGTCCTTTTCATACCCCTACTATCCAAGTGGGCATGGAGTTGGATATAAACCTGTGGCGAGCGTAGCGAGCCACCGAGCCCGAAGCGTGGCGAGCGAAGCGAGCCCCGCGAGGGGACGGTATTCCGTGTCCCCTCGCGGGGCTCGCTACGCTCGCCACGCTTCGGGCTCGGTGGCTCGCTACGCTCGCCACAGGTTTATATCCAACTCCATGCCCACTTGGATAGTAGGGGTATGAAAAGGACCCCTTTTTCCCATTGAATTCCATGTTAAAATGGACTCAGTCCATTTTAACATTGATCCCTATGGAAAAATCGGGTCATCGCATCGCATCGCATCGCATCCGATGGTCGCATGCGATGCGATGCGATGTGCCCGATCCGACCCGATTTTGAAATCGGGCGTCCGGATAACTCACAAGTACCATTTATTTACAGTTTATTATATAGCGTAGCAGATTCCGTTGGGCTTTACAATAGTAGAGAGTGATAAAACAAACTGGGTAACAACAGACAGACTTGGAGGTAGGAGGGCCCTGCTGCAAGCTTACAATCTATACTTAATCACATTACTGACAATGCAGCCTACCCATCACTGAGAATGCAGCCTATCCAGTCACATCACTGAGAATGCAGCCTACCCAATCACATCACTGAGAATTCAGCCTACTTAATCACATCACTGAGAATACAGCCTACCCAATCACATCACTGAGAATACAGCCTACCCAATCACATCACTGAGAATACAGCCTACCCAATCACATCACAGAGAATGCAGCCTACCCAATAACATCACTGAGAATGCAGCCTACCCAATCACGTTACTGAGAATGCAGCCTACCCAATCAAATCACCAAGAATGCTGCATATCCAGTCACTAGGAACCAGTGACATCAGAGTGCAGCCTAACCAGCCAGTAGGAAAAAGTGATATCACTGAGAATGAAGGGATCAGTGATGGTGACCTTGGGGATAATTTGAGGATCGTAGAGCAGACCGATTGATAAATGGCTCCTTGGAGATACAGGATGAGGGTAATCTCTGCCATCTGGAGTCCATCCCCAAATTTTGTGGCGCTGCTACATTGCTTGAAACAATGGAATGACTTTGGGGTTTATTCTGGTTTACTCCTTCTGGCAAATTCCTTCTTAGATGGACAAAACCATGTGCACTGCAGGTGGGTTAGATGTTACTTGTGCAGAGAGAGTTAGATTTGGGTGGGGGTTTACTTAAAAGTGAGATCTATATTGCAGGGTAAAAATAATGCAGCCAGTATTTACCCTGCACAGAAACAAAATAACTCACCCAAATCTAATTCTCTCTGCACATTTTACATCTACCCCCCTGCAGTGCACATGGTTTTGTCCATCTAAGAAGGAATTTGCCAGAAGGAGTGAACTAGAATAACCCCCTTTATCATGGACACAAATATGTGTGGTTAAGATCAAACACAAATAGTTAGACTAGCTATGTATGTACCAAGCTACGCAGTCTGAGAGACGTCAAACTCCCCTCTGATAAATCTTTCCTGGAGAATCCTCTGATGCAGGGAATAGCTGCTGCTGAGCCTAATAACAGTCATTACCAGAAGCAAAACAACCCAAGATGTTCACTATTCTCTATTCCTAACCGCAGGAACATACAGTATTAGTCTTATCTATTGTACAGTGATTCATAGCATTCATTCTGCATACAAGACACAGCACAGGGGGAACAAAGCACCAGCCTAATACCTTTATGAGGGGAAATACGGTGCTCAACGGGTACCATTACCCCATAATGCACTGAAGGCTTCCAGATTCTCATTTGTACTTTATTTTATATTATCATGTCATTTAGTGATGCAGCCAATGTGTCCAAGGAACAAAGTTCATGAGAAAGCAAACTATCATTGTTTAGTAAATAGCACCTGTCCAGTTCATGAATAGACTGCATTCTAAGTGATGTCACTGGTTCCTAATGAATGGATAGACCGCATTCTAAGTGATGTCACTGGTTTCTAATGAATGGATAGACCGCATTCTAAGTGATGTCACTGGTTTCTAATGAATGGATAGACTGCATTCTCAGTGACATTACTGGTTCCTAATGAATGGATGATGGATCGCATTCTCAGTGATGTCACTGGTTTTTAATGACTGGATAGACCGCATTCTCAGTGACGTCACTGGTTTCTAATGAATAGATAGACCGCATTCTCAGTGACATCACTGGTTCCTAATGAATGGATAGACTGCATTCTAAGTGATGTCACTGGTTCCTAATGAATGGATAGGCTGCATTCTAAGTGATGTAACTAGTTTCTAATGAATGTATAGGCTGCATTCTCAGTGACAGAACTGGTTCCTAATGAATGGATAGCCCGCATTCTCAGTGACGTCATTGGTTCCTAATGAATGGATAGACTGCATTCTCAGTGACATCACTGGTTCCTAATGAATGGATAGACCGCATTCTCAGTTACGCCACTTGTTCCTAATGAATGGATAGACCGCACTCTCAGTGACATCACTGGTTCCTAATGAATGGATAGACCGCATTCTCAGTGACGTCACTTGTTCCAAATGAATGGATAGACCGCACTCTCAGTGACATCACTGGTTCCTAATGAATGGATAGTGAATGAATGGATAGACTGCACTATTAGCAGAGATTGTGGGGCTGGCAAACTAGGCAGAGCATTCCCACCACTCCCTCACAGATCCAGACTCCTCTTCCTCTGCAGACCTACAGCTAATTGTCCTAGATGGAGAGGTCCATGCATTGATGGGGAGAGGGTGGCAGCACTGTTGACCAGGACACAGCCAATGGCAGGATTTCAAATTTGGCGCTGGCCATAAGCCAGTTGGATCTTGCAGAACAGCAGTCAATTGGGAGCTGCCAAATGGCTCATGTCTGGCACTAAATTCCAAATACCACTGCCAGCTCTGTCCCTCAATCCATGGTTGTCTGTCAGTGGTCCTGATCAACACTGCTGTCACCCGGACACCCTTTCGGTCTTATGCCACTGGTTCCTATTACTGGATAGGCTGAATTTTCAGTGATGTCCCTGACTCCTAGTGAGTGTGTAATCTAGATTCTCAGTGATGTCACTGGCTGTTAGTGACTGGATAGGCTGCATTCTCAGTGATGTCCATGACTCCTAGTGAATAGGTAATCTTCTTAGTGATGTCACTGGCTGTTAGTGACTAGAAAGGCTGCATTCTCAGTGATGTCCCTGACTCCTAGTGAGTTGGTAATCTAGATTCTCAATGATGTCACTGGCAGTTGATGACTGGGTAGGCTGCATTCTCAGTGATGTTACTGGCTGCTAGTAACTGGACAGGCTGCATTCACAGTGAGGTCACTGGCTGCTAGTAACTGGATAGGCTGCATTGGTAATGATGTCACTCGTGGCTAGTAACTGGATAAGTTGCATAATCAGTGTTGTCAGATTCCTAGTGAATAGATAGGCTGCATTCTGAGTAAGGCCACTGCTTCCCAGAGGATGGATAGGTTGCTCAATTGCTTTCATAGGCAGCTTGCTGTATACAGTCACATGAAATGTCTGACTTTAACACACCCTGAGCACCAGTCTTTCACCCTCTATCCTATCCCGGCTACAGGATCCTCATAGGCACATCAGTCCACCGTGGATCCTCCCTCGTGGCGTACATTGCCAATCCACCCCGGGTTCCCATATATTGTTGACTTTAATGCTTTATTCATATTAATCTAATTTGGCTCTTCACCTCTATGGGGGAATTCAAGAGTTTTGCACACCGGCAGCCACTAGATGGCACCCGATCAAGCAATTGTGTTGCGTTTAAACACACAAGGCCGCTGACATTATTATTCCATCATTTTAACAGTCTGGGAAGTAGTCTTCTATCCTTTAAGTCGAGAGAGAGATACATATCTATACTTTATTTATAGAAGACCACTTATATGTTACATTTAAATAAGCAAATAACAATGCTTCTACATCTGGGGAAACAGTTGTAATTCCTGGTAGGAATCTCACCATGTATGATCAGTGTGCCTCACCCCTCATAACATAACATTACAGCCCTCCGGCTATACACAGATGGGATGGAGAAGAGCCACGCCACCCCCCCCCCCCCCCTTAATGCACAATGACAACATAATCAATCTGAAATTTGTATTCAGTTGTTGCACGAATGCCCCAGAGGACAGACTTCCATTTAATACATCTCATTTTGTCACTTCCCACTCCCAATTGCTCCCTGGCCATCTGAAACCGATTCCCCCTCAGTCATCTCTGTAATCAGTTGCAGATTCCGTGGTAACATCCAAGCGGCTGCAAAACACACAGCATGCCCAGAACAGAGATGGGGAGACCTTGTCCAAACTGCTCCCTGCAAGTTACATAAAAGGACCCCAACCATGTGGTGCGATTATGGTCCAGATTAGATAACCGTTGGATTTTATGGTACTTGTGTAGTTTCACGGCGCCAGCGCACGCCCGCTCTAGCTTTGAATCCTGGCAGCTTGCCAAACTGCCTTACTTCTCTAAGCTACGTTTGTTAGCTGAGCGCGGGATAGTGTAGCTGCAGTTATCGTGTCCCTACAACCACCTTAGTCAGCGTAGTGTAGCGTCCCTGAAGTCTGAGGCAGCGTACACTGTTTCCGCGGACAGTGTAACGTATTCAGTCAGAGTGGTACGCAGTTAGCGTAGTCAGTCAGCTGTAGGATTGTGTGAGAGACGGACGTACATGATGGTGAACCTGACTATCTTCTCTCTGCCCCAGAAGGAGGAGGAGGCGGTGGCATTCCTGCAGGGACACCAATTCCTGCTACACACCCAGACCTGCCCCAATGGGCACCCCATATGGCTGAGTGTGAGGGAGCAGATGTGGCGCTACCATATCCGCAGCTGCCGGAAAAAGGTCAGGTCAGCGCAGTGGTTCAGTGGGTGCCATCTGACATTTGTCACCCTGATCCGCTTCGTGTACTGCTGAGCTGAAGAATAAACCAGCATCCGGGTCTGCGAGTGTCACCTGGGCATATCGCAGAAGACGACGTCATGTACAATAATTTGTTGCGGGAGGCCTGCACTGTTGATCTGCTATCGCAGCCTCGCCAGCGTATTGGTGGCCCAGGCACCATCGTGAAGGTGGACGAGAGCCTCTACGTCCAGTGAAAGAGCCACGTTGGCCGCATGCTGCCCCAGCAGTGGGTTTTCAGAGGCATCTTGAGGGAGACAGGCCAGTGCTTTATCACGGCAGTGGAGAAGCGTGATGCTAGCACACTAATGGCTGCCATTGAAACCCACGTGGAACCGGGGACCATTATCTACAGCGACTGCTGGAGGGCGTATAACAAGCAGCAGTTGGAGCAGGCTGGGTACCAGCACGCCAGGGTGAACCACCGGTGCCACTTCATTGTTCTGGACACCGGGGTTCACACCCAAAATATCGAAAGACTGTGGGGATCGTGCAAATGGCACAATAAGCGCCAAAGGGGGACCGCACGTCATCACCTGGACTCGTATCTCCAGGAGTTCATCTGGAGGAAGAGCGGATGTGCACGCGCTGACCCTGCTCCCCCAAGTAGACAAAGAATACATGTGAAGTAATCCGCGTCCGCTCGCCATGCTTGGGGCTCGGTACACTATATAAAATCAACTCCACGCCGACGTGGATAGTGGGGGTATGAAAAGGTCGGGAGGACGCGTGCTGCGCTCGCCACGCTTCGGGATGGCGTGGATGGTGTAATAAACAAGGTTGACAGCTGTTACGTCGACTAGTGTCATTGTGAACAGGTTTAATAGTGTTTTGCACACTGCAACCCTATGTAACTCTATACCCAACTACATTTAGATGCTTTAGCGTCTAAAGTTAGATGGACCCTTCTTAGCGTTTTGCAGAGAGTCTAATTTAGACGCTTTAGTGTCTAAATTTAGGTGCACCCTTCTTAGCGGTTAGCAGGGATTCTCGATTTAGACGCTTTAGCGTCTAAATTTAGCGCCTACATTTTAGACACCCCTAACGTAGCTTAGAAAAGTAAGGCAGCCGGGTGTTTCCCGGGGTGTCTACTTTAGACGCCCCCTTTGTTAGCGGTGTGCCGGGCTGTCTATTTCTCTGTGGAACTACAGCTGCCACAATGACCTGTCAGCGCTGGGCTTGCGCGGAGTCACTGCGCTGACAACTTAGTTCAAGCTGGCGCCGTGAAACTACACAAGTACCAAATTTATCACGAGCAGGAAACCTACAATATTGCAAGGGGTCTGAAAGAGGGATATCTGGAAAGAAAAACTCTCTCTCAGACTGATATTATAATGGACTTGGACAAGGCCGTCGGGTCAGCCGTAGTGCTTATAATTGGACACACATGCTATGTACTAATTAGGTGAAGAGCACCCGTCTAGAAGTGTTATGGGCTGAATTAATGTTGCAGAAAATTCTATTTCCTCGTGAATTTGGTGCGTTGCATTCACAGGAATACTGGCTGCATTGGCTCAATAGCTCCAAGATGTTAGAAAAAGGCTACTACATTAAAACAGGACAGTAAGTGGCATATTCATGGCATTTGTCTGGCACCAGAACCAGTGTGAAATCAAAAGTAACTGAAGTGAAAGTTATAGCAACAATAAAACACTGGGAATTATAATCCTGCTTAAGCATAATACGTCTGTTACATCACAGCGGCAACGGATGAGGCAACACCACAGCAGCTGCAAGGGGAATGAAGGCTGTGGATTGTGACAATGTGGTCCATGCAGATAGAAGACTGTAGAATGTTTAATAAAACTCTCCTATAAAGGATAAGTGGAACTGTTGCCCATAGCAACCTAATTGCATCGCAACTTTAGATTACGTATTAAACAGGCAGCTCCGGAGTTGGTGGTGATGGGGAAAGGGGGGGGGGGGGGGGAGGATTGTGGAGTGCAGTGTTAAAATTCAAAAAAAATAGGAGAGCTGGAATTTGATTGGTTGCTGAAGTAACTTTTCCATTTGTGTTCTTTAGATTAGTCTCCCCTGTAGTTCGTTACTTAGGTTCCTAAATGGGGCTCCACCGGGCAGTGAGAGAGGTAGACACGTACCACCATCATTTATGGCTGCACAATATTAGCACTAAAAAAACATATAATCGTTTTATGAAGGAAAAAAAAAATATGAACGTTTTAGAGGCCGTTGACAAAATTGACACGTCAGTATGCTCTTTGTTTCTCTCTGATCACCCAGGCAATGATAGTGTGCACACTGAATGATATTGATAAATTATATATACACAAAAACTAAGGTGTTGGATTTTAGGAAGGCTGACTTTGCAAAAATGGGGAGATGTTTAAGCGACTCATTAGCGGATTAGATGAACTTGAAAGGAGAGCAGGAGAGGTGGAGAAAATTAAAAAGTGCAATACTAAAGGCAACGGACCTTTGTATCAAAAGGGTTAAGAAAAGTACCAGGAAAAGGAAGCCAGTGTGGTTTACAAAAGAGGTATCAACTAGTGTAAAAGCAAAAAAGATGGCCTTTAGGACATACAAGCAGACTCAAAATAATAATGACAAAGAAGTGTATCTTGCCAGACGCAAAGAGGCTAAGAAAGTGATCAGGCGTGCCAAGGCACAAGCTGAGGAGAAAATGGCTCAGTCGGTAGATAAAGGAAACAAAACTTTTTTTAAGTATATAAGTGAAAGGAGAAAATCAAATGGAGGAATAATAAGACTGCGGACAGACACTGAGAATTTGGTGGAGGGAGACAAGGCAATTGCAGATCATCTAAATAATTGCTTTTGCTCTGTATTCACTATAGAAGGAGAAGGGAAGGGACCACAGTTAAGTTGCAAGGACATTCCTAAAAATAAGGTAGATGGAGGTACATTTACTAGGGAGAAAGTCCTAACAGAACTTTCAAGACTGAAAGTGGATAAATCAATGGGGCCAGACGGAGTGCATCCAAGGATACTAAAAGAACTAAAAGATGTGTTGGTAGCGCCATTAACAGATTTATTCAACCAGTCACTAGATACAGGTGCAGTTCCAGAGGACTGGATAAAAGCAAATGTAGTTCCACTGCACAAAAGCGGAAGCAAAGAAGAAGTAACTACAGACCAGTGAGCCTTACATCAGTAGTAGGGAAAATAATGGAAACACTATTAAAAGAAAGAATAGTGGAATATCTTAAATTAAACAACTTACAGGATCCAAAACAGCATGGTTTTACTGCAGGGAGATCATGCCAAACAAATCTCATTGACTTTTTTGACTCCGTGACCAAAATACTAGATGAAGGGGGGGCTGTAGATGTGGCATATCTAGACTTTAGTAAGGCATTTGACACTGTCCCACATCGCAGGCTGCTAAATAAACTTGAAAGTGTGGGATTGGATTATAAAACAATTAAATGGATAAGAACCTGGTTGCAGGATAGGAAACAGACAGTTGTCGTAAATGGAGTGCATTCTATGGAGGGACATGTTACCAGTGGAGTACCCCAGGAATCTGTACTTGGACCAGTGCTCTTTAATATCTTTGTTAGTGACATTGCAAATGGTATTGAAGGGAAAGTATGCCTTTTTGCAGATGATACAAAGATATGCAACAGAGTAGACACACCAGGAGGGGTAAATCAAATGACTGATGATCTAAGTAAACTTGAGAATTGGTCAAGAGAATGGCAACTACAGTTTAATGCTAAAAAATGCAAAATTATGCACTTGGGACTCAAAAACCCAAAGGCTCAATATAGTATCAAGGGTACTATAATGGAAACTACTGAGGAGGAAAGAGATCTAGGAGTCACTATTTCAAGTGACTTAAAGGCAGGGAGGCAATGTAACAAAGCAATGAGGAAGGCTAGTCAGATGCTTGGTTGCATAGGGAGAGGAATCAGTAGCAGAAAAAAAGACGTAATAATGCCACTTTATAGGTCATTGGTACGACCTCATCTGGAATACTGTGTCCAGTTCTGGAGACCATATCTTCAGAAGGATATAAATACATTGGAGAGTGTACAAAGAAGGGCAACTAAAATGGTTCATGGCCTACATCACAAAACTTACCTGGATAGACTAAAAGATCTTAACATGTATAGTTTGGAGCAGAGAAGGGAAAGGGGGGACATGATAGAAATCTTCAAATATATCAAGGGTTTTAACATAGTACAGGTGGGAAATTTTCTTCAAAGGAAAACAAGTAATAAAACACGAGGACATGCACTGAAACTGGAGGGAGGTAGGTTCAGGGGAAATGTTAGAAAGAATTTCTTCACAGAAAGGGTAGTGGATAAGTGGAATAGCCTCCCATCAGAGGTGGTAGAGGCTAAGACAGTAGAACAAATTTAAACATGCTTGGGATAGGCATATGAATATCCTTACAAAGAAATAAGGATTAAAAAGGGTTGAGTTTACCTGAAGGGTAAAAAAGGGGCAGACTAGATGGGCCAAATGGTTCTTATCTGCCGTCAAATTCTATGTTTCTATGTTTAGTGACATCACCAGAAGGTCATTGGCTATAGAGCCAAGAACAGACCTGCATGTTCAGCAGACGGTGGATGGCAGGGGTCATGCACAATGCGCGGTAATGCACATCGTTAACGATATAGAGCGGTATCTTTTAAATACTGCTGCATTCACAGACCAACCATCATTAGGGACGGCATCTGTTGTATATTGGAATCTACTAGAAAGAATTTACTAAATAGTAATTTAGGTGTTCACATATAATAAAAAATGCAAGTGGGTTATTGGCAATTTCCCAGCGACGACATCAAGCCAATTTAGAAAAATCTTTATGTACCAGTAGTGGAAAAGATAACAGAGTACCGGGGATCTGGTCGGGCAGTGAGAAGATGTAAATCAGCATTCTCTCCCCCCATCAGTTTATTTACAAGGGAGTACATTGAATATATGACCAGCATTACATACATTTGTGCTTGGGGAACTTCGTTCAGTTATTGCCAAACCATTATGATGAAAGACTATAGACCTCTACTATGAGCCAATTAGATTTTCCAACTATAATTCAAAACTATTGGTTGCCAAGAGACTACATTCAGGAAGATGTTCTAGAAAATTAGAACATCAGCCAGCAGGAGCTTCCAGACCCATTTGTATGCTATACAAAAGCAAGAAGGGGGTGTGGCTTATTAGACAGTCAATAGGTCAACATGGTTAAAAAGGTCAAGAGAAGATCGGATGAAATAGGAAAGGTCGACAAGGTCAACATGGAAAAAGGTAGACACATGAAAAAGGTCAACATGAGTTTTTCACATTTTGTTGGTGTCAATGTCAACATGGATCCCCAATTAGTGTAATGCAAACTCTCGCATGGCTCCCTTCACATGCCATGTTTCAGGTACAGTGCCGCTCTACAATATCTGGACTAATGATAGATTGACTGTAGGTCGACAGGGTCCAAAGGTCAACAGTCAAAAGGTTGACAGGGTCCAAAGGCCGACAATGAAAAGGTCAACATAAAAAAGGTTGACATGCATTTTTTAACAAACTTTCAAGCCGACATGCGACAACAGGCGGTATTTCAAACCGTACCATTACTACGGCGTGGAGGGAGAATCGAATAGTTTGCAGAGCGCAGCGTGGGTACGTGGTACACTTAGACTGTGTCCATGTCGACCTATGTCAACATAAAACACCAAGACATGAAAACCGCATGTTGACCTTTTGACTGTCAACCCTTTCATTATCAACCTTTGGACCCTGTCGACCATTAGTGGTTGACCATATGATTGTAGACCTAGACATTGTAGATCTAATATACCATATACACATTATATTCTTCCTCTATGCCAGTGGTAACCAACTCCAGTCCTCAAGAGCTACCAACAGTTCACATTTTCCAGACAACCAAGCTGCTGCACAGGTGCACTCAATACTCACTGACACATTTTAAAAGATCCACAGGTGGAGCTAATTACTTCACTTGTGATTCTGTGAGGAGATCTGGAAAACATTAACTGTTGGTAGATCTCGAGGACTGGAGTTGGCTACCCCAGCTCTATGCCAACATGGATGGTGAAGTACCAACCAGACAGTTAAAAAAAAGAAAAATCATGAAAAATGTTGACTCGTGTCCTCTGCCCCCATGAATGTAGATCTGCAAGATGATATTTTCAATTTGGAAACTCTAAAAAGTGTTTGTTTTTTCCCCCTACTAAAACGCAACCAGTTTTGGGTAAAAAGAAAGCATCCGGCAGTGCAGTCAGAGATATACTTATATCCCAGAGCCACCAAAGGAATAGAAGGAGGCTGAATTTGCAATACTCCATGACTATGCAGAATCCTGGCCAATCAACACTGAGCGACGACTGGCCAGGCCAAGACCGCAGTTCAGCCTAACCCCTGCACCTAGACCTTCCTGTAAGAACAGCAGAGGCACAGAATAAAGTAACAAAGTGGGGGGGGGAAAATCCCCTTATTTTCTCAGCAAAATCTATTTTCCACACGCTGTGGTCATTTTTGGACGATGAAGACTTCATAGCCTGAATCATATTCTGAATGGCAGAATCTGCAAAACCCTTAGTTATAGTAACGTATTTAACAGCCATGTTGTTAGATCCCAAAGGGAAACATGTTGACGAGGTCCCAGTTTCTGGCATAGAAGACCCTATCTTTAAACAGAACACCGAGCCAGACGTTGATACTTAACTACTTGCTGCTTACCAATCTAGGTCCAGAACGATACTCTACACTATCTTCATTAGCAACTTAAATAACATTAGGTTAAGAATTGGGTATTACAGAGGGAAATTCCATGGAACACACATGACATCAGAATGGCTTTAGATTCTCTTGACCTTGCACCATACCTAATTACCTTGTAGGTCCACTAAGAAGTCATCACAAGCAATGTCCAGTTGACCCCATCTCTGTTCAATTTAATGTCTGGATGAAGACCCCATTCTCAAGGATGAAGCACATAATTGGAGAATGTTGAGTTTGGACTGGACACCTGAGAGAAACTACCAATGTCCTTCCCCAATCGGAATTCATGATGCGTGTCCTATCGTACCTAGGAACGCCATGACATTATTTGGTTCCCGACCCTGAAACTCTGAGGTTACCAGTTCCATCTTGAAAGCTTCAACTCGTAGATGGACATTGAGGGCTCTTCATAACTGGACAGGTTTGTGGATCAGAAGATATAAATCTAAAACCCCAATCCTGTCTATGGACCGGAATCACTGCTTCTGAGTCAGTGAAAGATGGAGATGCCTCTTATGGAAAGGCCGATGGTAAAGGCAGCTTTGAAAGGGGCTAAAAAAAGCTTTAGAAATGTTGCTTCAAAAATTCCTGTCCTGCATGGGTCTGAAGTCGCGCAGTCGATGACTCCTGCAGAGAAGACAGCAGGCCCTTGCCACAAGAAATCTGTAAACCACCACTAGTAATAATACGTACGGTACATAAACTCCCTTTAAAATAAAAGGCTAAGGGGCCAGGGTACACACAATAGTGAAGCAGTTCACGCTGCGCCGCAAAGAGCCTGCACACTGGCTCCTCTGCAGCCATCCACACATTAGCGGTGGGGCCGCAGCATGCTGCGGTAGGACTGCTGGATTTCTAGGTGAACACATACATTCCAATGTGTGCGTTCACGCAGTTTAGCTGCGCCGCACTGTGCAACACTAGAAATCTGTTCGGCAGTGGCAAGACGTTGCTCTGCAGAATCCGTCCACACCGGTGTATGACCCACCACCCCCTTGCAGCCAAGTGGGTTCCGATTAACAGGACCATCTTGGCAGGTATGTGTGGCCCCAGCCTTATGCTGCTCCTCGCATCTATGGAGGGAAGTCAAGCTTTTTTTGTGTACCAGCGGCCACTAGGTGGTACCGGACAAAGCCATTTAAGTGTTGCAAGGTTTGGTCACGCACGGCCTTCGGCATAGACATTACTGCTATGTGGTTCCATTTGACACCATGGTAAAAAGACTAAATTTTATCAAAGCTGCCAAAGACCACATTACCATATAGTACCCTGCTCCTGTGTGATGATAACCAACTGGGCGACAGACAGAGAGCTGCTGCGGTTTCATAGAGCTGGTAACTCCTGTACCTGCATGGTTCATGCCACTCCATACAGGGCTACTGCCAATTGTACACTGCTAGATGTTTATCTAGGAATCTTCTGATAAGTAGCACGGGACCAACTCTACGCTACAGGGGTTTCTGTCCCTTTTACCAGATCTACAAGCTGCTGTACAGTGGCCAGGTTCCTTCCCTGGGAAGTTACCATCCATCACTATTACAGCCCTAGGACCCGAGGACTTCACAGATCACCCACAATACATGCCAATCTCACCTGGACCCACAAAAGGTAAAAGGAGTAAGGAGAAGCAGTACACAGGGAGGATGTGGTGTTCGTGCATTCATGACCCCCACTCTAGAATATTATACCAGTTCAGCTGCTGGAATCAGAGTTCACTTGTTTTGTCAACGAGGCTTCTCCTCTGGTGACCTTGCTGCTGCCTCTACTTTTCCAAATATCGGCCGTGTCCTGCCTGTGCATGTAAGAAGGGGTTTAAACACAGCATCGACAGTCTTCATACACACTTAAGATGTATCGGCAATGACAGCTGTAGTACTTGAATAGTCAGAAGTACTTCTGAACAGAGATCACATCCGGCGATGGGAAAAGAAGCTTTTCAGGAGAATTGGTATAGCAGACTAGTAACATACAGGTTTAACTGAAAGAGGCAGACAACACACTGGTGTAGCATAGATAAGAGAACATTTTGGACATTTTAGTGATTAAGAAATAGATTTAGTCTGTGTTCAAACTGAATATGTTTGACAGCTGTGATAATCTAACTGGCAGCAGTAAATGGTGACCGTTCAATTCAAAGGTACTGTAGCATTTCTAAGACTGCATGCAGGTAGCAGACAGCACACTGGTGAATAGAATCAGCACTGATTACAGCAGGAGTAAAGGCGCCCATACAAGTTACAATTATTGTATACAATAGTGTATACAATATCGCATCTCAGTTTTGCGATGATGAGCTCTAGTAGAAAAAGGATGTGCGGAACATACTTTTTGTACTAGATTTCATCTCATCACAAAACCAAGACGCGATGAGATGTGATATTGTATATAATATTGTATACAATAATTGTAACGTGTATGGGCACCTTAATGGTGATAAATCCTTGCTCCAAGATAAAGGGCCAGATGTATCAAGCTTCAAAAAGTGATAAAATGAAGAGTGATAAACAGCCAGCCAATCAGCTCCTGTCTGTTATTTTTCAAACCCAGCCTGTGACATGGCAGGTGGGAGATGATTGGCTGGTTGTTTATCACTGCCCATTTTTTCACTTTTGAAGCTTGATACATCTGGCTCAAAGAGCATCGATTTCAAACAGAATCTTCAGTAGCAGATATGGTTGAACTACAACGGAATATAATAGAACACAAGCAAGTAACTCAGGAAGAGAGGGACACGTCTTGCACAGGACCAGGCAAAGACTTACGTCAAGTTGAACTGGCAAATCACAGGTGCCTGGGAATGGTTTATATAGGGCTCACTGCACTATGCTGAAGTCATCACCTCAGTCGGGGAATTTAATTTTTTTTTTTTTTTTGCCCCAGCAGCCACTAGATGGCTACAGACAGAACAATTCAAGTGTTGCTCTTTTCGGGTGCACACAGCCACTACCGCTATTGTTTTGGACCGTCATTTTGAAAACTAGTCTGTTTATAAGTCACACAACAGGACAATGCCCCTCAGACCAAATCTGACTTTAAATTGGGAGAGGTGTCAGCAAAGGCCAAAATCGCAGAAAACTGCCAGTATGAAGGGAAGCTCGATGCTTGAGTTTCTATAACTTTCCCGAAATTACTAACAAAAACACAGGGACGACAGTCACATGATCTATAACACCCTCAGCCGAATGCATATACTGTACAAATAAATCCTGGGCAGCTCTTTGAAGTAGTATAATGACTCCACTGAATTCATTTGGTTTATGAAAAAACAAAAATGTTAAAAGTACTTTGAATGTTATGCGTGCGCTTGTCAGAGTTTCATGGAGTGGAATGTAGAACGGCTGTGTACTACGTAGGAGTCTCCATTTCGGTCCGTGGGAATAAGGAGACCCGTGGCGGCTAGAGAACTACAGAGAGGCGACATTTCCAACTTACCCGATAATCTGACTTGGCAGCCGTCACTCATGTACAACAAAGTTTGGAAACCAACAACCAGTCGCAGCCAAGTTCCTTCTGGAGGTAAGTGGGGCTGAACTGACACTTCATACATTCGCTTTCACCAACTCTGCAATCCCTCCTTCATTGTGCCGGCCGTGCCAAAGAATGACTCAATATTCGGTAAAAATTACAGTAAGTAGAATTAATGTTTTATGATCTTGGATAACCCCTGGCACCCACTCATGGTTATTGCACATAAGGAAAGGAAAGCTACCACGTTATCGCAGGACAGTGTACATGTTTCCGGAATGTAAGCACATGTGTTTTCCCTCGAAACAGCCTTTTTTTTGGCCAAAAATGAGTTTGTAATTAAGGCTGCTGCTTTGCCTGACGCAGGTGAAACCAAATTCTGCATAAGCAGCAGTGACGCACCATTCAGATTGCACTTACGCCAATGACCTGCATGAACTGTTGCCCCCTCCTGGCATATACTGGTAAGAATATATTAAGTCTATCATCAGAGATATCGAATATATTAAGCTAATATATAGGAACACATCCGTTCAAAGTCCTACACTCAAATGCAAAACGTCCAGTAGTTTGGCTTGGTGCCTTCACAGGAGTCACATGTAAAGGATACTTAGTGCACCTGTATATAAGTGCGTCATTTTTATCTATATGTAGCTAAAACACTGACACAGGTGTGTCAAGTACCAGGATTTTTAGAGAGACCCCTTGCCCCAGCTACTGAAGACAAATGTACCAGATTTGGACATCATCTTCTGTACCTGGGTCCCACCGCTGTTTTCACAGGCCTATTTCGAATACAAAACGAAGTCGGTACAATCCACCAAAGACAAGCAACATGTTTTTGTTACTGTTGCTTGTCTTTGGTGGATTGTACCCTGAGGAAGTGGCGCTGACCCCGAAAATGTACATTTGGTGATATCCACGCTGGAGTAAAATTGTGATTGGAGAAACGTCTGGAGTGCCTTTTCTATTGGATACATTTGTATGGATTATTTAAAGTGCACCTAGCTCTATTGATCTGTGACCACTGAGTGCCGGCAAATCGTGAACTGTACGTGTATATATATATATATATATGGAATGCTTTATCTTGAGCCGGCACCAGGGCAGCTGTATCCGATTGGATGTGTGCCAGCACATCGCGCTATATATATATATATATATATATATATATATATATATATATATATATATATATATATATATATATATATATATATATATATATATATATATATATATATATATATAACATCGGATTATACTCACCGATAATTCCTTTTCTTCTTAGAGACCATGGCAGCCTTAACATTGGGATTTCATCCCTCCTCCTCGTAATTAGACAGGTTACTTTTTTCCCAGGGACCTCCCCTTCCTGTATAAATCCCTGCTCCTCCCAGACCCTGGTGTCTTTTCGAGTGTCTCCTTCCATTCCTGGGAAAAAAGAACACAAAGGGAGGGCAAACCATGGCTGCCATGGTCTCTAAGAAGAAAAGGAATTATCGGTGAGTATAATCCGATGTTTTCTTCTACGATCCCATGGCAGCCTTAACATTGGGAAATACCAAAGCCAATAAGAAAGGGAGGGACACGAAAGCATGTTCTATAGACTTTTACTTTTTAAACACACTCTGCAAAACTTGACTCCCAAATTGAGTTCTTGATACATCTAGCTCATAATGCCTTGAAAAGGTATGGACTGAGGACCAAGTAGCGGCGTCGCACAGATCCTTGACTGATGCATTCGCCTTCAGAGCCCAGGAAGTCGCCGTAGCCCTCGTGGAGTGTGCCGAAATGATCGCCGGAACTTCTCTTCCTTCCAATTTGTATGCAAATGAGATAACTTCTCTCAACCATCTAGCGATGGTCTGCTTGGTAGGTGTAAGCCCCTTTCTGGCTCCTTCCGGGATGATGAACAGGCTTCTTGATTGCCTAACGTCCTCCATTCTTTGTAGGTAAATGGTAATACATCTTACCAGATCTAGTCTGTGTAACAATTCTTCTTCTTCACTCTGTGGGTCAGGATAGAATGAAGGTAGCGAGATCTCCTGATTGAGGTGGAATTCAGAAATCACCTTTGGAACGAAATGTGGATTCGTCTTTAAAACAATCCTTCCTGGAAGTATCTTTAAATAAGGTTCTTCCGCCCAAAGGGCTTGTAGTTCACTGACTCTTCTTGCCGATGTTATGGCAACTAAGAATACTGTCTTCCATGTTAAATGTCTCAACGAAGTCTCGGACAAAGGTTCAAATGGAGTTTTCATTAAGGTCGTCAAAACCAAATTCAGATCCCATGATGCTACTAGCGCTCTAATTGGAGGTCTCATCCTTTTAATTGCGTTACAGAATCTTATAATCAACTGCTCCTCTGCTAGCCTTCTCTCCACCAGGACGCTCAAGGCTGAGATCTGCACCTTTAATGTAGAGTTGGCCAGACCTTCGGAGAACCCTCTACACAGGAACTGTAGAATCTCTGCTGTGGATGTCTCTTGGATTGGTAATGTCACCCCTCTCCAGTTGATAAAGGTACGCCATACCCTATAGTAGATATTTGAAGAAACTTTCTTCCTTGCTTGTAGCAGGATCGCCACCACTTGGTCTGACAGACCTTTCTGCTTCAAGGAGTTCCTCTCAATCTCCAAGCCGTCAAAGCTAGCGTAGCTGGATCCGGGTGAAGCACTTGATCCTGTCTTAACAAATCTGGTCTCAGTGGGAGGGTCCATGGACCTAGAATCGCCAATCTCTGTACTGTTGCGAACCAGGATCTCCGAGGCCAGAAAGGAAGGATTATTATCACCTCTACCTGATCCTCCATTATTTTCTTTAGCACTTTGTGAATCAATGGAATAGGTGGGAACACATACCCTAATCGGAACACCCATTGGACTGACAAGGCATCTGCTGCTGATGTTTGGGGTAGCCAAAATCTGGAGAAGAATTTCTCTACCTTTTTGTTCAAATGTGTTGCCATGAGGTCCACTTCTGGAACTCCAAACCGGCTGGTTAGTTCCCTGAAAGTCTCTCCATTCAGCTCCCACTCGCCTGGGAGGATCTGCTTTCGACTGAGAAAGTCTGCTAGCACATTCTGTTTCCCGGGCATGAATAAGGCTGTTAGTGAATTCAGATTCTCCTCTGCCCATGACACTATTTTCGCAACTACATTCATTAGGGACTTGCTCCTCGTGCCCCCCTGATGATTTAGGTAGGCCACAACTGAGGTATTGTCGGAGAAGATTCTTAAATCTGACTTCCTGATTCTTGGAGAAAAGAACTCGATTGCTCTCCATACCGCCTCGGCCTCTCGCCAATTGGATGAATTCCGACTTTCTCCTTTTGTCCATAGCCCTTGTACCGTCTCTCCTTCGGAATGGGCTCCCCAGCCCGATTGGCTCGCGTCGGTTGTAATGACTACAAACTTGGGCACCTTCAACGATGTCACCTTGTCCCTCAGGGTTGGCTTGCTCCACCATGACAGAGATTTCCTTGCTTTGTCCGGAATTGACATCTTCTCTGTTTTTGTCCATCTTCTCTTTAGGTATGGCAACACTGCCCACTGTAATTCTCTCATGTTCCATTGAGCCCATGGAACTATCCCGATCGTGGATGACATCATTCCCAGAAGCCTCACCCAATCTCTGAGAACTACAACTCTTCTTTCTGCCAAGGCGACTGTTAGTTCTCTTATCTTCACACATCTTTCCTCTGACAGGGAAATGTTGAACTTCACGGAATCTATCATCACTCCCAGAAACTTTATTCTTTGTGTTGGCTCCAGCTGGCTCTTTTCTTCGTTCACTAGCCATCCGTGCGACTGCAAGTGCTCCCTTACTATCTTGAGCTGTTTCATTAGAATTTGCTTGGAAGGAGCAGCTATCAAAATATCGTCCAAATAAGGCCACAGCAGAATCCCCCTCTTCCTGAGATTCGCTATCACTGTTATTAGCACCTTGGTGAATACCCTCGGGGATGAGGCTAACCCGAAGGGGAGGCACGTGAACTGATAGTGTTTTCCCTTGATTGAAAACCTGAGAAATTTTCTGTGACTGATGTGGATCGGAACATGATAGTAGGCGTCCTTTAAGTCTAGAGACACCATGAAGTCTCCTCTTCTTACTCCTGCTGTGATCGTCTTCATAGTTTCCATTTGGAATTTTCTTACTTTCAGGTATTGATTCAGACGCCTTAGGTCTATTATAGTTCTGAAACCTCCTGTATTCTTCCTGACTAGGAAAAGATTGGAGTAAAACCCCTCCATCCTTTGTTCTGATGGAACCGGTTCTATTGCCCTTATTAGTAACAGATTGACTATGATCTTCTTCAATTCTCTCTTCTCCAACTTTGTTTTCGGATCTCTTGATTCCATAAAATAATTCTTGATAGGTATCTGAGCAAACTCCAGCTGATAACCCTCGGACACTATGTTCTGAACCCAAATGTCCTGAACTGAATTCCCCCAAATGTTGGCAAATAGTAACAGCCGGGCTCCTACCGGGGGAAACTGCTGACTGTCATTGTCTGCCACCTCTTCGGAAGTTTTGACGAAAGGACTGGCGAGAAGAGGCGAAAGCTCCTCTTTGATTGTATGGCCTACCCGGCCTATAAGACTTGGCTTCTCTGAACGCTTGTCTGGAGCCTGAAGGATATTGGAAACGAGTCTTCCTATCTTGAGGTAATTTCAAGGATTTACCTCCCGTGAGCCTATGAATTAGCGCATCCAATTTGGTCCCAAATAGGAATGCTCCTTCAAAAGGTAATGATACTAGACGGTTCTTTGAATTGGAGTCAGCAGCCCAGGGCCTTAGCCATAAAGCTCTTCTTGTGGCTACTCCAGCTGACATAGCCCTGGCTGCAAATGTTGTCACATCCAATGAGGCCTCGCATAAGAACTCCACCGATTTCTGGATCACCTCTAAATTCTTTAATAGATATTGTCTGGAGATCTTCTCCTCAATGTCATTATGAAGAGTGGCACACCATACCCTAAGGGCCCTGGCTACCGATGCCATAGAAACACCCGCCTTCAAAGACACAGCCGTGGAGAAGTGTAGTTTTCTTAATGAGTTCTCCATCCTTCGATCCATTGGATCCTTGAAGGAGGCTCCGTCCTCCAACGGTAAGGTAGTGCGAGATGTAACCTCCGCCACAGCTGCATCAATTCTAGGTAGTCCGCACCATTTAATAAAATCATCATCTTTAATGGGATACATCCGGTCAACTCGGAACAACTTGCCCTGTTTTTTCTCCACATTCGTCCATTCTTTATTAATGACCTCTTTGATTACACGGTGTACCGGAAAGGATCTTGTCTTTTTCGACCTATCCTCAAATAATACATCCGCCCCCTCCACGGGAGTTACCGGATCTTCATAATTCATGGTTTTATATATATTTTTCAGAATAATCTCAACTGTCTCAAAATTGAATATTCTAGTGTCTTCCTTAATTTCACCAGGCTCATCATCGGCAACCTGTGCCCCGTCATGCTCATCAGAAGTATTGGGATCCTCATATGGCAGACCTGCCTGATCTCTGGACCTCTTAGAGCCCTGATCTTCCCTGTATTCTGTTTTGGAAACGAAAGAGTCTCTCATCCAGTCCATCAAATCCTTAAGCATCTTAGTATGACTATCACTACTTGCTCCTGAGTCCTGTTTAGGTTGTACTTCACACTGTCCACATAGTGTTTTGCCTTGTACAAATTCAAACTTTCTGTCACAGTTCATGCAGCATGTTTCTCTATGCTTTTTCTTAATTGTTTTCTTCCTAGCTCCAGTCTGTACCTCATTTTCCGGCACACTATGGAGAAAGAAAGCCTGTCACTATGCTATAACAAAAACCCTATTCCTATTAGCATAAAAAAATAACAAGGCTCACCTCACAGGGGCACTCTCTTCTCTAGTGGGGGAAGGCAGATTCTGCTGTTCCATACTGTCAAAGGACCTGAATGAACATATTCCCATGAGAGATATCCTATAAACATCTGAGGTATCCGAGTAGTAAGGAAGTGTCCTACCTTAAACCGGCTAAACAAAGTCACTGCCACTGGCCTCTCAGAAACGCTGTACCACCGCTTGCTCAGAGATCCCTCTGCTTCCATACAAGCTGCCATAGTGCCGTTCGTACAGCGGCTTTTGACTGTGCAGAGCACGCCTGGGCGTGCTGTTGCCGGAAATGGCGTACCGCAATGCATTGTGGACGCTGTAGTTCTGCCGCAGTGGAAGCGCGTCACCGCCACGCTGAAAGCCTAGCGTCGGCGGAAGTAGCCTCCGGCGCTCTGAATCCTGGTGCTTGTAGTCGCACACGCTGCCTGGACGCCGCAGCTCTCTGTAGCAGTACCATCTGGATTTCCGCAGCGGTTTAAAGGTGATATACATATATGCTTCTTGGGAGACTTACCCATCCGCTCCTGCCTTTTTACATGGACAGTACTCTTTAGAGCCACGCTTCCATGTTGCTCTTCCCATAGTGACCCCCTGAATCTATGAAGTGAGCCCAAAATAAAGTAACCACTCCTGCCTCTAACTACACAAGGAGACAGGAAAAAAAGACACCAGGGTCTGGGAGGAGCAGGGATTTATACAGGAAGGGGAGGTCCCTGGGAAAAAAGTAACCTGTCTAATTACGAGGAGGAGGGATGAAATCCCAATGTTAAGGCTGCCATGGGATCGTAGAAGAAATATATATATATATATATATATATATATATATTATTCACTGAAAGCATTCCGCTGTATATTATACAAACGTGTATCATTCATACCCTTGGGATTAAACACCAGACCATATAATAAATATTCAGCGTAGATAAAAGATACAAAGGGACATTTATTTAACCAACTTTGTGACTTTATTGATGGGCGACGACTTTATACTCCTAGATATCACTAAACTGTGTACAATTAGGAACTGAACATTATAGGAGAGCGAGACAGAGAAATTAAACAAAGCAGACTGTCCGGAATAGCAATTGTCATAGTTAGCGTAGTGTTCTCTCGGCGCTGGTAACGCGGTGTACACAGAAGCATCATCTTCAGGTGGATCGAGTTAGAAGTTACAATCACTCATCTATACAGACTAACCTTTCAAAATTTCATTTTCCCTCCTCGTCTGTGAATCCGTTTTAAAGCCTTTCAGTTGCTGGAGAGGGCGAGACGTATATATATCGCTCTTGTCCAGCAGGAAAGGAATTAAAATCTAATACCTCGCAATCACTCGGAGGCATCCAGCAACATTGAAAAAGCCTTCGGTAAATTTTTTTTTTATTTTTGCATTTTTTTAAATTTTTTAGGTTTTCATTTTTTTCCCCTCCTTTTAACTGGTTTACGCGAGAAACCATAGACAAAATTTGCAGCTTCTTATTTATTGTTGATTCAGTGACCTGAAAAGCAGAGTGGCAAAGGTGCTAGGAATATGGGGGGGTGGTGTGGTGGTGATGGCTTGCAGAAAGGGACTGAAGAATTTTTTTTATTTTATTTTTCAATTCTTTTTTTTGTTTGTTATCGTATTATTTTCACATGTATAATATGTAATGCTGGTGCGTTGAGTCTTTGGCGAAGCGCGTGGGTGCCCTCAGAGGGGACGTAGCCACTTCTAGCCTAGACACTAAAAAAATAATAAAAATCTATTCTGTCTTGATAAGAACCCTTCCCCCCCTCGGCCGTTTAAGCCTTTGCTCCAACATCTGAAAACAGCAGTCGGCTGCTGCACTTCAAATCTCTCTGTAGGTTTATCCCTAGATCCTCTCCCTTCGCAGAGAGCGGTGCCAACGTTACAGCAATATAATAAACACCTCGCCTGGGTGATTAAACGGCTAAAATACTTGAACTGCATCTTCGGGAGTCATTATGTCTGCATCCCATAAAAGGAAACAGATCAATGCAGACGCTGCACCCCTTTACACTGTGGCTCTTGTAGGGGACGCAGAAAAGTTACATTGTTTAAACGTTTCTAATTAAATCTAAAAAAAAAAAAAAAAAAACAGAAAAAAAAGGGAAGAGGAAAAATTGAAGGGACAATGGGTTGGGGGGGGGGGGGTGTTTCACTCGAAAGAGTAAGGTTCAAAGGGAAGTAAGGGGGGGGGGGGGGTTGATTTGTGTCCTATGAAGCAGGAATCTTGAGCGCGCGAGCACACAAAGCATGGAGCGCCGTTCACAGCAGATCTACGCGGCGGTAATACAGGAGGTATGCCGTGCGCTCTACAGTCTGTTTCACCACCTGATACTGATTTATCACTTTCACAGTCTGGTCATCGATGCGTAACCAGCCATTAAGACCAATCTGGAAGACGTCTGTAGTGTAATGGCCACCAGTAGCGCTGTTTCCATGGTGATACACAACTGTGGGGGTGATCGACATAAATAAATCAGAAAAAAAATTATAAAAAAAAAACAAAAAAAGCCAAAAGGTTAAATGTGGTAATAACACTGAAACAGCAACAGGAAAAACATTACCTGCAAAGAGTCGATAGGTTCTTTGGGGCTTGAATATCTTACTTTTCACCCCAGGAGAAAGCAAATCTGGAGTGGAAGAAAACAATTAGGTAATATGCATATAATTCAGCTGTTAGATAAATAAACCAGAATCTTCTAAGTCCATTGATCAAAAGTCCATGCACTGGTTGTATAAGAGAATCGCTATTCTCCCAGCTGAGGCAATATTAATGAGAATGAAAATCAATTTACTGGTGACCAATGAAGTCATTAACAGTGCACCTTTTTTAGGTCACCCGGCAGGTACACAGGTGCACTCATTACTGACTGACACATTTTAAAACATCCACAGGTGGAGCAAATTTTTTCACTTGTGATTCTGTGTGGAGACCTTGAAAACGTGCACTTGTAGGGTACTTGTCGATGGGTATGGATCGGTAGGTCGACTCCTTCGTCAGGGACTGAGGGTCGACAGGGTCCTTAGGACGACAATGCAGGTGGTCAACATTTTTGTCTTCTAGTTCTGGGCACTGTCTAAGTGTACGGCAGCCCCCACATTGCTCGCAAAAAACTCATCCTTCTGCATTGTCGACCTTCCGCCGGTCAACCTAAAGACCCTGTCAACCTAAAGAGTGTTGACCTTTAATATCCCGACCTCCACCTAGAATATGGACCATCACTCTCTTCCTTATCCACACACATAGGTTGTGCAAACAAGCTCTGTAATAACCATCTCTATAGCAATAGAGCGGGACACTAGACACAAAGAGTCAGGATGGACAGCAGTATCCCAATGACCCAAATACCAACAAGGGCTGGGTAAATAGATTTCCCCCATAACCCTCCATACAGGATACCGAATCATAATTCCCCTTTCTACCTCCGCAGAAAAACCCTAAACTCAAATATTAGTCGTATCCCAACCCCCGCCATCTCTTACCTTTACTAATCTCCAGATCCACAGGGTAATCCACATTTTTCACCAGCTTCTGGCAGCCTCCGGTCTTTTCAAATACAAAGCGTTTAAGGTGCAGCACGAGAACAGGGGGCAGCTCCTCCAGAGTCACCCTCCGGCTGATCTCCACCTGGAAGAGAGGGTGGGATATTATCAGCAAGTCTCAGGACAGAACAATCCAATGTACTAAGCACAGCCAAGTTCTACGGAGACAGCACAACAAGCACGAGTCCTTCTCAGAGGAAGCAACACTGTAGATTGTGTTCTTCATTGTACTGTCCTTAATGAGGAAAGTGTGATGCAGGGAAGCTATCCTGAAAACAAGTCCTACTGTTCTGATAAGCACCAGAAAACCTTCATTAAAGTCTTAGGTCGCCAATTAACCTGTTCATCTCCACCCCTACAGTTGCTGCAGGTGAAATCTGCTGTGACCGACGACGGCGGGATGCAGTTGATTTCCCGGCGGTCGGGATCCCGGCGGTCGGAATCCCGACACTGGAATCCCGACCGCCGAAATCCCGAAACTTTCTCCCTCCGTGGGTGTCCACGACACCCATAGAGGGAGAATAAAATAGCGTGCCGAGCATAGCGAGGCACCGGGCCCGCTGCGTGGCGAGCGCAGCGAGCCCGCAAGGGGGGGCGATCCATGTCCCCCCCTTGTCGGGATTTCGGCGGTCGGGATTCCAGTGTCGGGATTCCGACCGCCGGGATCCCGACCGCCGGGAAATCGTATCGGATCCACGACGGCAATGGAGTAGCATGTAATGTGCTGAGCTCCGTCAAGATATCCTGCTAAATATACTGCTCGCCCCCTCCCTGGGGAACGGATAACCTACCCACTGCCTTGATATAGCAGGGTGCGTCCTCCGGGTCACCAACTGCGGTGCTTGTTTGGCTGGGCGACCTGCTTCTACTCCCTGTTGTGCGTGCTTCTGAGCCGGGACGGGCCGCACCACGTGTTCTGAGGCGCTCCTCTCTCTGCAGCGCTTGTGTCTGCGGCGCCACCTGGTTCCCCGCATCGGAGAACTATACCCTGCGCTGCCTGTGCTGCCCGCTGCATTGGGGCTTCTATCCTCTCTTCGGTAGGACTCTATCCTTCATTGCCACATCCTGTGCCTGTGGGGTGCGGAGGTTCCTGGCACAGCCGCCATCTTGCCTCCGGAGCTGACAGCATACTTTATACAGGTGATCACTAGCTGTGTATCTCCCTGTCCTGCCGACCAGGATTCCTGCCAGTGTATGACCTCCTGATCTGTAACATTAGAGGGCACTGGTTGCGTGCTGGCCGCTGCCATCCCATTGTTGACCTAGTAGGCTGGAGTCTTGGTCTGCCTGTAGTGCTGACACTGTTCCCTCACAATGGGCTACATCTTTACAGCCGATGAGAGCAATTTACAAAAAATCCTATGTGCCATTACTGCTTCGACTCAGAGGCTCCTCCACATGCTCCACTGCATCTATGAATACTGCTCCACCGTGCTATCCGAACGAACAGTGCAGAGATGAAACTGCCCTTGATATACACCCAATGTGCGAATCTATAAACCCAACATCTATGGCTGAATACACTTTGGACTCCTCGATTTATACACCTGTGCTCAAGGATGAATCTTTTGGTTGTCCTCCTGCTGAATATTATGCTGAGGCTACAGCTCCTCTAAAACCGAACATTTTATCCTTAGGAATTGCACCAAGTCCATACATGCTGTTCAGTAAATATGCTATATGTTCTTTTGCTTATTCTCCTACACAGTGGGACAGTGTTGGTGTTGCTCTGCCTCTACGACACAGGCTGTATAGTACATGTGCTGTTTATTCTGAGGAAAGGTGGGACAGCACTGACTTTCTGGATCTTTCCTTTGACGATGCTGAGTATTGGCCAGATTAGATATGGCTCCTGAGACTTTGTACCTTAATTACGCGGAATATCGGCCAGACTAATATATGATATTTAATTATACTACTTCATTAAGAACACCATTTTCAAGATTATTTCCCTCATACTTGGCTGTGTTTTTAATTTACATCCTGCTTTAACATTTCTATGATGTGTATGGTATTATACAATTATCTACTTTGCTGTAGCGAGAGGGGCGGGGTTGTTGGCTTTGGGCCTGTTGGTTATACTTTATTATAGCGGGAGAGTTGGGTTTCCCTTAGCCAAGGTTGTTAATACATTTGATATATTCAAATTATTCTTTTGACTCTGCTATATTACATTATTCTTTTGCTTATTGCCCCTGTAAGCCCATTTAGCAATTATCCTTCAGTTGGATGGGGGGGGGGGGGGGGGGGGGATTAGCTGTCGGTATAGGTTAGCTAAAGCAGTTGTAGTCATATCCTGTTAGGGTGGTGTTTATTTGACTTTGGCTGAATACCCTAGTCTACTCCTTCCTATAGTCAAGCCGTTTGGGATCCAGGTATGCCTAGGTGGGGGTTAGGTTATACAGGGTGGGGGGTTATAGGGAGGTTTGATTTGGGTTTTTGCGGATGGTTTTTGCTTTCTTAGTACTTAAGGTTATAAGTAGGTTTTATAGGTTGGGGGGTGGTGGGTTATTTTATTTTGGATGGTAGAGCAACTGACTATTGGCAGTTATGTGTTTAATCCTCTCTCCTTTTCCTTATGTGGAGTAATCAGTTAAGATTTGAATGCATATCGGTGTATTATGACTTTATACGTGTGCCCTTTTGTACTCTAATGTCCGCAAGAGCCCGGATGGCGCCTCCGGGTGATTGTGCATCTATTTTTTGTTATGATTGGTCAATATTTGCTTACATATCCTTATGGCTATGGGCATGACTATATATGTAAATTCCCATGTATCTTATGGATGTGCTGTATCTGATATATGTCTCTTTAATACCATTACTGTCAATGTAGGTTTATATGTTCCTTTAAAATTCAATAAAAAAAACTACTCAATTAAAAAAAAAAAAGAAATCTGCTGTGACCATCTGGCCTTTATCCAGATAAAAGGAACATAGCGTGAATCTCAGGAATCAGCAACATGCTGGTCACGTCTCGCTATGATAATCTAAGCTGGTTGGTTTTGGATAGGTAAATCTCGCTTACATTGGAAATAAAGACCATATCTGTATTTCGGGTTAAGCGAGCCAGTGAAACAGATTCCCTTACCCTAAAGCCCCACACACACACCATCCGCATCCCTCCTCTATGGCGGCCTACTAGTCAGGTTCTGTGCTCGGCAGGTGCTGTCTGATGAACTAGCACATACACCAGCGTCAGTCACATGTTATTCGGGGAGTGCAGGACCAGTAGTGAGTACCCAAATGTGGGGGACTGGGGGTATTATGTTAATTAGTGGCTATCTCATCTCCTCCCATGGCCCTTAGCAGCACAGGGCTGGCAGTAAAGTGGTTGGCATCTGAGACCCCCTGCCACTATACACATTCTGCATAGCAAATAGATATTACAGCTTCTCACTTCTACAGTTTGTATAAATGTCTGTCTTAGTCACAAATACGATTGGTCAGTTACCGCCAGGATCTGCCAGCCTCCCTCTGCCATCCCTAACCAGCCCCCATTACCTGCCCCCCCTTCTTTCCTGTCACCTCCACTATCTTCCTTCCCCTGCCAGTAACCCCACTATCTGCCCCCTCTTGCTACTCTCCATCGTGATTTGACACCCTCCTTTAGCTGATCCATTATCTTCCACCCTCCTCCCCTGTCACTTTCAACATCTTCCTCCCTTGTCACTTTCAACATCTTCCACCCCTGCCAGTCACCCCACAATCTGGTGACCCTTGGCAGCTACCCCCATGATCTCCCACCCACCCTCCTTCTGCTGCCCTGTTTACCTGCCACCCTTTTTATACCACCTCTCTGCATTATTTCATTGGGAAAAGGTCAGGTAGGACCCGAATTTTTGTAAGTGAAGGGTCCCAGGGAACCACTTTTTTGGGGGGTTTTCGCGAACATTGCTAGTATGTTCCCTTTAGTAAACGATGTGCAATCCAGTGACCGTTAATGCCCCCCTCCCACATCCAAGCATGTCCCGACAAGGGAGGTCCTATATTTTTGATCAAACTAGTTCTAAGCACAGGCAAACTGAAGGGGCACACGCACGGGCTGATTTAATACCTACTCTGTGCGAATGAACTGTGTGTGGTCCAGAGGACCGAGTTTGAGAACCAATGGTCTATAAGCATAGACAAAACACCGCTCCACACAGGTGCATTGCGTGTGTGCTGAGCGATCTGTGCTTAGCCAGCCCAATCACCACGGGACACCTGCTGCCTCGTGTGTACAAGGCTATATTGCAGACTAGGCTGACCAGACTGTGTGCAGAAGGACATATACTGACACCTACAGAACGATGGTGTAGCTGGTATGTAGTAACCGGCTGTACTGCCAGCCAGGACACATGACTGCCGACCAAGCAGTCTGCTTATCTTTGTTATTAATACAGCAGCTACTGCTCATTAGCGAGATAGCGTAACGCCGGCACATAACCCAAAACACACTGGAACAGGACACAACGTCTGTTTACAGAAAACGGGAACGTTAGGAGCATGAAGACTCCTTGGAACTGAAATTCCACAAATGATTGTATTCCTGTTGCTCATCCTCGTATCAGCTTATAAGACATTCACTGTGACGTGGAGCAGAAGCGGATTTGTTTCTGCAGGGAACACTGTCATGGATAATATGAATTACAATGCGTAATCTGCAAAGGCCTTCAGCTGAAAAAGCAGCACATTCGTTTTACGGAATGGCCCTGCAGGAACGAGGGCCTTGACCTGTGCTACTTGGAAAATTCCCCTTAGAAAGCGAAATGAAAGTGGGTTATGCTAGGCTTCGTCCCGTCTAGGGCTAATTATCATGCATGAATTTTATTTCCAGCCCAGACATCAAAATAAAAACCAGACGGAGCCACTAGAACATAAACTGAACACCCATTTCTCCTAAACCCTTAATTGAACAGTGGTCGTTCTGTGAATACCAAAAATGACAGGTTAGCAACCAAAACCTTACATGCTAAAATCACAAGTATCTTGGCGATGAAGGCGACTCCCACATCAGCAGCGACCTTCAAACAGCTGGGGAACAAACCTCGGCAAACAGCTATGTGCCTTTTAACCCATGCATTGCCAAAGAGCTGGCGCTTTAGAGCAATGCAGGTCTCCCAGGGTTGAGTTAGCCCTCAGCTAAGTCTAAGCAGACCAGAGTGAGTAAATACAGGCAGGTTCTTAGAGGACCCAACATTAGGTTGATTAAACAGAATTTGCTGAAAAAGAGGTGCAGGGGCCTGAGCCCTGGATGTGAAGGGGCGGAGGGGGAACAAACCTCTTGTTTTGTTTTGGTGGTGTAGCCTTGTACAGACTCCCTGGCCACCAGGCTCTCCAACGCATCCTGGACAGTGCGGATTTTTTCAGACTGAATGTCCAGTTGCAAGGTAAAAAATGGCTGCAGCGTGGCGGACTCCTTCGAACTCTGCTGGTACACTACGGACCTGCAAAAGAGAAAGAGGGCATTTCAGAGGGGTCAGTCTACAGGCCAGTGGGAAGGAGGGCATAACTTTCACTATAGCGTTGCTAATGAACAAGTCAATCTTATTAATTCAGTCTCACATTCACTTGTTTTTGTATAACTAGATGTTGAACACTGATTATCTTTACAGCATGTAGCCATGACAATGACTAGGGTCGACCACTAAAACTCCTGTGATAACAAATTTTGTTGATCATGCCGACCTTTGACACCTCGTGTCAATATTTTGTTACTGTCGACCTAGAGTATGTAGACCATTCTTAGGTGTTGGTCAATCATCTATACCAGTGGTTCCCAACCCTGGTCCTCAAGTACCCCCAAGAGTGCACGTTTTCCAGGTCACCCGGCAGGTGCACTCATTATTCAGACACATTGAATAATTATTAACAGGTGGACCTAATTATTTTGCCTGTGATTCTGTGTGGAGACCTGGAAAACGACAATTGTACAAAATGTTTTCTGTGTGGTCATTTTGGAGATGTCTGCAGGGATTAGGAGCCCTGACCGGCAGTGTAGGACAATGGAGATCTTGGAAGCGCTGTGCAAGTATATTGTGCACTATGTGGAAGGGATGGGGAACCTTCGGCCCTCCAGCTGTTGAGGAACTACACATCCCAGCATGCCTTGTTACAGTTTTGCTATGTGGCCATGCCATAACTGTTGCAGGGCATGCTGGGATGTGCAGTTCCACAACAGCTGGAGGGCCGAAGGTTCCCTATCCCTGTATAGGATGACAAAGCTCTAGCTGCGTTTCTACACGACGAGTTCGAAGGCAGAAGTAGATAATCTGCTACAGCCCAGCAATGTCTAGTTGCAGTTTATCTCCTGGACATGGAAATATTAACTCTGTATAGGATAGATGGCAGCAGAGGGAACTGTGCAATATAATTATTGTATTCCATCTGCATAAACACACAGGTGAATCCAAGCACTGGGGTACACGGCATATGGGGGAGGGGCTATGTTTGCCTATTCTGCCAATGGGTGGTAAGTGGACAATGCCCCAACTTTATATACAGTATGCACACTGTCTACAGTGTACGTACACTTCCAATGAGCTCAGACTTTCAGAAACGCTATAAAAGCACAAGTGGCAAGTGCATGCGTGGGCCACAAGTATTGACAATCAAAAGGAAAATCAAATAAAGTAGCTGCAGGTCTGCCATCTACGACCCACAGAACATGAGGGGCCAACATAACGCTTGTACGTCGCGAAGCACCCGCCCAAACATTTCCCTCTACACTGTTTGCCATTATAAAACAGATGGACCTTGTGGTGTTGTGTTTGTACGCTCACACCTGGCTCCCCCACACGTGTGCCTCTGAGAAGTGTCTAACAGACGTCACCCATCCCCGCCACGGCCGGACACTGAATTCTGTTCTTGCCTACGTGGAAACGTTTGTGGTTTGCAATTTACAGCTTCAGATTTTCCAGAGGCCATTACAGTACGGGGAAGATGCCCCCACACACAATGGCGCCTCTCTTTCCCAGCGGGGCTTCATCCTGGAGGACTCGGTACACGGAACACCCTGGTAGGATGGAAGGATGAGATCCATTCCAAACCAGGCTCTCTGGAGGCAGCTTACTCCCGAGTCTGTTCCTCTCAGCACAGATTAACTATTTGTGGTGCTGCAAGAGATCATTTATATCTGCTGGATAAGACAGAGCACTGTACACATGTCCACAGACCAGAGGGGGCCACAGAGAGAGGAAGTGATACGAGCAGCCTCAGATAGCTGGAGGGGACATGCAACATTCAATAGGACTCACTGAAACACTTACAAGTCATGTTCCGCTCTGATGCCAAATCACAAAACCCAAAGTTACAATCTGTCTCACTAAAAGCCCAGCTGAGGGCACCTTATTAATGACGGTTGGGGAACAGCGTGTCCATATTAACCACATGGCAGAGGGCGAGCAGTTGTGGTGTGGTTAGTGCGCTACATCCTCACACCCCACCCATCTTACTCAGACAGCAGATGTTTCCCAGAATCCTGCAAAATGTGCAGTCTGAGAATGGGTTCATCCTGCAGAGACTGGGACAGTCGGCCAGTGTCCTCCCAAAGCCGCTCATATCATTACTGATGGCTATCATCTATTCATGAGCAGGGCCTTTCACTGATACCCATCATACTCCAAACCGGTCATCTCATCACTGGTACTCCTATCATCCGTCCCAGAGCCTGGCATCTCATCCCTGGTACTCCTATCATCCCTCCCAGAGCCTGGCATCTCATCACTAGTACTCCTATCCTCCCTCCCAGAGCCTGGCATCTCATCACTAGTACTCCTATCCTCCCTCCCAGAGCCTGGCATCTCATCACTAGTACTCCTATCCTCCCTCCCAGAGCCTGGCATCTCATCACTAGTACTCCTATCCTCCCTCCCAGAGCCTGGCATCTCATCACTAGTACTCCTATCCTCCCTCCCAGAGCCTGGCATCTCATCACTAGTACTCCTATCCTCCCTCCCAGAGCCTGGCATCTCATCACTAGTACTCCTATCCTCCCTCCCAGAGCCTGGCATCTCATCACTAGTACTCCTATCCTCCCTCCCAGAGCCTGGCATCTCATCACTGGTACTCCTATCCTCCCTCCCAGAGCCTGGCATCTCATCACTAGTACTCCTATCATCCCCTCCCAGAGCCTGGCATCTCATCACTAGTACACCCATCATCCCCTCCCAGAGCCTGGCATCTCATCACTAGTACACCCATCATCCCCTCCCAGAGCCTGGCATCTCATCACTAGTACTCCTATCATCCGTCCCAGAGCCTGGCATCTCATTACTGATACACCCATCATCCCCTCCCAGAGCCTGGCATCTCATCACTAGTACACCCATCATCCCCTCCCAGAGCCTGGCATCTCATCACTAGTACTCCTATCCTCCCTCCCAGAGCCTGGCATCTCATCACTAGTACACCCATCATCCCCTCCCAGAGCATGGCATCTCATCACTGATACTCCCATCATCCGTCCCAGAGCCTGGCATCTCATCACTGATACTCCCATCATCCGTCCCAGAGCCTGGCATCTCATCACTGATACTCCCATCATCCCCTCCCAGAGCCTGGCATCTCATCACTGATACTCCCATCACCCCTCCCAGAGCCTGGCATCTCATCACTGATACTCCCATCATCCGTCCCAGAGCCTGGCATCTCATCACTGATACTCCCATCATCCCCTCCCAGAGCCTGGCATCTCATCACTGATACTCCCATCATCCCTCCCAGAGCCTGGCATCTCATCACTGATACTCCCATCATCCGTCCCAGAGCCTGGCATCTCATCACTGATACTCCCATCATCCCCTCCCAGAGCCTGGCATCTCATCACTAGTACATCCATCATCCCCTCCCAGAGCCTGGCATCTCATCACTAGTACACCCATCATCCCCTCCCAGAGCCTGGCATCTCATCACTAGTACTCCTATCATCCCTCCCAGAGCCTGGCATCTCATCACTGATACTCCCATCATCCCCTCCCAGAGCCTGGCATCACTAGTACACCCATCATCCCCTCCCAGAGCCTGGCATCTCATCACTGATACTACTATCGGTACTTGTTTCCTAGAACGGCCACACCTATGTTGATCGGGTCGGTCGCATCGATCGCATGCGACCAAATCGCATGCGATGCGACCGACGCGATGGTCCCGATTTTTACATTGATTGAAATGTGAATAGGGTCCCTGGGACCCTATTTTACATTGGATTCAATGTAAAAGTCTCCCCAGACCACAATTTTAACCCCCTCAACGGCACCCCACGATTGACGCCAACCCGAAGCGTGGCGAGCCCACGTGGTGCGCCGGTACACGTCCTCCGACCTATTCATACCCCTACTATCCACGTCGGCGTGGAGTTGAGAATATAAAGTGTGGCGAGCGCAGCGAGCCACCGAGCCCGAAGCGTGGCGAGCGAGCCCCGCGTATAACTTCACAGGTATACGCGTGGCGCTCGCCACGCTTCGGGCTCGGTGGCTCGCTACACTTTATATTCTCAACTCCACGCCGACGTGGATAGTAGGGGTATGAAAAGGTCGGAGGACGTGTACCGCCGCCCCTCGCGGGCTCGCTACGCTCACCACGCTTCGGGTTGGTGTCAATCGTGGGGTGACGTTCACACACCCGAGCGCAGCGAGCCCCGCGTATAACTTCACAGGTATACGCGTGCACTCGCCACGCTTCGGGCTCGGTGGCTCGCTACACTTTATATTCTCAACTCCGATGGACCCGATTTTGCCTTTGCCGGCAAAATGGACCTGATTACAAAGGAAATCGGGTCCATCGGGGGTTTCTAGGAAACAAGTACCCTACTATCCTCCCAGAGCCTGGCATCTCATCACTGATACTCCTAGCCTCCCTCCCAGAGCCTGGCATCTCATCACTGATACTCCTAGCCTCCCTCCCAGAGCCTGGCATCTCATCACTGATACTCCTAGCCTCCCTCCCAAAGCCTAGCATCTGATCACCGATACTCCTATCCTCCCAAAGCCTAGCATCTGATCACCGATACTCCTACATACTCCCAGAGCCTGGCATCTCATCACCGATACTCCTATCCTCCCAAAGCCTAGCATCTGATCACTGTTACTCCTACATATTCCCAGAGCCTGGCATCCCATCACTAATATTAGTACCATCCCTCCCCTGCCCCTCATCACTGATACTCCTATCATACGCCCAGCCTGGCATCTCATCACTGATACTACCATTATCCTTCCCCGGGCGACATATTATATACACACACAAAACACTGTTCACATTTATTGCTTTGTGCAAAATAGTGCAAAATAGTGAGTGACCATAAACCTAATGGATGCCACTCCTTTTTAGCAAACGCACAGTGTCCGGAATAAGATATCAAAGTCTCAGCAAACAATGAGGCTCTGGTGCTTTAAGTCACCACCATGTGGGAATATAGAGGACTAGGCCTCCTGAGCCAAGCATTGACGAAACACCAAAACCACCAGGTTGATGGCGGCATGTGTGGGTATTTTATGGTATTCACCAATCCGCACATCTGGTCACAGGCACCATGCATAACGCAGCACTAAGACCCATACCTCATGTGTCCTCCAAAGATGTCTGTAATCAAAGTCTGCACAAAGTCTGCTTGCCGTGTGACCGAGGACTTGTTCCGTGGTCCCACCTGCTCCCACTCCTCGTCGCTTCCCTCTCCTTTATCGTCGTGATCATTCACATCCACTTCCACACTCGCCGGCTGCGTCTCAGGACCGTTTGATACGGAGATTTCTTTAGCGAGAGAAAATAAACACAGATAACATTAGATAACCCTTAAAGAACTTGCACAAAGAATAACTTATCATCCATGATGGCACTCCCATAACAAATGCCCTCTATAGCTCAGATCCAATTTAAAGAAAATGGGCCAATCCGTGCATTTGCTTTTGATATTGACATTATGGTGGTTATTGCGTTGTAACACAGTTCTGAAGAATGGTGTGGGCTGGTGGTGCTCAGGAAGTCTGCTGCTCTGTGGAGTGGAGACACCTCTTCCTGGTCACTAACCAGCGGGGATTATAGCTATAATGAGCCGGAAGGGGAAACGACGACCTGACCAGAATCCCACAATGACAGGGCAAGCTCCAGATGGCAAAAATAGAGCTTCCAGGCAGAGAGAACATACTACAGAGATCCGCTCACGCTTCGTACCGGTATACGGTCGTTAGGTTGACACTATTAAGGTCGACATTCATTGGGTCATTTATGTCGACATATTGGGTCTTATGTTGACACTGAAGGTCGACATAAGAATAGGTTGACATGCCCAAGGTCAACAGGGTTAAAAGGTCGACATTAGAAATGTCGGCAGACAAAAAGTCGACATGCGGTTTTTACGTTGATATTTTTTCAAGCTGACAGGCGGTATTTCATGCCCTACCATCCACTAGGGCGTGGAGGAAGAATATAAGTGTGCCGAGCATAGAGGGGCAGTGAGCCCGAAGCATGGCAAGTGCAGCCGCCATGCGAGGGGACGCGGTGCACTTTTTCGGTGTCCGTTTTGGCATTCGGGACAAGAAAGAAAAAAAGAAGTGAAAAACCCATGTCAACCTGCCCAGTCGACCTTTTGACCCTGTTAACCTTTTTCCTTTGTCGACCTAAGGCGTTTTGAACTTTCAGTGGTCGACCCCTTCATACCAGCCTTCCATACTGCAGCGCTGCGCCCCTAGATAGGCCATCATCGGCGCGCTGCAATCGTGACAGGGCAACAGACCGCATCGGAATTACCGTTTGGAATAGTGTTAAATAAATGATCAGAGAGCTTTAAACACAAGGCAAGGGCTGTAAAGCTGCAGGCTAAACGCAAGCGCAAAGACTGCAGAGCTACAGAACTCTGCAGAACAGTATTCGGTCACACGTGTAACAAATTACAGCCACAAACACCCAGAGCCGTCTGTCCAGATCACCCCGTGTGATCTCACACACAGTGTACTGCACACAGATACTAATGCAACACACATTGTGGCAATCTTATTTATCACAGAAACCTAGGGAGACCAAATAAACCTGTAGTATATACAGAGGACGGAAGCGGGATTCCAGCCATGATGGAGAGCCTATTACATTGGAAGTCGCTCAAGCATCAAAGCTGCCAATCAGTATTGCGTTATCAGTGTCGTAATTCCGGTCATTATTGACTACAGATGGCCAGCACAAAATGTTTTTCACTAGCCGGACAAGAAAAAAGTTCTCTCAGATACCGGTCTCTAAATAGGACCAAGAACTCCAAAACATACATATGAGGTTAGGCAGAAAGCCGGAATATAGTCACGCAGCCCCCGAAAAGAAAGGACCCCCCTCACAATGGACCAGTCACTCCTGGTACCAAGCACAGCAGCAGAACAAACCATGATCGCACAGCTAGCAGAATACTGACAGACATACAGACTGGGCCCATGTTACATAATGTGTTACTGCAACGTATTTCCTTTATGGAATAATATGGCATCACCAGGTCACCTGGCTAAGCTGTCAATAGGTTATTAGCTTTGTGACTTGTTGGCAACATCTTGCAATGTAACAGAAACCTGCAACTCTTGTCAATGTAGCCAGTAATTAGTTTCCCACATCGGTGCGATTTGGCCTGTTTTCATCTGATTCCGAGATCGGGTGAAAAGTGGCCAAATAGCATGTGTTTGACATCCCATTCAAGCCAAAGCGTGGTCCCGTGCACATCAGGTCAGAGGCCGAACGAGCTGCACATGAGATAAACTGGATGCGCAGCAGGTTTTTTTTAGCACCTGCAACGTATCGCATCAGATTTCCCTTGAACTCCCCCAGCAGCCATTTTACATATGATTTACCACGTGTAAAGAAAAAAAATGCACATCAAGTACCAAGTCAGATATTAGTCCTCTCTGGTTGCTCAAGGTAAATATGGTCTGACTTCTGCCTCAGACAAGTCGGACCAGTGTATGGCCACTTAAAGACATTGGCATAGGCTGCAGATAATATTCAGCAATCTACAACTTTGTGATCAGTGACTCTTCTGCTAGACATAAGCTATGTCTCAGAGCTCGCTGACCGCTACAAAGTCACTGCACTATGACATACAGGAAAGAATATATATCCGTACTGTCATTATCGGGGTACAGAATCTTCTTCAGCGACAGCATTTCTTCATGCAGCCCGTTCAGTACAAAGCCAAGATATTCTTCTGCATCCTCCTGGCGGCCCTGTAAGAGAAACTGCACAGCGTTACACATACATTGTACAGCCACAGTGTTACACATACATTATACAGCCACAGCATTACACATACATTATAGTCACACAGTGCGTAATAGAACATCACAGCGTTACACATACATTATACAGCCACAGCATTACACATACATTCTACAGTCTTACAGTGCGTAATAGATCACAGCATTACCCATACATTATACAGTCACACAGCGTGTAATAGAACGGCACAGCATTACACATACATTACACAGCCACAGTGTGTGTGATAAAACATCACAGCATTACACATAGTATATACAGGGGTAGATGTACTAGCCAGGTACTGATTGTGCCGTATTTCTCTTCCGGTTTCACCTCTTTAACATGGCATAGCAGAAAGCACTAGCAACGGAGACGTAGGAATATCTCATGTGCTGGAGTGGGGATAGGGGGGGACGGGACACACTACACACGGTCACGTGGTAATTGGTAAAGCGGCACACTACACACGGTCACGTGGTAATTGGTAATGCGGCACACTACACACGGTCATGTGGTAATTGGTACAGCGGCACACTACACGGTCACGTGGTAATGGGTACAGCGGCACACTACACGGTCACGTGGTCATTGGTACAGCAGCACACTATACACGGTCATGTGGTCATTGGTACAGCAGCACACGACACACGGTCACGTGGTAATTGGTACAGCGGCACACTACACAGTCACGTGGTAATTGGTACAGCGGCACACTATACACGATCACGTGGTAATTGGTACAGCGGCACACTACACACAGTCACGTGGTAATTGGTACAGCGGCCCACTACACACAGTCACGTGGTAATCGATATTTACCGATTTATTTAATTATCGGTATATATTTTTTATCTATCCATATTCTACACACAGTCATGTGGTATTTAGCATAGCGGCATGATATATACGGTTGCGCTGAAGCGTATTAACACTAAGAACTATATTACCTACTGAGATACAGCAGAGCCTCAGTCACTAGGACCTGCTGATAAGTGAGCACAGAAACCCAGTACAATGACTGGTAACAGCCAGAACACTCCCATGTATCACAAATACACCAGGACTGATAGCTACTGACTGATCTAAACAATACATCTCAGCTGCAGTAACATAAAACCAATCCCTCCCCTCCCTCCACCAGGTGATGGCGCCTCTGCTAGCGTATTACCTTTTCTGATAGGGTTGACTTGGACACGGTCAGCAAGCGGTAGATGTAAGTAGGTTCAAACGCTGGCCCAGGCCGGATGTCTCGGACGACCTTATCTCCGGGGACTGCCAAGGAATCACAGGACACTGAGGTCAGTGACAGAAAGGGACTCATTACTGTTCTCATGGGTTTCATTCTGATGCCAGACACACTCGTCCTGCTATCTCACCTACATGAGGCCAACCCGACGGGCCAGAGAGGACTATTTACCTAGATTACTAGCCTATAAAGCTGCATCAACTCAAGGCCAGTGCGAGTACAACAAGCAGTACAATATGTTTATTATTCTCTTTGCATCGTATAGCACCACTCTCTACTAAAGGGGATGGCTCACATCTACTGGGGCAAACGCAGAATAAAGCAGCAGTACAGGTTTAGGAGAATGCACAATAAATGAGACTGATCAGCTCCAATGAGAGCGTTATGATATGCCCTATGGGGCAGGTACAACTTACAGAACATAACAGAATATACCGCATCAGCGGGCGCGCACACATACCCTGCTTCGCTTTCTGGAGAACCGGCATGTTTGTGAACTCATTCATCAGTCGTACGCTGAAACAAAAACACCACATTATTGGTTTCACGGGTTTGTACCCTAATTGGAGCAGAAGTATATACACCACAAATACCAGCAACCCCTACTCATCCCGTGATGGTCACCAGGACAATAACAGACATAGGATGTGATACTTACAAGCTGTCAATCATTGGAGTTGATGTACATGGTCTCTGTAACTTTGTGTACATTGGAATGCACTTCATAAGGTGATACATAGGAGGACACGCCACCAGAGCTTGTAGGGTCTGCAGGACAGGTTAAGAAAAATGCCAGGAGAACCACACAACCGATCGGCCACAGCTGGGTGGGGTGGGAATCTCCCGGGTGCTGTGGGATGGGATGGATAGCAGGAGGAGGATATACTGGTGGCATATAAAACACAGCAGAGAACGTACTAACCAGCCCCAACACAAAGCAAATGCGCATACAAAACTACTTCAACATTTTGTAGAGTCACTTTCATTAAAGTGAATGAATGCACATCTTCCTGTGGGTATGGGTCGACCCATATTAGGTTGACACATGAATAGGTATTGGTTAAGGTCGACACAAGCATTAGGTCGGCAGTGAAAAAGGTTGACCTGAGTTTTTCACATTTATTTTTCATCCAGAATGTTGACATGGACACCACAGTGTACCGCATTCACTCGCGTGCGTCAGGCACTTATTCTCCCACCACACTGGAGTGAATGGCAGCATGAAATACCACCTGTCAGCTTATAAATAAAAGTGAAAAACTCATGTCGGCCTTCCCACTCTTGTGTCAACCTTCCAACCGTGTCTACCATATCAACATATTCATGCGTTGACCTAAGTGTTATGTCAACCTTCAGTGGTCAATGCATGTCGACTCTCCTGAGTTCTGCATTACCCACCCCATTATTTCCCCACATTTAAAGGAAAAAGGTCCAATTATATCTGAAACTAATTAATTACACACGTCCATTTTAATTACTTGTCCCAACTGCCTGTTGGAACACCCAGTACATTAGTGGTATCTACACATGGACGGTGTCACTAGCAGAGTCTCTGTACTCCTGTAGCAGATAACTCCTGGCAGCCAGTAACCAGCACTAAGGATACAGCATTGATATAGCACCAGTTTCCCTTGTTGACGAGTCCTCGGGGCTGTAATGAGACAGGTTTATGGACAAGCTTCACACCCTCCAGCAGCTCTGTGAATGATATAGAAAACATTGCCTTAGATAACATACTAGTAACGCTATGGCTACAACACCAACTACATGACATAATCCAAACACATTACACCTGACTCCGCTGCTCCACAGGTGCCACTATCCCAGACCCAAAACTTACTACATAGTACAGTACATTCAGGCTGTACAGCCATACTGGGATCAGCTTCTCAGAGTGTAGAATGGGATCCCACCAGAGGTTAACCACGATGCCCACACACGAAGAGCCTCCAGGCATGTGAACCTGATTTTTAGACCCTCAAATTGAACATTTTATTGGGATTTAACACCCTTACGCTACTGTTATTTAAAAGATTGCTCTATCTTCATATGTGTAATCTCTGATTATGTATTTCTATCACCATACAAGTCATCATATAAAAAAAAAAAAAAAAAAAACAGCCTGGTTATATGAATTCATGACGGACAACACACAGAAATACAGATTAAATAACACCTTTAGTTAAATTGCAAGAAAGTGAGCACAAACCATTTAATACAATCAATCAACAGAATTTTAGTTTGAATACTGCATACATCATAGTACATCATCATTGGAGTTGTACATGGTCTCTAACTTTTTGTACAAGTTATGGCACAAACTGAGTGCTGAGCGCCATCTAGTGGCCATGTCTTGTTTCAATCAGAAAGGATGTAAGATGAAGGTGTCAATATTTGCATATAGAGCCCCCTTCATATTACAGGATGATGTGTTTGGGGTTATGAAAGTTGAGGAGCAGATCCTGCTTTTATTGCCTAGAGAAATTGCAGGTGATGTTCTCAGAAAAGCACAAGAATAATAATAAGAGGGTAATGGTGGAGGAAATGTATGAGATAAAACATTAGCAATTGACGAGAATCACTAAAGCTGGGTACACACTTAAAGATCAATTGATCTGCAGATATAGCTACAGACAAATTGGGCAGTGTGTTCTCCATTCACACGGCCTGATCCATCAGAATGGACATTTGCGTGCCGTTCACAGATATATCGCTCATACACACTGGCTGATGGTGAATCGATATATCGGCAATTCAATCAAATGAATAGACCTGTGTACTGGCTAGGGTGTTGAACGGTTAGTAGATCTTGAGGACTGGAGTTGGCTACCCCTGGCTTAAAGCACATACTAAACCATGTGGAAGTATTATTGCTGACACACCACTCATGCACCATCTATGCATAAGCACCAAAACCAGGAATCCTGGAGAAAGACCTAGAACACAGCTCAAACCCTTCACAGCTCAAAGGCATTGCACCGCAACACCACCCAAGTGAACACACAGCAATGGGGAAAACTTTAGATGCAAGACTTGGGAATAAGCAGGGTGTGGCAGAATTTAGACTTTTCCCACTAGTGTACAGACGTTGGTACACAGCTCCACCTTGTGGTGAGCATGATAAGTGTCCATACTATGGCAAACCATGGTGTCTATGTAAAAAGCCTTGGATAGAAAGAAAGTGAACAAAGAAAGTAACAGTCAATCAGGTTGCACGGTCATGTTACAGGCTGTGGTGTCCATTTACTAAGCCTTGGACAGAGAAAGATGATTGAGAGTCCGAGCCAATCAGCTATTTTTGAAAAATGATAGTTAAAGCGATAATTGGCTGGTACGTTATCACTTTCTACCTTCTCTCTTGCCCAAAGATTCGGAATGATCATAGACTGACTCATGATAGACAATCAAAAGGTCGAGGGAGAATAAAATAGCGTGCCGAGCGCAGCGAGCCATGCGAGGGAACGCGGTACACTTAGTGTCCATGTCGACCTAGACACCCTAAAAACATTACATACTCATGTCGACCTTTTTCGATGTCTAACTTTTGACTGTCTATCATGAGTCAGTCTATGATCAGTCCGAATCTTTGGCAGATGTATACTGTCGACAGTAGGAGCTAATGCAAGAAATGGTATTAAGTGTGGAAGGTTTGTGTAGTAATGCCCCTCTATATGTTGCTATATTTCTTTGGTTTCCTCAGTGTATAACCTCCCCTACATGGTACAATCATTCACTAGTACAACCAGTCCTATAAGAAACCTTGTTACAATTCAAAATGAGGTGCTCGGCATAAGCTGTCAGCCAATCTTAAGGTGCCCATACATGGTTTAAATAGAAAGTAATGTTCATTTGACAACTAATATCCCAAAGTTGGTTCCCTAAATGGAGGAAATTTATGAAGATGGTGGTGCAGTATAAATACTGAAAGGACGAGAGGGTTCTATGTGATGAGGCGCAAGGGCCGGGGAGCCGCGCCAAGCTTCAGAGGCGCAAGGGCCCGGGGAGCCGCGCCAAGCTTCAGAGGCGCAAGGGCCCGGGGAGCCGCGCCAAGCTTCAGAGGCGCAAGGGCCCGGGGAGCCGCGCCAAGCTTCAGAGGCGCAAGGGCCCGGGGAGCCGCGCCAAGCTTCAGAGGCGCAAGGGCCCGGGGAGCCGCGCCAAGCTTCAGAGGCGCAAGGGCCCGGGGAGCCGCGCCAAGCTTCAGAGGCGCAAGGGCCCGGGGAGCCGCAGGTACAGTTAAGGAGAAGCCAGTGGAAGTTCAATCTGAAGATACCTATATTAAACTGAACCCCAACAGTCCAGATATTAGGAAGGTCCCTGCCTGTGCACAGATTGTATAATCAAACTTATGTACTATATAGTCCCCTGTGCCTAAGCCAGTGGTTCCCAAAGTTTTGGAATCACGGCACCCTAAAGTATTAGAATATTTTTCACGGCACCCCAGGCCAAAAGTTGGTTACTAATTTCAGGAAAAATATTAAAAAAGTTATGATTTAAATGTTTTCCTTAGGTGCACTTATGTGGTGAGAAACATCATTCACTTCTGTTTCCCCACATATTCTTAATTGGAAGCCACAAGCACTGATTTTGCCTATTTCATTGGCCATAAATAACTTGAATTGATTCTGGACCACCAACCTGAGGCACCCCAGGGAGCCTAGGCTCACAGTTTGGGAACCACTGGCCTGAGCAACATATCCTTATATCCTGGACTGTTGGGGGGCCCTAAGGATAGTGTTTGGTAAGCACTACACCAACTCCTATTGGGGTATACAGACACTGTAATAAATAGCAATGTAACACATACTTCATAATTCTGTTAGATTTCAGAAACTACAAATGACTGACAAACGAGAGCATGTTAGAGAAGACTGGGATCATATATGTGCAGCTTAAACACACTAGGTGATATTTTACACAATATGCCTGATTTCCTCCCTCCTGAGATATTATTTAAAATCTTGCTTAGTGTATATGCTCAATATCATCGTTAACTGCTAAACAGGAAGGTCAATTTGCCAACATAGCCAACGACCCGCCTGTTCAGAGGGAAGCGCTGACACCACAATGATATAGGTAGCCTATATCGTTCAGTGTTTATGCACAATATCATTTGCCCAGGAGTTCATGGGGAAACACTGCTGACAGTGCTCATAGACCATATTGGCTAGTGTCAGCTAGTGTGTATAGGCCATTAGTGTGTTACACACATGCACTTTCCATGCAAATGTCCGTCAACAGATTGCTTCAGTTGTGGGTCTTACAATTTCTCTGTTGCATATAGAACCTAGGGGTTAGGCCAAGACCTAATAACCAGACATACATGTTATAAAGAACAGCTAGAGGACTGCTATATACTATTAATATAAACTGAACACATGAGCGCTACAAGGAAACCAGTAATAAGAAACGGACCCCGGCCTCCTTCAAACTATGTATCTGCAACCTAGCATCGCCATGCCTAAAGAACAAGTTTCAAATGGTATCAGTTACAAAGTTATTGGAAAGGGGGGTTCATACCCGATATATCAGCTTGTGCCTCATAAGTGCCAACCTTGGGGTTCCATTAAGCAACAAGTTTTAAAGTGGTTGATAAAAGGGCCCCATAGTGTGAAGTTATTGATCTCTGATTGTAGACAAATGCCAACGTAACCGACAAGTTAAACTGAAGGTGTCCATACCTGGTGCATTTTGTCTGCACATATCACAAAAAGTATGTCCAGCACACACTTTTTGTACTAGATTGCTCGATGTATGGGTACCTTGAGTTCATTCACACACACAGGGCTGTTATGCTCAAATTACCCATACTCAGCAGAGTAAGCTCTAATCATAATGATTTGGACCACAGGTATTACAGAGGATGAGACATTTAAGTTTTGGTAGTGGGGCAACTGCTGCTACTTTCTGATATCTTGTCTACCCACAGATCTCCACTCTCCAGATCTCAGCCCCATGTGACTTTTGGTTGTGGGTCTTTATTTTTCACAATCTGGCGCATTGGGAAGGATGTCTGAAACCAGAGGGAGGAAGATTTAAGGGAAATTTGAGGAAAAATTACTTCACAGAAAGGGTAGTGGAAAAGTGGAATAGCCTCCCTTCAGAGGTGGTAGAGTTAGTTACAGTAGAGCAATTTAAACATGCTTGGGATAGGCATATTTATAGCCTTACAAAGAAATAAGGATCAAATATGGTTTGAGGTAACATGTTTAGAAAAGGGGCCGAGTAAATGGGCCAAGTGGTTCTCATCTGCCGTCAAATTCTATCAGATCTGAAAAAAATACATCATTATAGGTTTTGCTGGCTATGCCACCTGGCAGGTTGAGTTCTGCTATAAGGAATGCTAATCTTCGATTGGAAACTGTTGTTGACCACAATGGAGGACACAGCACCCAATTGTAGGACTCTTCAAGTGATTTGAATTTCAAAGGCCTCATCTGGTGACATTTAGAACAAATAATTTTCTTTCAATAACTGGCTCACACATACTCTGAAGCACCCATTTTATATATGTGTATTGATTTCAAGCCTTAGTAATCACTCCAGAGGGAGAACTTCCTTTAACAGTATATGTGTATAACATATACTACTCAGTGTAAGGAGCACCTGTCAGATAAGCAATAGTCTGTATAAAGTACCATCTGCACAAGTTACGTACATTGTCATTTGCTTTTTGACTAAAAAAAAATAAAAATTGTATCTATTACTAAACAGGAACGCCAAAACCTAAAAAACAGACAGGAGCTTAGAAACGGTTTAGTAAACCAACCTCTATGTCTGGGATTTACGAACTTCAAAAGCTGTGTTTACGGGGGTCCTTGCCGGACATTCTCCAGGGGAGGGGGGTGTTTGTAAAATACAAAAAAAAAAAAAGACTTTTCAAATGCCGAAAAATCCGGCACGCTCTAAAAACACGAGGATTGTCGAATTACTCACGGATCCACATATTTTGTGACAAAATTACGGCAATTTTTGCTTTTAGTCATGTTCAGCCAATGCAGTTTTGATAAAAAAAAAAAAAAACACTAAATAGAAGGAAAAAAAAATAAAACCCTGTAAAACCGCATAGTTGAAACAGGACTAAAAGCTGTCCGAAAACAGCCGCAATTGAATAGCGAAGGCCGTTGTTTTTGTGGTGACCATCTACTCCTCTATGTTAGAGACATGTACATTCCTTCCCCAAATTATATTGATATCGGCCGCAGGTGACCGATTTGAACGTACACACTGAGCACACCGGGCTTAAGAGTGCTTTAACTGGAAGAAACAATCCTCTCAGCCAGGACACAGGAATATAAATGCACATTTTTGGACAGACCCTGTATTATTTATAGTACTGAACTCTGGCCTGAACACAATATACCTGCAATCTTTATTGCTACGGGGTCCTCTGACACGGGAACTGGGCCCTCTTTCGCTTCCACCTGTTTCTCTGGGGCCTGGGGGGGTGTAGCAGGAGGGGCAGGCTTAGTCTCAACGTAAGCCACCTGCAACGATGGCGAGGGCTTGGAATTGTGAAAGAGACTAGCCCAGGACTTAGCTGGTGGGTTTACAGAGGCCGAGACCGGGCTCACGGCCTGAGGCAGTGATGTATCCTCTGGCTTGGCTTGATCTGAGGTGGCAGCGGCCTCAGGGTGCAAATCCACCCCGTTAGAGGACGGCCCTTCCTCTGGGGTTTCAAGTGTCTGTCCATTGGTTACGCCAGGGATTTCAGTAGTATCAGAGTCAGCCAGTGGCTGCTCCACAGCTGTCCTTTCTGGGCTCTCCCGCCCAGTGTCTGAGAGGATGCAAGGTGAGCGGGTAACACTGCATTCCTCAGGCTGACCAGCAGTCCTGGTGGCATCTAGTGCATTAGATACAGAAGCATCGTCAGCTTCACTGCTGAAGTCCGCAGAATGATCTGGGCTGTTACAAGTCCTAGGAGAGGCCGACGCTGCTGGAACATCATCTGCTAGCTCAGGCTCGTCTGTGCTCAAACTGTCCAGTCCTGCCGAGTTGGTATGCCCATTTACCAGGGCCTCTATGGGGGCGATGCCATCGCCAACACCTTCTAAGTAACTGTAATACCCAGGTGGTCGCTTTTTCTTTTTTTTCCGCTCTCTTTGTCCTATGCCAGATGTACCATCACTGTCTGCGTTACCGCTGCCATCTGGGAGGGCAGACTCCGAGTACTGCCCGTCATTGGCATCGCAGTCATTATCGAGGAGGATACAGTCAGGAGTCTTCTGGGTTGGAGTGCAGGCGAGGATGAACTCCGGAGCCTGAGGGTTCAGGGTGCTGGAAATACTGTAGTCGGAGTTGTTCAGGAGGACTGCGTCCTGGTCGATCACTTCGCTGACGCCAAACTCGATTCTCTGATAGTCGTCCCCTGAAAGGTACAAGAAACATTGAAAGTTGCTATGATTTGTGTACATTGTGTCGGAGGCTACATTATGATATATAATAGCTATTCTAGTTTCATCAAGAAATATTATTTCTCAGTCCTATTTTAAATGGTTTGTCTGTAAAATCTGTACAATGTGCCTATTCCTCTAGAATGCTAAAATATTACATAGCTTTTATCTTTACATCAATTCCAGACGTTATGGGGCCCACACACGGAGCGATTTGAGGGCATCAGACTAGAATTTTAAGAAAATGCCCCTACTCTGCTCCGTGTGTAGGGCAATGGCGATGCGAGGCCCCGGCATGCTGGATATTATCGCAGATGTCAGGGCCAGTGTTCTCACCAGAGAACACTGGCCCTGACCGATCGCTCAGCACACAGCTGAGCCTTCCAGCATTGCTCAGAACGCTTTAGCATCTCCCCGTGTGTAGGCCCTATTAGACAGCAGCTGCCTGCACCCACTCTGCAGGGTAACTCTTAAAGAATCCAGCACATATTGATATCGCATGAGGGACGTAATCCATGAGTTCAAGAGGCAGTTTCATTTGTCTGCCAGAGAAGACTCACTCCTTATTGGCTTGTGGCCGCAGTCACCCAGCAAGCACACTAACTGCCTGATGTACAGCACATAACGGCTCGATGATCACAAAACTAAGGTACACATCTACTAAAGCATCTAAAGAAGGAAAAATGGTGATGTTGCCCATAGCGACCAAACAGATTCTGCCTAATTTTCTAGAATGCAATATAGAAAATTATAGAACATGACTAGTTTCTATGGGAAACATCAACTGCCACTTTTAAAAACTTTCATTTAGTTGCCCCTAAGAGTGCATATAGGGAAAAGTTAGAAAATAGAGGGGGCTTGGCGAAACAATATTGGCGAGAGGGAAGCGATAAACCTGAATAGAGAATACCAAAAAAAAAAAAAAAAAATTCTCTCTACAAGGGCCATGTTCCAATTACTCTATACTTGCGGAAATAGAGACTGACTAACTTACACACACACCCCCCCCCCCCCCCCAAGACAATGATGGGGGCTTGTTAGACCCTCCCAATGCATTATGATGTAAGAACATTGTCCTATGGTTATTACGCTGCAGGAAGCAAGTAGCTGAGCCAAGTGATTGAAATGAAACATTACTGGGGCCTCTCTCAATGCTGGAGACTGCGGACAACGGAATAAGCTTGGAACCCTGGCTTCTCTTTTTGTTTCCTAAGAGGGATTACAGTTCCCAGCTTCACAAACAAACAGTCGTTACCCAGGAAGCGCCCATTATGTGTCCAGTGCTAGAGCCCCTCCCCTGCCAGGAGCCAATAAACAGAACACTGGACGCTGTCTGAAGAAATGTTTTAATAAACTGGTATTTTGGGTCTAATTCGGTCCTAATTGCGTAGCTGCGAATTTGCGCAAGCCACGCTAAGCAATTAGCAGCTTTGCGATCAGGTCTGAATTAGTCCTTACACCAGAATGGTGCAAAGGGACTAAAGCAACGCAGCCTATATAGCAGATATTTTCTTTACCTATAATGCAGTGGTTCCCAACCTCGGTCCTCAAGTACCCCACACATAGCATCCAAGTGGGAGGCGCTTGGCTGGAAGGAGGCTGTGTGGGGTCACACACAGCGGTGTTGCTAGATCCTGCAGAACGGGACCCGCTTGGCCGCTATGTGTGGCCCCAGCCTTAAGCTGGCCATACATCAGAACGACCGGGTTGGAAGCACGGTTCATCGAGTGATCGTATGTGCTTTAAAAGCATATATATGATCTGCTTACGAAAGCAAGGAAGGCTCATGGATCATACATGCATTGCATTAAACCACAGGTTCTCAAACTCAGTCTTCAGGACCCCACACAGTGCATGGTTTGCAAGTCTCGTCACTGAATTACAAGTGAAATAATTAGCCCCACCTGTGGCTCTTAAAATATGTCAATGAGTAATGAATGCACCTTCAGGGTGACCTGGAAAATCAACTGTTTGTGGTGCTGAGGACCGAATTTGAGAACCACTGCATTAGACAAATGATGGAATATCACCATCACTATGGGCAACACCATATTTTCACATTACAGCACTGTTAATAACCATATATAAATGTCCACATCACTTATTTGGCGGCCTCAGTAATGCGGCCTCATTCGTGATGTGCAGTGTAGGGAATTTACAGAGCGACATATGGGAAAGTGCGGCAGAAAACTGAAGTACTGAAAAAAAAAAAATAAAAAAAGCGGAAAAATGTAAAAAACCCTCGTCTGGTATATACAGATATCTCCACCCAAGAAGCATTTTTCCTATTTGTTGCATGCGAGTAAAGCAAGAGCGCTGCCAGGGGTGTGACTGTGGGGGATGTGGCACGGTCAGACATCTCATCACCAGACACCAGAGGTTCCACCCGCTCGTTCCTCCCGCAGCCCACAAGCATGCTGGCAGGGCGACTGGCTTCCTCTTGGTGTGTGCATGGGGCCCTTCCACCATTCCCCATCTAAAGTAACGAATCCTCTGCACAGCTCTGCAGCATGTCAGTGCTATATAAAAGGATAAGAACAACAACAATCATAATAGTTACCTTGGTGTCGGTCATGCCATGACAGGCTCACCGTGGTGAATAGGAGCCGGGACACTGTGGGTGGCAGGAGCGGGCAAGGTAAGTACATACTTTATATTTGACACTTTACAGCCCCTCCCACCTCCCCATCCCAGAGTAGGATAAGTAGGATGAATGCTTTTCCGGTGGAGATACTCATTAAATAGATAATATAGGTAAAGTATTTCTCAAACTTGGCAAGTGGAGAAAATACCCATAGACAGAAAGGGGTAATGAACACTCACCGTCCTGGAGATCACTTGAAGAGTGGGGTCCACAAAAACCACTTTCATTAAAAGGTGGCAGCTGCGGAAACGGAAGACACGGTCAAGATTTGTACCGTAAAAAGTTACAAGTTATGGCAACAATGTGGCTTAAAGAACTTTTAGATTCCAGCCAGTCATTTATATACATTTTTCTAACGAAGGGTTGTTGGGTAGTAGAGGGGAGGAGCCCTACATTTGTATATTTAGTTTGTGCCCAGCTCCCACTAACTGCACCTCTATACCCACTGTGAAATAAAGTCCAGTGGCCCCTGTGGATTCAGATAAACTAATTTACTAGTAGGTACCAAAATACAAATGTTTACATTTCAGCCAGTCAAGTTTAAGGGGGGTATTCAATAGGGCAGCCGGGCCCTATTCAATGCTGTCTTCCCCGACAGCATTGAGCAGGGTTTCTCGGCAGAATGAGCCCGACTTCACAAGCTGTCAGGCTCGTTCTGCCGAGAAGTGACGAGCTGCCGGCTGCAACTCGCGGCCACGCCCCCTTCTCATCCCACTGCAGGCGGGACATTAAATCCCGCCTGCATGTTCTCGGTCGAGCTACACATTGAATACCCCCCTAAAAATATCACACACACACCCAGGACTTTCTAGATTAGATCAACCTAACATGCACAAACCTTCATAGAATTGGGCCTGATTGAGATGCAGTCGCAACATCGATAAAATCGCAACTAATCGATTATCAGCAGACCGTACATGTGTCGGAGCCAAGTGCGTACACTCCAAGTTACATTTGCAGAGTGATTGACAGGAACAGGCTCTTTGGGGGAAGTAATGGGGGGTGTTTGTGGATGAAAAGGTCAATGGGAAAAAGGATGACTTTTTTTGTTCTCTGTGCCAACGTCAACATGGTCTCCCGCATGGTGCCTCGCTCGCATCCCAGAGTCCACGTGAATACTGAATGTTGTGGGATTTAAAACATGCCACCAGCGACACAGCTCCTATCACTATTCAGTGCGGGCATGAAGACAATAGGGGAGCTGCTCCTCGCATCTTTATCGCGTGTCTGGATGGCTTTGGGGAGGTGGGGGGAATGGAAGTCCCATCATAACTTGACAGTTATGCTATAAGGGAATGCTAGAACTATGACAAGGCATGCTGGGATGTGTAGTTTCACAGTCGTTGGAGGGCTGCAGGTTGGACATGCCTAGTCTAGATCGACTTATTCCAGCCGCTATCTGCTGAATTTGGGGCTGACACTGATGTCATGTGATGTCAGCCACCCACCCCAAGCAGGCATTCATTGGGGGAACAGCTCGCTAAGTGTGAAACTTGCCGAAGCTGGTCCCTCCCGGGATTTGCACATGCGCATAACGAGCAGGTCTGAATACCCCCTAAGCCAATCAGCTCCTGTCATTTCTCAATCCCAGTCTGTAACTTGTCAGTTAGGATCTGATTGGCTGCTGCATTATCACCTTCCAGTTTATGACTTCAGCAGGCTTAATACATCTGCCCCAAAGCGAGCAGCAGCAACCACATCGCACCAATAAAGCACTCTAATATCAGCACTATGTAGTGCAACAGATGGCACTGTGTGTTGGACTCTGGCTTCAGTCTCCTTCCATTAGTGTAACAAGGGCACAGTGCCCATCGTGCTGCTCACACTGTATTGGGTATTTGGTTCTTGTTATTGACCAGCCTGCTGATTGGCTACGGGTCAAGCTCCACTCACTTCTGAAGGGGGGACACAAAAGCACATAGGAGCGTAAAGAGGTCAGGTTCAGACCCCAATCATTATGGCCGGCTCAGAATCATATGCTCTAATAGCCATTCTCTGAAGATAGATACAGGGCCTGATTCACAGTTGTACTTTTACGCAGTTCAACAATAATCAAAATGCGCTGTACTGGCACTGCACATGTGCGGTGATGGTCTTGCGCCGACTGACGCTGAGAGGATACATTTGACATTCCATGAGTGGTCAAGGGGAGTGGCGACAAACAGCCAACTCTGTTAGGGGAATCTCTGCTTACAACTACAATCCTGCATGCAGCAACAGTGGCTCCGGAGTGTACAGCGCTACCCAAACCTCATTAACTGATCTGCAAAAAACTGTATGCAGCCGCTGGAGGACGCCTCACTATGGGCCTTATTCTAATTCACTCTTTCTGACAAAATCCTTCTTAGATGGACAAAGCCATGTGCACTGCAGGTGGGGCAGATGTTACTCGTGGAGAGAGAATTAGATTTGGGTGGGGTTTCACTTCAAAGTGAGATCTATATTGCAGTGTAAAAATAAAGCAGCCAGTATTTACCCTGCACAGAAACAAAATAACTCACCCAAATCTAATTCTCTCTGCACATGTTACATCTGCCCCCCTGCAGTGCACATGGTTTTGTCCATCTAAGGATTTTGTCAGAAAGAGTGAACTAGAATAAGGCCCACTGTTCACAGTCACAGCTGCAGCAGCATTAGCGCACGTCTCAATCAGGCCTATAGATACATACATATATACATGCTTTCCCCTAAAAGATATGCATATTCTGAAAGTGGACGGAGAGCAATGTTCTTACCTCAACCATGCAGCGAGCGCTGACGAAGAACTGTTTGAATTCATCATCGCTGAACTCCCCAAAAATATACTGAAAAGAAAAAAAACACGGACAAGATGAGTGAGGGTAGAGACAGGAGGAACGTAAAGTTACCGGCTGGAAGACTATGTTAGACGCATTAGGCATCTGCCAGACACCAGGGACAATATTTTTTAACGGATATGGTCATTAGGTGGAAATGCATTGGGTCAACATGAGTTTTTCACGTTTTTTGAGCCGACAGGCGGTATTTCAAGCCCTACCATCCACCAGGGCATGGAGGAAGCATAGAATAGTGTGGTACGTGCAAGCCATGCGAGGTGACGCGGTACACTTTGACGGAGTCCATGTCGACAGCCAAGACACAAAAAAAAAACCGTGAAAAACTCATGTTGACCTTTGGACTGTCAACCTTCCCATTGTTCACCTAATGCTTGTGTCGACCCAATGCCCCATTATCACATAGGGCTGGGCTGAATAGTGTCTGCATCTAGTAAGAAGATTGTTTATACCGAAACTGAGTGTATTTGGGCAGACATGGCGCAACGATGGGATTACACGTAACCCTAGGGCAGGGGCTAGAGACACCTGGAAGTGCCCCGGCAACTGATACAAAGAACGCTTCTGAGTGCACTGCTATAAACCAGAGCAGCTTCTGTGCAGGAACAACTTTGTTCCATACAATGCGGCATAATCCAGAGATGGTTCCACACCCCAGTGGATCATCCAGAGAAAAGTGCAGCCCCAGCACGTGGAATTCTATGTATATTGCTGAAATAGCACGAATGTGACGAATGACTAATCCACGGGCCCAGCGCCAGCAAATCCTATTACAACAGGCAGACCTTTCTGGGTCCATAGGCTGCCTGACAAATGCACACAGCATACACCAGAGCCCTGAACAAAGGGCAAGCCGGCAGTCGGACCTCCGTTCTGCAGCTCTCACCGCTGGGGACCGAATGGAACCGCAGCAGCAGAAAAGTTTGCTTTAAGGTGGGGGGGGGGGGGGGGGCGCTGTAGTGTAGTTTGCTTGTTTTTTTCTATTGAGCTTGAAGAGTTGTCCGTCAGACTATATGAACTCAACTGTGGCTCTAAGGTGGAGGTTCCAATTTTTTTCTCTTTGCTGCAAATAGGTCTGTTTCACATAGTGATTCGATTAAGACGCACAAGCAGACCTTGCTGATTAAAATGATATATTATTGTGTGTGACTACGGTTAGATCTGTATACTAAATGCTACGTGCTTGCGAGAATAAGAAACACAAAAAGACACTTGGCGCTATCAAATCACACCATGGCATGGTGCAACTAGAAAAGCTGATACGCACAATGACACTAGATGTATGTGGACACACCAGTAGCTGCCGTAACCTCTTGCTATAAAGCCCCTGAGGCAGCCTCGGGAGCTGTGAGGAACAATCTGCATTTTAACACATGGGGAAAACCCAGAGATTCAAGCACTTACTTACGTATGGTTAACAATACAAGGGAAAATAAATAGCCCAGAGTGTGAAACGCAGAACTATTCCTCATGCGGCAATACCTCCCGCCATGTAGTAGAAAGGCTGGAATAGAACTCTCAACCACTGCCACTAGCCGCAACTGAACTGACCACAGGATAACGCACTAGGCTGCGCTCTCTGCTACAACAGAAGTTACAACAGGATTCAAACTAGAGACTATGGGATATAATCAATGTAGAGACACACGAGGGGGGTTTGTACGGCAAGGATGGCCTTTTTTGGTGAGGAAAAGCCATCCTCACCGTCTAACCCCCCCCCCCTGCAGTATTCAATGTTCCGCCAAAGTCCTCGCCGTCAGAGTACGGCAAGGATTTCCTTAAAAAGGCGAGGTTCGCCGCAAAATGCAGAGAGCCCGCTGCATTTTGTGGCAAGCCCCGTTTTGATGGCCGCACTTGCCGATTCCATCTCGCTGAAAAGAACCAGCAAGGTGGAAACTGTGAGTGAAGGGGGGGGGGGGGGCAGTGTAATTGCTTGCCGTCAGAGCATTGAATAAACCCCATGTGGCACCAAAGCGCTACAGTATGAAGCCCAAACCCAAGTGTTTTTAAAACAGAAAAAAATTAAAAATAAAAGATCACATCCGTAACCCAAATAATTGAGCTCAGCGGACTCCCTGTTGTACCAAGTTTGGATTACTGATGCTGTAAAGGAGGTAACTGGTAGATCTAGACCAGTACAGTATGGCATGTCATCTGCAGTTTATTACCGACTATGTGCCTTGCTTGCACCACTTACGGGCACATAGATCCCCTGCTGCTGGCACTGCATGCTGTAGCGATGTGCAATTCAGATGTTAAATCGGGTAGGATGAGGAGACAGGTTTAGCTGCGCCATGCATTGGGGCACACGGCCACCTATTTGCAAACATATACCCATTTAATAGTGACAAATATACTACTTCTTAGCGCCCAGGGCAGGTATCCATATGACATGACACTGGTTGACCAGTTTAGAGGTTTTTGCATGTTTTCCCAACATTTCCTATTTTAACTATTCATGAGTACACACGGACATCATCTGGTCCTGCTGAACATGCAGATCATTGCGACATAGCCTTGCGTGTTCAGCTGGTGGGGGCTTTAGATTAGAGAGAAGCACAAAAGTCCACTTGTGGCAAGGAGTCTACTTCGCACCACGTTTCTACTGCCACATGGTGCAAAGTGAACAGGTGTGTACGAGGATACTAAAGTGAGAAAGCTGGAGTCTATGTCTGCTTTGCAGCAATGTCCCTCCAAGTTTTATGTGTTCTGCCAGTCAGAAGGGTACGTTCCCTTTATATTAGGGCAGGCATGTCCAAACTATGGCCCTCCAGCTGTTGTGAAACTACACATCCCAGCATGTCTTGCAATAGTTTTAGCATTCCCTAATAGCAAAACTGTGGCAAGGCATGATGGGACTCGTAGTTTCACAACAGCTGGAGCCCATAGTTTGGACATGCCTGTATTAGGACATGCTTTATGCAGAATGCACAAAGCAGGGTATAGCCGTAACAGACACCCGCAGATGCCAATACAAGTTCTCTGCAAAGTCACTGCCAGTCAGCATGTTCTTGTTCTCTGTAACAATCTAAACCTTATACCAACAATGTGTAAGGGATTACAGGAGGAGAATGAATGGGAGGACCCCCCAGGATTCCACATGAGTCACTGTGACTTGCAGCCCTAGCTATATACTACAGCATGACACGGTCTGATTCATATACAGAGAGGGCTTTCCGTACTACTGTGTAAATAATCATAGGTTCTGTGCCTAGGCCTGCACAGGAACCACAGTTACAGAGAGCCTGGGTAGGGTAACTCAGGGTAAACTTCTATAAAATAATACACAGGTGCACACTTATTATGCATATAGGAGCTACCTACAACTCGTTGAACCAGAAGTACCACCATACGCGCGGCTGCCAGAAATACAAGTAAACAGACACAGACTTCTCCGTTTCCCTCCTCGCTGCACCTCCCTCCCCCAACATTAAGGCTCACACGCCCCCCTTCCAAAGACAGAGACTCTCTCTCTACTCCCACCAGCAGATGCTGCCGGTTATACCTCTATTTTGGGGGCCATACAGGTCACAAAGTTAAACCAAGAGTCCAAACCGCTAGGGATCACCAAGTTTGAAAACCAATATGGCTAGCTATAAATAAATTACAGACGGGCAACCCGATACAGTCCATAGGCCCAAGTTCCGCACGTTAGCCTTAATCTCGTCCATAAGAGATAACAATGCATTTAATCTTTTTATCTGTAATCGCGTATCGGCAGGAATACAAACAGATCCCACCACAAAGCTGGAAGGAGCCGGGGTCTGCGGGGGTCCGTCTCGTGCCCTTTACTGACAGGACTTTATATAGCTACACTTGCACTCCCATTTGTGCCTTGTATCAGGTCAGGGGTTCTCATGAACTTCCAGCAGCTCATGTTTTCTGAATTTCTGTAATCATGCACAGGTGATTTCACATACATCACGGGGTCAGTAATGACTCCCACCTGTTGCCACAGATAGATATCCTGGACCTGGAAACATGACCTGTTGTGGGCACCTGATTGACTGAGAACCACTGTGCATAGCAATTATTATAAATACACTGGCGTTACCTGTTGCCACTTGCTAACACGACAGATCAGCTACAGTTATGTCGCCGAATAAGAGCAGCGAGTGAAAGTTCCATATAAAAAGGATTCCTGTCGGCAAGAGAGCAGTAACTGCTCATCAGCACAATAAAAACATGTTCTGCAGTCTGGCAGGGAGGGAACTTTAGCCCCTTATCAAGATTAAATTCCTACAAACTTCACCCAGAAGTGTAAAAAAAAAAAAAAAAAAAAAAAAAAACACTGCAGTCAGCAAAAATGTATCAAAAATATAGCAGCCAGCAAATCCTAACAAGCCAGGGGCCACTGCTGGCGGGCAACGATCTTTCTACAGACAGTAGCAACTTGTTACAAAGTCATTTTTCACTGTTTAATATTTCCACCTTACTCCACACGATTCCCCCAAATTGCAGCCACTGTGTGGAAACAATGTTTCAACACATATTAAGCAACAGAATTCCAGGAATATTAAGTTGCCAAGTACTAGATACAGTAGCCGTGCAGGCGAGTCTGTCTGATCAGGGGCACTGTCCATATTTACCAGGAAAGCTATTCATTACAAAAAAAAAAAGGGTAGAATTTTAAGAGAAAAAGTCAAATAAGTCATAAAGACAACAAGGAATAAACAACGTCCAGAAGTCCGGCACAGATGTCATTGAGGAATTTACAGAAGGGAAATATCAGTATGGGTGTATGGATTACATTCCGTACATGCAGAATCTATACATAGAGGAATGGTACTCACTGCCCAGGAGGCAAAACTATTCCAAAGCTTCAACAGAGTAATAGCCATGCAATAAACAAGGATGGGGACACATTACACGGATGTCTGACACTCCGCACACAGTATTTGCCCTGCAATGTGATATTTTATAAGGTGATGTCATTAGTACTTTAACCCTTTGCAGTCCGAATTTTTTTTGTAGCAATTTAAAAACAGTCTGCTTTAAATTAATGGTCATTTCATTTTTTTTTATAAAAAAAAATGGTCTACATTGAATCTTGAAAGATGTTAATGTTCTTATTTTACAGTGGCTCACCATTGTATCTTCTACTAGCGCTAGGGTTGTCGAGCCTGACTAGACGTTGGAACTGAAAGGGTTAAGGTGGCATGGCCTTGCCCCCTAGCCACTGAACTGACACACAGGAGGCCCAGCCTTGGCACCCCCCCCCCCCCCCCCCCCAACACAGGCTGCACAGCCTTGCATGCCCCCCGCCTGCCGACACAGGAGGCCCGGCTTAGGCTCCTCCCCCCAGGAGGCCCGGCCTTGCCGTCCCCCGACACAGTAGGCCGATTTTGGCCCCCGCAGCCACCGACACAGGAGGCTCGGCCTTGCCTCCCCCGGCCACCAACACAGAAAGCCCAACTTTTCTCCCAAACCCTTCCCCACCCCGACACAGGAGGTCCAGCCTTGTGCCCCCCCCAATGCCATACATTACCTCGGCTACTGACACTAGGCCAGGCATTCCCAACCACGGTCCTCAAGGCACACCAACAGTGCAGGTTTTAGTGATATCCAGGCCTCAGTACAGATGGTTTAATCAGAATCCCTCAGATACTAATCAATTCACCTGTTCTCAAGCCTGGATATCTACAAAACCTGCACTGTTGGTGTGCCTTGAGGACCGTGGTTGGGAATGCCTGCACTAGGCCATTTCTATCCAGTCCCAGATACATAACGGACATCATCCTGGTCCCAGACACTATAATTAGTCACTATATCCTCAATCACCCAAGTCACAAGCCCGCAGTTGCTCAAGACACCAGGCCCACCATTGCCCTGATCACAAACACTAGGCAATAGTCACGAGCCTGATGCACGGAGTCACATCAACCACAGACCTCTAAAATCGACCCAGCCATGCACACTGGATAAGCATTGCCCTGACCACTATAACTCTAGTCACTAACAGTATGCAAGTCTTGGTGTCCTGTATGGTATGGTATTGTATATAACTTCTTTTGGATTGGTTCTCAGAATTTTTGGATATGGTATTAGGGCTGCTAATTTAGCGCATGATATTTTAGCCAAAACCTATTGTTTCTATTTAGTATGCCAGTCTTACATGGTCAGTTGCCCCCAGGTACTAGTATGTCATCGCACCTATCAGAATGCCTGGTGTCACACACACCACATTGTCCCAGTCATGGACTGTAAGCCCCTCATTGCCCCATACTATGCCCACCATCACCCTCGACATGGGCCAGATATTAGATCGGACATCGCCCCAGGCCACAGAGTACCGGTACTACCCAGGTCACACAATACACCTGCCCTTGGAATGTATGGGAGCCTATGGGTGGGGTGTGGATGGTGCGCTGTGAGTTGGGGAGACCACGAGACAAGTTGGATGGGGGAGGGCGCTGTGAGTTGGGGAGAGGAGTGAGACAAGGATGAGGGCGCTGTGAGTTGGGGAGACAATGAGAGAAGGATGGGGCCGCTGTGAGAAGGGATGACAGAATACAAATTGTGACACCCCTGTCTGCCCCTCTCCTTTAGAATGTTAAGGTGGCCATACACGCAGATTTATCTTCAGATGTGGCTGGTTGGAACAAAAACATGGTTATGGATGAGAGCATATGACAGTTGACCATTTGCTTGGAAATGCTGGAAAACTGACAAACTGTCACTCATTCATAACCATGTTTTTGTTCCAACCAGCCAGATCTGAAGATAAATCTTACTAGTGTATTGGCACCGTAAGCTCTCACAAGCAGGGCCCTCTTCTTCTCCATACTTCATTTGATGGCATCTAATCCTTTGATTTTATGCCACTCTATTACTTATTTTAGTATTGTCTGCCGATGCAGAAATGTGGGTATAGTCTGTACTAATCCTATACGGTCTTGAACTGTAAAGGCCCCATAAGCTTGTCCGATTTGGCCTTTCTTGACCCGACTGACGGATTGGGCTGAGAAATTGGGTGAAAAGTGGCCAGACAGGTGTTTGACATCCAATCTCCTGTGCGTATCGGAGCTTGGACTGCTTCACATCCGACCTCCGATTTCTCCCGTCAGCAGGGAACAGGATCAAATATGATATATTGTATGCGGAAGGAACACATACAATATATTGTATGTGTCCCTACCACTCGGTAGGCCCCAAGGGACATCATCATATGCGACTACTCCCCTCAGAGAAGTTACATAGTGTATGGGGTCCTTAAGTCACTAGTTTCTTGTTTTTGTTTACAAACTCAGGGCGCTGCAGATCCTTTGTGGCGCTATATAAATAAATGATAATACTGGTGGGGACGAGACAAGGGGCGGTATTCAATGTCCTGAATCGCTGGTTACAGTGATTCAGATTTAACATTCGCCTGCCAATCGCCGGTTTTTAGCAGTGAATCGCCATGCATGGGGATTCGTGGGGAGTCGCCAAGTCACCCTATTCAACGTGGCTGAGAATCGCCGGCCCTAACGGCGATTCTCAGCCATACCGGCGTTTCCCTACACAGCCTCATTAATGTAGTCAGTTGTTTAAAAAATCGCAGATAAATGCTAGAAACAAGCAAATTACCCTGGACAAACGCTTCCCATACAGCAGACGGCAAACGCTGGGAAATCTGGTCAAAGGGCAAACGAAGGAGTGAGGTGGGGAGGAGAATCATGGGTAAGTGAGGTGCACCATGGGTAAGAACAGTGCTTTGTGGGAGAAAAAAAAAATACCTGAAAAAATTAAATATATATTTGTATAGCACTTCTACGACCATGACATCACACAAGGGCAGCAAATAATAATACATTAGACTTGCATAGTTAAATAGAGCACTTAAAACCAATTATTTGACATGTTCCTATAAAAGTTCACCATAAAAAGATGACGAGGGGCACTCGGAGAGGAACGGCGATATGAAAGAAGAAAAAGGAATCGCCAACTTCACATTGAATACACTTTTGGCGATTCCCCTCAACTACCGTCGATTCCCCATGAAAAATCCTATACACAAAAAACGGCGATTTGTACAGGAAAACATTTGGCGATTGCAGCTTCATTCACCGGTCGTCAACGGCGATTCTAGCTCATTGAATACGGTGATTCGCATTTGGAGCTCCAAAAATCACCGTCAGCCACGAAAAAACCCCGGAATCGCCATAAAACTTGGCGATTCCGGCTCATTGAATACCGCCCAAGGATGGGGGACTGTGGGTGGTGATGAGAGAAGGATGGGGGGCTGTGTGTGGAGGAGGGGATGAGCCAGGGATGGGGGGCTGTGGGTGTGGAGGAGAAAAGAATGGGGAGCTGTGGGTGGGGAAGGGGGATGTGGGGCCGAGGCCACGGGTATGACCCCCCCCTTTTGAGGTTAGCCTATATCTGCCCTGTCCCCCCCGCGTCCTGTGCGGGCGCTGCTGTCATACGGGAGGAGGAGGCCCCCGGTTGGAACCCACGTGTGAGCCGGAACCCTCCGGCCCCAATGAGGCTGCAGAAATGAGGCCAGGGCCTAGTGCAGCCGCCCTCACGCCCCTCAGTCTGCCACTAGCGGGGGCTGCCCCGGCGCCCGCACTGACCCCGGGACGCACACAGCCGCTTCCTTACCTGCGCGCTCGGGGAGGCCATGGCGGAGACTTTCAATGAGTGAGGCCGCTCATGCTGCTTCCCCCGCCGCCGCCATCTTCTCTCACCCCGCTCCCGTGCACTGCGCATGCGCGGCCGCTCCCTCCCCCCGCCTCCTCACACGTGACTGCCGGTGGTGTTGGGGGGGGGGGGGGGGGGTCGCAGAGGGCTGGAGGTGGGGCTTGTGCCGAGGGAAGTGTGCGGACTCGGAGTCCGCGGCGCGATGTGGTGGGAGGAGGGGGAGAGGACACGACTAGCCACTCCAAACCCGATAAACCAATAGTCAGTCTGCTGCTGACGACGACGACATTTTGCAAACTCCGGATCTTGCCAGCCACTTTATCACTCTCCACTTTATTAATACGGGTCAGGCAGCTACAGTCAGAAAGCAAGAGTACAGGCAGGGGGACAGAGACAGCTGCAGGTAGGGGAGAGAGACAGCTGCAGAGAGAGAGAGCTACAGACATGTAGAGACAGCTACATCAGAGAGTGACATAATTACAGACAAGTAGAGACAGCTACATCAGAGGGGATTCAGTCATTAAGTCAACTTTATTTAGGTCGAGATGCATTGGGTCAACCACTGAAGGTAGACATGGCTAATGTTGACAGGGTTGGAAGGTTGACACAAGCAGTAGGTCGACAATGGCAAGGTGGGCAATCAAAAGGTCGACATGAGTTTTTCATGAATTTTCTGAGCCATGTGCCAACAGGCGGTATTTCATGCCCTATGATCACAAGGAGGGAAAATAGAATAATGCCCAAAACGTGACGAGCGCAGAGATACACTTTGATGGTGTCCATGTTGACATTCGGGACAAAAGAAAACTCATGTCGACTTTGCTATTGTTGACCTAATGCTTGTGTTGACCTTAGCCATGTCGACCTATTTCAGATGTCGACCTAAGGCCTGTTGACCGTCAGTGGTCGACCCAATGCATGTCGACCTATATTGGGTTGACACAATTGGGAGATACGAACAGTGTGACAGCACACTTAAGTTCCATACACATTAGGCGACTCTGCTGACGACAATATCAACGGCAGCAGGGGGTGCCAGCATCGGCAAGCGCATACACACTTGCCGATGCTGGCTCCAAGGTGGGGATGGCCATAGTTGCCTTTACCATCAATGGCAAACTTGCAACTGGCCATCGATAGTTTTGCATATCAATGGTCATCTATTATGTTTGACACAAAACACATGGGCGGGGCTATGCCCCATGGCCCTACACTTTGAAAAAACAAACAAAAGCAAAACAAAGGTTTTGCTGTGCCATCGATGGAGGGAAACCAACCGGCTTATCCCCATCGATGGCAAAAGTATTTAGAATCATCGATGTTCGATGGCCATCCCTACTCAAAGGTGAGCAACAGCATCTGGGGAGCGACAGCCATGCTGACACTGCAGCATGGCCGTCGTTAATGAGGACCTCCCTCACCCGGACATGCTGGACGAGATTGTTAACGACGAGCGGAGGCGCGCATCGTTAACGACATCAAGTGTACACACCAGAATATTAAGTAAAAAGTTATCTGTCAGAATGGGCTTTCTAAACTACACATTTCACTTTATCTTCTAGTGTGTCGGAGGCTTTATTCCCTTCCACAATTCTGTGGCAGAAACAAACTGATCAAGGCCGCAGCTGGTGTCACAGACCCTTTCTTAAAATGCATGGTCATGCCTGTGTTTTTTGTGACACTCCCAGAAAACGTCCGTTATCACCCCAAACAGTAAATTCCTGTCAGTCAACTTGTAAGGGGATTGCGATTAGATATGTTCTGCGTGTTACAATCTGTACGCACGCGTAGTCATTTGATAATCGAACAGATTGCAAATGCATGCAAATTTGCACAACAGTGATCAGGTTTAAATCGGGCCTATCTGTGGTGATCCGTGTTGAGGATTTGGATCAGGAGTGCTCCTAGTTTTACACCATGACTCGGATGGATGCGTATTTTCGGACGGCCACTGAGTGTTCTTAGCCGCGCCTACCGTACGGATTGCTCACACCGTCCGAATGCGGTAAGACGCAGAGAAAACGGACCGTGAGTGGATGTTTCATGTGAACACCTCCCCCAACTGTGGGAACCTCCCCCATCCTCCGATGGTCGCCGACCATCGAATGATGGACCGAGCGGTCAGACAGCTCCGAGTGCTCCAGACCACTCTTACAGACAAGGAAAAAGAACTATTCATGGACCCAAATTTTAATTTGTCTAAGATCAATTCCTGCTATTGTTATAAAATTTAGTTAATATGATCTATATTATTTCTATTACAGTGCTGTACGGATTGTTTATCCTGTTACCATGGTTTTTAAACTGCACTATTGACGTGCACCGTGGTTGCTCACGGTGATGTCATTCTTCTACGCCGCATCGGAAGCCAGAGGTTGGGCTCAGATGGGCGTTGCACGTGGGTGTGAGGGCTATAAGGTGAGACATTTTCTCTTAATGTTTGTATCCTGACGAAAATCTAGTATCCTATAAGCAGAGTGCCGGTCCGCTGGAGTATATATGTATATATATATATATATATATATATATATATATATATAAAATATACCTCATAGGCCAGTGGTAGCCAACTCCAGTCCTCCAGAGCTACTAACAGTTCACATTTTCCAGACAACCTAGCTGCTGCAAAGCTGTACTCATTGCTCACTTTACACTTTTTAAAAGATCCACAGGTGGAGCTAATTACTTCACTTGTGATTCTGGGGCAGATGTATGATCCGTCGATATGGGGGAGAAGGGGTATTAGCGCACGTTATGTGCGCTGATACCGCTTCTCCCCCATGTATGAAGCAGCCAGCGTGCGGTAATGGACAGGGGCGCTATGCGCCCCTGTCCATATCGGCGCTGCTATCAAAATGATAGCAGGCCGAATGTATGAACGGTCAGCATCGCTGACCGTTCCGCACGAAGCCTGCTTTGGCTTCGCCAGCATCAGGCTGGCGAAGCCCTATCTAAACAGCAGGGACAGCGCTGTCCCTGCTGTTAGGTCTGGGCTGCGCTGGGGATCTCGCGTGAACAGCGAGATCCCGCGCATGCCCAGTGCGGCCGGCCGGGGGACAGGAGATAGCGCATCAGTATTAACTGATGCGCTATCTCCAGAAAGAGACATCGCTGAAGGGGGGAGTTAACGCTCCCCCGCTTCGGCAGACAAGATGTTAATACATCTTGTCGATGTCCCTTCCTGCTTCACCTCGCTATTGAGGCGAAGCAGGAAGTATCATAGCGGCGCGATAAGCGCTGCTATGATACATCTGCCCCACTGTGAGAAGATTAACTGTTGGTAGCTCTCGAGGACTGGAGTTGGTTACCCCAGTCATAGGCAGTGCTCGAAGTGGGCCAGTATGAGACAGTATGACATACTGGCCCACTTAGAAATTAGCACTGTCTATAGCCTAAAGCATTTCTCAAGGTTGGTCAGTGTGTGCTTGCAGTGAGTGGAACAGTTTCCTTCTGCTGTGCCAGCGGCGAGTACACTCAGCATTACATGTCTCAGATAAAAAGGACTGTTTCTCATTGTCCCCACACCCTACCTGGATCCCCTCTCTACACAGCATGCCCTGCGAGTGTCCAAGTGAATGCCATGGATGGAAGTGCGGATCTCTACTGCTGGCAGCGTGGGAAGGACTCACTCTCAGGGGAAGATGTCAGCATCTACAGGGACCCATGCTGACCTTGGTTATGCAGCCGCAGATCTCTGATGTTGGCTCTGCCCAGCGATGTAAGAAGGGCTCTCTGGAAGGGGAATCGGTACTTATGTATTATCTGTGCTCCCATGTTAAATGCACCCTATTTTTTCATACCCCTACTATCCAACTACGCATGGAGTTGATTTTATATAGTGTGGCGAGCGCAGCGAGCCACCGTGCCCGAAGCGTGGCGAGCGGACGCGGTCTCATAAGAAAAACGGGAGCCCAGATATTACATAAGTACCGGGGAATCAATACAGTGGTTGGGATGGCAGCGCTCACAATACTGACACCGACATCCCAATTTACGCCGGAATCCCAAAATATTATACTGGTGGCGAATTGCCAAACATATTCTGGGTGGGTTAGGGTTGGGTCACTATGGCACTAGTGTGGGGACTTACAGTTAGGCTGCGGGGGGGGTTAGGTAATGGGGGACTCGAAGAGGGTTCTGTCCTGTACAAGGGGGTGAGAGGTGCAGGTGGTACGAGGGAAGGAGAGATGAGTGAGAAAGGGAATGAAGGGGTAAGAGATGCAGGGGGAAAATAAGGAAGAGAAAGAAGCATGTAATGAGATATAAGGGAACGCATGTTCGCATGGGGGGGGGGCGTTGGGAGTCCCTGCTGCCACCTGCTAGGCAGCGGTGAATAGACGCTGTGCTCATGCACACAGTGTCTATTCCTCGCAGGCACAGGGGCAGCAGCGGCAAAATGGGGACGGGGCCTCGCACAAGTTGCGTGATTTGAAGACCACGTCCCCTCACCACGAGGTCACACCCCCAAATTTCGAGCCACGCACGAAGGGAAAGTTGGGGAAGAAGTGTAGTGATAGAGTGGATAGCATTACATCACAGAATATGTCTCATATTAGAATACTGTTGTGTAAATACATCTATAAATCAAGTTCACGTTACCATCCATTTTCTTAAAATATCATACCACCACTTCTAAATTTCCACTTCGAGCACTGCTTGGTAAAAGCCAGTCAAAATGACGGCTTAGTCCCTATATGCTCCTACCTCCAATCTCTGTCTTCACAGCTCCCCCTGTCCATATACAGAAAGTTTTTTTAAACTGATCATTTTGGTTTCATTTTCTGATAAGGAGTCATTTGGTCCATCGAGTGGCCTCTAGTGGCCACTGATGGTACCTCACCTCAAAAAGGTGAGGAGATTTTCGCCTTTTATATATGGGATGCTGTTCCTCCTGCAGATGGCAGCAAGGACGTAGGGTGGGTGGCTCCAGTGGACTCCTGTCTGTGTCCACAGCTGTGCGACTTCCCGTTGAGGGGTGAGAGGGGCGCACCACGACATTGCATGTTCAGGTGTGATTGCCATGATGTCAGTGGAAGGAGGTGAAGTTCCATTGGGGGCAGAACCATTGAGTTTCAGGGTGGGGTTTCAGCCATGGGCGGAATCACCCAAGTCACAGGTGTTATGCCAGTGCTGCTGCTATCATCATTGAGGCTGCGTGAGTACTTTTATCCCCATTGCGTGCAGCTCCCTGTAGCCTCACTACATAGCACCGCAGTGCTTACCACCATGTCTATGGACAGCCAGAACGGTACAGTGCCCAACCCTCCCCTGGGAGAATGCGGGATAGGATAACCTGCAGCCATATCTTCTGTTCCGGAAAGACACCTAAAGTTTTTATTTTTAGATGAAAATAACGAAACGTATGAAGAAGCTCCAATCTAGTTAAAATTATCTCAGGACGTCATAGAGTCGTTCATTCATATACTGCAGCATGGTAAAAAAAGAAGGAGTACGAGTTTGTCCTAGTGCAAAGTTACTGAATTTCAGTGTCAAACGCAGGATTTTTAGAGGGAGGGTTTCCAAATGTAATCCAAGATATACCACTCTGCAGCACATTGGGGTAAGTACGGGAGTCTGGGAGAGTGGAACCAGTCCTGAAAATTGGTCTTTTTATACCCTGGATACTGTATGGAATACAGTATTGATATTTAACAGTACAGATGGTCTATAGCAGGCATGTCCAAACTGTGGCCCTCCAGCTGTTGTGAAACTACACAGCCCAGCATGCCTTGCCATAGTTTTAGCATCCCCTAGAAGCAAAACTGATGCAGGGCATGATGGGACTTGCAGTTTCACAACAGCTGGAGGGCCATAGTTTGGACATGCCTGGTCTATAGTATAGACCAGGCATGTCCAAACTGCGGCCCTCCAGCTGTTGTGAAACTACACATCCCAGCATGCTTTGCCACAGCAATCACTAATAGCAAAACAGTGGCAATGCCTGGTATAGACTGTTTCAATCATTTAAATAACTGGTCAGGAAAAGGTTAAACATCTAATAAATAAATACATAAACAAAATAGAACCAGTACTGCACTTTCTAAGCTCACAATCTCCCTCTTCATGGTAAGGCTCCTGTCTCTTCCTCCTGGCAGCTGTTCTCTGGTCCATTGCGATGTTTGAGGGCTCAGATCCACACATACAGTAAATGTGGTAGAAGAAGCTATTACACTGGGCATGTGCAGCAGCTCTGCTCTGTCCCTTAAGGCCCCCATACACTATGCGATTTTTGGGACGATTTCATCCGATTTCGGCACTTTGTGCCGATAATCGGATGAAATCGGCCCAAAATCGTAGGTATGTGACATTTGATCCGATCCGATGCGCGGTCCCGTGCGCATCGGACCGGATCAGGGAGGTCGGACGGTGTGTACATACGATCACGTCCGACCTCCCTGTATGCATATGCCTGCCACCTGACAGGCATATGCATACAGACACCGTGGGAGTAGTTGGGGCGGCCAGCGGCAGCGGTGGTGGGGGCGGCCAGCGGCAGCGGTGGTGGGGGCGGCCAGCGGCGGTGGGGACGGGCGGCGTGTGCGGTGAGCGCAGTGTACTTACACATAGCAGCAGCGGCGGGGACGGGACGCGCAGTGGCGGCTATTATATTTTTAAAATACTTGTCAAATGACCGGCCGCTCTCTGATTGGCCGGAGAGCTCTCAGCCAATCAGAGAGCGGCCGGTCATTTGACAAGTATTTTAAAAATATAATAGCCGCCACTGCGCGTCCCGTCCCCGTCGCTGCTGCTATGTGTAAGTACACTGCGCTCACCGCACACGCCGCCCGTCCCCGCCGCCACTGCCCGCCCCCACTACCGCCGCTGGCCGCCCCCACCACCGCTGCCCGTCCCCACTACTGCTCACCGCCCTGCAGCTCCCCGGGTTTTTTTTTACATGGGATAAATCGCATGCGATTTATCCCATGTAAAAATGGCACATCAAGTGCCAAATTGTATGTGAGCCTCCCGGGGAGCTGCCGGGCGGCTCGCAGGTAAATTGGGTCCGACTTGTACCTAGGACAAGTCGGCCTAATGTATGTATACTTTCACACTGCATGATGTGGTGGCAGATCTATTGATCATGTTATATACCAGTGCTATTGTTGTCATCATTTAAGGCACTTGCCAAGAGGAGGGCAGGTTTCTGGGCAACCCCCCCCACCACCACGCCCTGTTATTTAGGTGCAGTATTTTAAAGACTTATATTTATTTTCTTTAATTGTAGCAGTTTATTTTAAACATGAAAAACAGTTTTGCATCCCCTACACTGGAAGCATGTGCCAGAAGAGCAAGGTGGGCAATTTGGCACTGGGGGAGAGATACTCATTGGAATGCAAGAGTATTACAGGTCTTCTGAGAAGCTGGAGCTGCCAATAAGAAATGGTAAGAGACCACTATTCAACCAGGGATGGTTTGTTGACAGTTCATCATGTCGACATATCCATGAAGACATACTGAATGTCAACATGGTCACTGTCGAGAAGTCATACCACACCTGTATGCCATGCAAAAATTTGACACAGCAACTGTCAAACCAGAATTCTAATATCAGATATATTGTGTGTATTGAGAATAATAATGTCTACTGTAGGTGCTATTGAGAGTTATTCATTCTATCAGTGGTGTCCAGCAGTACATACAGTATATGCCAATCACTGTGTTAATTACTAGGCAGGATTGATTAGTAATACTTTATTTCCTTTTTATGTGCTTACTGACCCAATGTAACAGTGTAATAATAGTGGACATCAATCACAAGTGGTTTGTATAAAACTGAAATCAAAACACAACATAAAAAACAAACAATAAAGCTGTGTATACACGGGGAGATTTTAAGCACATATCGCTGGCAATATGGTTAAGCACATATTGCTGACCATATTGCCAGTGATTTGTATGTGCTGTGGGCGATAAATCACCGGGTGCGCTCCAGTGTTCAGCCTGTAATGGTCGCTGGTCCAGCTATTTCCCCCTGTGGCTCCCGCGGCAGAGTCTCCTTTTCATCAGTAACCATCTCTGGTCACTGATGAAAATGGGACACTGAGCAATATATTGCATCGTGTGTATACAGCTTTAGAAGACTGTAGTGTATGTGCAACATCTTTAAAACCTGTTATTTTTGAATCCCCTTGATTTATTTTTCTAAACATTAGATGTACTTTAACGTATTTAACTGTTTAACTGTTCATATATTGCCTAATCTTTTGCATAATCATATGCTCTAATGGAGCCCAATCATGTTCCCAGCATAGGGGATGCAAAACTGTTTTTCAGACCAATTCATGTTTAAAATAAACTGCCACAATTAAAGACAATAAACAGATGTGTATAAAATACTGCAAATAAATAACGGACCGGAATACATTGTTTACCGTAATATTCAGTATAGAGTTGGACATTAGAAGACACAGCGGTGCACTATTCTATTAAGGGCAAACAAAAGGGATTTACCCTGATTTTTTTTGGCCTAAGTTTTTTCCTTGGTCACTTCAATTACGAAGCATCCTCTCCAAAAAAAAAAAAACACTTTCTGGTGAAAACACACAATATTCACAATTGTGACCATGAAATTGGGTCAGTTATCAGGGATTTTTTTCCTCCCGCCAAAGTCAATAATTTTTTCACTAGGATAAACTCGTACTCTTTTTTTACTATGCTAAAGTATATTAATGAACCACTCTAAGACGTCCTGACATCATTTGAACTAGATCGGAGTTTCTTCATATGTTGTTTCGTTTTCATCTAAAAAGATAAACTTTAGGTGTCTTGCCGGGGACAGAAGATATTCACAACTTTCCACACTAGCTGATTTTGAATATCTCAATTCCAACTTTTTCACTCCGCCCTATTCTATTCCCTGTACTGGTCCTCTATTGTATTCAACTGCAAGTCACTGTTTTGGTTATTCATTTACGTACTCTGTAATTTGGTGCTGTGGATCCCTTGTGGCACCATATTAATAAAGGATAATAATAATGATAATAATATACAAAGAATAAAAATGAGCCTGTCCATTGGGAATAGGGCAACCCCTTTTGCATATATTAACCAATCATGAGCAGGAGAGAGGATCTAGAGGAGCACATGTCCCAGGTGAGAATAATGGTGTTAGTGCAGCAGTAGGTCATTGATCTGATCAGCAGGAATCACAGATCGGGGAATCACATTGAACCAGGGACTACCAGGCATATGTCGGCCATCTGGGACTGTCCGTAGTCAATGGCTATTGAGTAAATTAAGTGGTATTGTGGCAATAATAATTTGTGTTTATCTTGTGGGAAGTGTATACAGTACAATGTAATAACACATTACACAGTAGCACATTATACTATGTATTGGGCATAGCGAAATCCAGTCCAAGGGCTCTTACCGACACTTTTATTTTATGTAAAATATAAGAATTAGACACACATGGTGGAATGCTGAGTACTCGAGGTGTCCGCTCAGATACAGACATTGCGGGAACTTTGTAAATATACTAATGGGCAGTTAGGGAACCTGGTGTAGAGGTGACTGCATAGCAAAAGGTGCTGTAACCATAGCAGCCAGATCACATTATGTCATCTTATAATACAGTAATGGAAGGCAACAGCTGGAAAGTTGCTATGGTAACAGCACAGTAAACTATGCACCAGTTTTCACACATCTCTCTTACATATGTCTTCTAGAGGGGGCAATATAATAATATTACACAATAAATGTCCAAATTGAACATTCTATTACAAAACCTGGATAAACACAGTGTTCCAGTGCATCTCGGACTACCTAAAAAATAATTAAAATAAGTGAAAGTGCAATTTAACAAAATCTTATTATAAACCACAGTGTTTTGCAAATAATTACACCAATAAACCAAATATTGTACATGTGCAAAGGACCATCAACAATACAAACTAGGCAATAGAGGTAGTGTTCATCCTAGCCGCCTGCACCTTTCAACACCTGTGCAGTTCCTCTTTCCTGCCTTTCTTTTCTCTCTGCTTTGGTGCTACTAGCACAGTTTTATCTATATCTCTCAGCTGAAATACAGACCAGTCAGTGCTAGAAGCACCACAGCAGAGAGTGACAGGCAGGAGAGAGGAATTGCACAGGCTTTCAAGGGTGCAGAGTGCTAGCAAGAACTCTAATAGAAGTGTAATATGGATAGTCTATTTATTGTAGTCTCTAATCCTATGCGGCTGATGTAGAGAACGTATAACCCCTTAGCGAACCTGTTTGGTAGAAACATTCAGCATTACCCACAAGTCATCAGGATACAATGTACCATCTCCCCAAACCATTACCAGTGCATGGATTTGCCTAATTTCTAACCACCTTAAAACTATAAAAACACATCCGTCCTCATTTATCCAATCCTAAAATAAAATCCAAAGCTGCTAAGTATTAAGGGCCAGATGTATCAAGCTTCAAAAATTGATAAAAATATGGAAAGTAATAAACAACCAGCTCCTACCTTTCATTTTTCAAACCGAGCCTGTAACATGGCAGTTAGGAGCTGGTTGTTTATCATTCTCCATTTTATCACTTTTTTAAGCTTGATTCCTCTGGCCCGCAGTCCCAAAGATACTGAACATTTGAAGGTTTGAAGGTTTGTGGCGCTGTAGAATATGTTCCGCCATATAGGGAGTTTTTTTGTGTAACATGTCCCATTTTTTCCTCTTTTGATCCAAATAGCCTGGACACAGACAGCAATAGGTCACACAGGAATTGTAGGCCCATTACTACAATTTAAAATGCAAAAAACTAAATGGTTTCCTAAATAAAACAAAAATTGTGTGAATTTACTTATCACACTAAAGTCAGAAGTCAACTGGACACATTTTAAAACCTAAAGCATTTGATGCTGTTTTGTTAACCAATACTGAATACTGGGCCTGATTCACGGTTCTTAGCAATCATAAAAAGCATACAAATGGTTAAAACCATGCTGCACTGGTGGAGCAAATGTAACATGTGCAGCGATTTGGGTAGGATTAAAGGTCACCATACATTAATCTGACTTGTCCTAAGGACAAGTCGGACCTGATTTCCCCAGGAGGGGTCACACACATGATTAGGCACTTGATGTGCCAAGTTTTGCATATGATAAATGCGGAGGGAGCAGGGGAGCAGCGGACAGAGGCGGCGGGTGGGGGACGCTGGTGAGCCAGCGAGGGGAATGGAGAGCCGGGCAGGGGGAGCAATGAGCTGCAAGAAAAAAAAAAGCCCATACAAACGAGCTCTCAGCCAATCACTTGCAGCCTATTCATTTCCATTGGGTTTTGTTTCTTACAGCTCTCTGTTCCTCCTACTCGGCTCTCCGTTCCCCTTGCCGGCTCACCGGCGTCCCCCGCCCGCTGCCTCTTTTTGTACCCACCAGACAGATGGATTGATATATCTGTAGGTGTGTACCCAGCATTACACTCTCTGCTACTCTACCCCACCTGCAGTGCAGCATGGTGGGGTAGAGTAGCAGGCTTATTAATCAGGCCCATTGTACATGGTTTTAAAAACACTTGAATTGCCGAAGTTAAAATTTTTCTTATTACACAAATGAACAGTCCGATCTTAATTTAAATAAGTATATGTTCCGATCCAAGGGCGTTCTACCTCCTTCCATTGTGAAACGTGATCATCTGACCAGAGTGGGAGGAGCCCGATTCTTGAAAAGGGCCAAAGCACAAAAGGAGGCTATTTTTTTTGCTATTGTAAAACATACTTAAAAAATTCTGTATGTTATAAATTGATCAAAGAGGAGTTATCCCCAAATAAATGAACCCACCCAATACAACAACAGTTATGCAGCCTTGGATGTGCCAATACGGAAATTGAATGCTAAAGGGCCAATGGGCCTTATTCTGGTTGAATCGGATGGATGCGTATTTCGGACGGGCACCGAGTGTTCTTAGCCCTGCCTACCGTACGGATCGCTCACGCCGTCCGAATGCGGTAAGACACCAAGCAAATGGACCGCGAGTGGATGTTTCATGTGAACACCTCCCCCATCTGTGGGAACCTCCCCCATCTGTGGGAACCTCCCCCATCCTCCGATGGTCACCGACCGGTCAGGCAGCCCCGAGTGCTCCAGACCACTCGGACATTTCTCCATGCGAAAGCAGGGATATGGGCGGGAAGCTGGCATCCGGCTATGTCAGCTGTCTGCCCCCCACTCGTGCGTCACGGCCGGATTACCATACGTCCGCCCAGCGGTTTCATGGGAACGCCCATCAAACGCGGGGGTGTACGCATATGGTAATGAGCCCAAACAGCCCTTCACGCCCCTCTCCACCCCCTGCTTGGATGGTTCCGTACGATCGTTTTCTGCACAGAATTCACGCCGTGTTCGGACGTGCGAGGCATTTGCACATGCGCAGAAACACCTCTGCACAAACACAAAACATCGGCCGGCCGTCCACACACGCAGACGTCCGACTCAATCAGAATAAGGGCCTATGGGAGAAATGCATCGCTGGGGCGTAAGGGATAGGCACGGTTTGGGTAACGCAGTAATCATCTGTCCAGAGAGAACGTATATTTCCTCGTATTCTCTTACATAAGAGACCATGTAAACACTATGTGGGGGTCATCCGGCCCAGCAGCCCCTCACCGGCCTCTGTCTTCCCGCCTCGCTGCTTTCTTATTTCCATCATTGTGTCTGATTTTCAGCACGCAGACACAGGCGGATACGCCAGCCACGGTCTTGGGCAAGTCCATGCCCTTCACCCACTTCCCCCTTTCCTTGTCGTATATCTGCACAGTTCTGGAAAACGCTGTGTTCTCCCAGCTGTATCCGCCCAGGATATAAATCTTGTTGTCCATAACAGCCACCCCAGACTCGCTATTAGGTTGCAATAAAGAAGCGATGCGTGTCCATTGGTCGCACTGAGGGCTGTAGCACTCCACGCTGAGAATGTCAAACCGCTCCATAGACTCTAAGTTGTCGTCGCTGCCCCCTATAGAGTAAATACTGTCCTCCAGCGTGCACATACTGTGCCAGCCCCTGGCGGTGATCATGGGTCTCCTCTCTTCCCAAACATCAGCACGAGGGTCGTAACACAGCAGGTTTTTCCTGTAAGGTCCGATCTGATAGTCGTGGCCGCCGGAGATGTAAATGGAATCCTTGTGGACAGTCCCAGCGTGTCCGTACGTCAATCTGAAATAGAACAGTGTAATAATACAAGTTTATACCACTGCATTTATTCATTGTTAACACACACTTCGTACTGTATACTGTGGCCCTCATTCTGGTTAACTCCGTAAGCTGCGAAGCTCGCAGCTTACAGAGTCCCACCTCCCCAGCGAATACCAGCCCCCACTCGCCGCCATATACCCCCGCAACCAAGCGAGGGGATGTGTTATGAAAACACATTCCCTCCCATGTCCTGCCGCAGCAGAAATCATTGGATGGTATGTGACCATCCAATGATTTCTCGTGGACTCGCAAATGTAAGTCATGGAGACTGACTTATATGTGCCTGTGGCCAGACAAAGACAGGGCTGACATCAGCCGCCCACCCCCGGCACAGCGCGCCACATCCTCATTTACATGGGAACGGCCAGTGTTTGCATGGTCCGCCCATGCTGGGCGTTCCCATGTCCAGCCGCAGCCACTGCCCACGCCCAGCCCCTTAACACCCCAACCCCCCCTTTGTGAGCGCCACGCCAACTGTGCAGGTCTGGGAAGGCGCCCCACACACGCGCATATGAGCCAATATATTGGTGCCCCGTGCAAACGTGCAGGGGACCGGATAGATCAAAATCAGGGCCTGTATATATTGGGGTTAGGTTTATGTTCGGAGTACGGAACATAGCATACATGCGCAAGGCCAACAAGCAACAAACAACTATGAAGAATCTAATCGCAATCCCCTCGCAACTAGGCTGATAGGAAGCCACCGTTTATGGGCGGCAACCAACGGTTTCGGAGTTCCAGAAAATACACAAGCGTGCGAAAATGTTTTCTGGGTCTGTGATGTCAGTTTCGGCCTCAAGCAGCCTGTTTCTGCATCATTGCATGTAATAGACATTATATTCACCTGGGTAGTTCGGTTACATAGTTCCAAGTATCCAGCTGAGGGCAGTAGATCTCAGCGGAAGAGAGGGCGCCATTTTCATTTCTGCCGCCAACTGCCACCAGTTTGTCAGTGACCGCTCCCAAATAAAAGTCCACGCGATGCTGTTTCATGCATGCCATCTGCCAACATATGGGGTCAAGTTTCAATGAGACAAAATAATAGGTAAGAAACAGGGTGGTAATGGGGAGCCAATACAACAAACAGCGCACAGAAACCTAAAGCATTATGGGCCCACGTGATTGGCTTACAGTCTTAGAAGTAACTGGAATGCCTGGAACAGATTAGTCCGGTGACTCCCAAATCCAGTCCAAAGTGCACATGAGCAGCACATGCGGTGACATAATGAGGACTGTAGCACCATTTTAAGCTGTGTCTGTCAGTAATGAATACACCTGTGCTCCGGCAAGGAGATATGGAAAACATGTGGGGTGGAAGGTAATATGGTGAGAGAATCAGAAAGTGAGAGATTTGGTAACAAATCTCCAATTTTTTTAAAGTGACAATCATTTACACTGCAAAATCAAACTGGTTTTGCAGTGTAAATGATTGCCGCTTTAAAAAAACCTGGAGATTTCTTACCAAATCTCTCACTTTCTGAATCTCTCATCCTATTAAAATGTCACCCGTAGTGTTAGGGTTCCCCAAGGACTCGATTCGGGAGACATTGGATTATGAATGCTACACAAATGGGTGTCATGCGCTTCATCACAACGTTTTATACATTTTCTGCCTAAAAGGAAGATCCAGCTGATTGGCTTGTGACATAGAAGGTATGCTTATATAGGGGTTCTAGAACAAGACACAGGCCGGGTGTAGCTGTATATAGAGGCATGCACCATTACATATAATAATAGGAACATTATCCAAGTAAATTTGTCAAAATGATCAATTCCAGAATGTAAAAAAACATAAACCCACACTGACCCCACAGCCATCTCTGCGATGTACACAGTAGATCTGAACTCCGGTACTCACCTACCCACAGCAGGTCATGTTTTATGGATATCTGTTTGAGGAAGCAGGAGGGGGAATTACTGCCCCACGAAAGGTATTAACTCGTCAGTGCATGAATAAAGATATCCACGACCTGTTAGTGGGTACTTGAGGACTGGAGTTGAGAGACACCGATTGTACAGACCAGCCACGGGAACCAGCATCTTAGAATACACGCCAAACATATCTTGTACTGAACAGTGTGGATGGAGGGCAGAGATTGACGCAGACCACACAGCCACTGACTTGGGCTGTATATCACTGACTGACAATAGACACACCCAGTGTCGTAACTATAGTGCCGCAGACCACGCTGTAGTGGGGAGGTGCTGAGAAAGTGTGGGCGCTGTGGGTCTGCGGGGCTATTGTTTGCGCCGGCTCCTCTAGCATCCTTAAAAATGGTCTGCCATTAGGGGCAGCCATTTTGTGAGGGCCAGTTTTGAATAGCAGCAGGAGCCACTGCCAGGAGGAGAGGAGCACTGGGACCGCAGACAAGACAGACAGGGACGCCACATACAGAGGGGTAAGGCAGGGTTGGGGGGGGGGGGGAGTGCGCAAAATTAATAGTCACGCCACGGGACACATGGATTTATTAACTAAATGGAAGTTCTACTGGAGTTGGGATGTTGCTATAGGCAACCAATCCGATCCTATTTATTATCTTCTAGAAGGTGCCAGACAAAGGTTGCTATGGGCAACCTGCCATCTTCAATAGAACGCCCATCTTAGTGAATAAAACCGAAATAGCTACATATGACCATTGCCTCCTGCATGACAGTCTCACCTGGATCCACTGACTCCAGCGGGGATCATACCTGTAGAGAAGGTTTGATGCTGCATCCCCACCGTTGTCCCTAGAGTAACTGCCTCCGGCCACATAGACGAAGTTGCCAAGGGCTATGACACAGTGGTGACTCCTTCTCGCCGGGAGCTGCGTCTCCGACAGCCACTGTTCCCTCTTCATATCCAGGCTGTAGACGTCATCGCTCAGCTCCAGGCTGTGTTCAGAAACCTCCCCGCCGATGAAGAGAAGCTCCTCCATCCCCATGCGCAACGTGCTGCGGGTGCTCTGGAGTAAGGGCTGAGCAGCCACATTATTGTGGTAATAGATGGCCTTTTCCACCAAGCTCTCACAATTGGCCTCTTTCGGCAATAGGGAACAAATTGCCGGCTGCACTTGGTGCAAGAGGTCGCTCTTGGAGATCAGCTGGAAGCGTATGTTCTGGAGGACTTGGTAGGCCTGGCTCTTCCGCTCTGGACAATGAGTCAACCACTGTACGGCAGACTGCAGAAGGTCATGCTCGCTTACATGTTGGACCTGGCTGCTCATCAGATACTGGCACAGCTTCTGGACGGAGATGTTCTGTAGGAAATCGCTGGTGAAGGACAGAGTGCTGTAGTTGTGCAGGATGAACGAGTCAATGTAAGACTCCAAGCGCTCTAGAGAATACATGGAAGCCAGTTCTTGAAGGTACAGGTAATTCTCCTCATTCACCTCGCTTTCCAAATACTCACAGCAGAAGTCGACCACTGGCCAGATCTGGAGCAGGTGGGACGTCTCCAGGACATAATCAGTGTTGCCCCCATCCAACGTGAGATCGCTGGTGTACAAGAAGTCAACGACGGCCTTGAGGCCGATGTACGAGGCACCGACCAACTCCACCTCTTTCTGGTGGACCTCCCTCATGCCGATGGTAAACATGGAGTTGAAGTAGTCGCTGCAGGCAGACAGAAAGTTCCTGTGAGCTGGCACTCTTTGGCCATCAGCGACCAGAATGACATCACAGAAGAGGCCTTTCTGCCTCTGTTCGTTGAGGCTGTGGAGAACGAGGCAGGAGTGCTCGACCAATCGGTACAGCTGGGAATTTAATAAAAGAAACAAAAATGAACGAAGAAGAACAAGTAAAGTCATTATCTTCCAAAATATATGACGGACCGTGTATCACTGAGTATTGATAATACACAAATGCCTGGAACATTAGCATGTAAGTACATCTGTCTAGGTCTAGGATGAGGTATTTCCCTTCTGTAACAGAGCAGACACAGTGACCAACTATTTAGCAGACATGTGGATTGGTTGATTCATATTCAGGGGCAGGATTGATGGTGTCACATCAGCTTAAATGACTGCAGTCTCAGAGGTCAGGGTAATTCTAGTGTATTTTAACTGCATAATTCAAAAGAAAATGACAATTTGGGGGATTTACCGGTCATAGGGCCTTATTCTAGTTCACTATTTCTGACAAAATCCTTCTTAGATGGACAAAACCATGTGCACTGCAGGTGGGGCAGATGTTACTTGTGCAGAGAGAATTAGATTTGGGTGGGGTTTTACTTCAAAGTGAGATCTATATTGCAGTATAAAAATAAAGCAGCCAGTATTTACCCTGCACAGAAACAAAATAACTCACCCAAATCTAATTATCTCTGCACATTTTCTTAGACTGTTCAATGTTAAATACTATCCCTCCTTGATGGAAATCCATGTATTGCCTATGAGCAGCTCATCTAAGTCTATCCCAATTTTGATGAGAAATGATTGGACAGAAGAGCTTGCACTCCACTGCTTAACTAGGCAGCGTAGAATGGGAAATCTCTATGTCAGTTCTGGAGGATATATATTTGCAGGATATTAAATATTTAATCAAGTTGTACATCTTAACACAGATCAAACTGCGCCAACCACCCAGCAGAGGCACATGGTCAGTTGGTGGGAATAAAACCAGGGGCCCTGGATGGGCACTCAGTGTATGGACACGGTATGCAGTCAGTGGTTAGACAATGGGGTGTATTCAATGCTCTGACGGTGATCTATGACGGTGAGCAGTGCCGATAGCTCGACATCAGAGTATTCAACTCCCTCCCCTTCCCTCGCTGTTTCCACCTCGCTGGTTCATTTCAGGTGGAAACGGCGAGTGTGCCCATTAAAAAGGCGGGCCTCACCACAAAACGCAGCGGACTAGTTGCATTTGCGGTGAACCTCGCCATTTAAGGGAATCCTTGCCGCACGCTTTTGGTAGTTTTTTAAAGATGGTTTTTCATACTTCATAGCGAAGCGTGCCATGAGGGGGGATGTGGTACATATAGACCGTGTCCATGTCGACTAACGATTATATAGACACCAATAAATCATGAAAGAATCAGTTCGACCTTTTAAATGTCGACCTTGCTTAAGTCTTTTGGCAGTGTTAACCTAAGGTATGTCGGGCCTTGTTTGGTGTCCACCTAGTCGCTGCCCACCATTAGTGGTTGACCTAGACAATGTCTATAGTAACCTATGGACAGGACACTCGTACCTTCGAAGACTCGCTGATCTTCTGTGGCCGGGACACTCTCCCCTGCTTGGGCCCTTCCATCTCCCCCTATGGAGAGTTCTGCAATGTCCCCCGAGTGTGGCAGCGCCTGTGTGGTAGAGAAGAATACACACATTACACAAGCAGCACATTATCCCCGGCCAGCACAAGCACACAGAAAATAATGTGTGTACTACAATAAACAACATATATTCTGTGACAAGACATGCCAGTGACCAGGACGGCCCTGAATTGGCATTTGCATGCCACCCCCAATACTGCATGATTCTGATTCTACAATGTGCAGATCCCTTATGCACATCCACTGCATCCAGAAGATTTCTCCTGGGCCTTACTTATCACTGGGCAATGCCAACCTAAGCTTCAGGCAGCAGTATGACCATGAGCACCCCCTACTGGTCACCAGTAGTAATGCACCATTCGTACCTTGCCATCCGAGGCAAGGTACCAGATACTCAACATGCTGCAGGTGATTGTGAAAGTTTAAGAGATCGCTTAGAAAATGGTCTGAAATCGCCCCGTGTGTAGGCCCCATTAGATTTGGGTGAGGTGCGCTCAAACTGAAATTCTAATTGCAGTGTAATTATCAGCCAATATTTACCCTGCACAGAAACAAAATAAAGGCCCATACACACTGGGTGACTGAGCTGAAAGCAGCTCAATTTTGTCTTTTTAGCGGCTTTCAGCTCAAAAACCGCCCAGTGTGTATGGCCCGGCGGTGAGCACTGATACGCGCTCCCGCATCATCGCTGGCCCCGCCGATCATCTGGTATTATCAGCAGATGAGTGACAGGGTGGACAGCTTTCCATAGCATCCTGCCATGGTACGTCATACACCCCTGAAAAACACAAAAAAAAATTTGCTAAAAAAAGGGCATCATTGTTAGCCCAGCGATTTTTCTCATCATTGCTGTCCATACACGCTTGGCAAAATCGCAAGGGTGTATGGACATTAAATCACCCAAATCTAAAGGCGTTTGACCTGGTCACCTGGGACCATTTGTATGAAACATTGGCAAGTTTTGGTTTTTACCCTGAACTCCGTAAGTCTCTTTATTACCAACCCTACACATAGGTGTCATGCAATGGATATATATCTTCTCCATTTCGGATTCAAAAGGGGACCAGGCAGGGATGCCCACTATCTTCATTTCTATTTGCTTTGGAGCCCCTGGCGGTAGCTCTGCGTACTAATCCGCTGTATAGAGGCATTACCCTATACCCTATTACGGACTTGAAAGTAAGTCTATATGCAGACGATATGCCCCTGTTTGTATCCAATCTTCCCGAGTTTCTCCCTACAATAGGGAAAATTATAAATTACTTTATAAGTACATTTTCATAAATCTGAGATCCTCCGAGTATTGGGGCCACACATAGTTAAACTCCCCACACAACTTACATACCCCATCAAACTAAATACAAAATCTATGAAATATCTCGGCATACATGCCCCCAGTGATATCACAGAGCTAGATCAGTCTAATTACTCCCCTAATGTTGTAGAGATTATAAGGTTGCTGGATGTATGGAGGTCTCTGCCACTATCATTGCTGGGAAGGGCTACAGTACTGGGGTGTGGTACAGGGGTCCGACAGGTGGGATCCCGACAGTCATTAGCCCGACGTCGGGATCCCGACTGTCCGGACTCAGCAAGGTGAGCGCAACTAAGTCCATTTGCCGGGTGGCAGTAGATCTCCTCTAAGACCACCGGGCGCCGCCATCTTTGTCACTAGCAGCCTTCCCAGTCATCCCACTTGCGGTTATTGTCCGCGGCCCGGCCAGGGGAGACAGCGGCGGCCCGGTCAGGGGGAGGGGGGGGGGGGGGGGAATCGGCCAAATCCGGACCGGCCCACCGGGAAATGGCCCGGTTTCCCGGTGGCCATTTCTATCTTTGCCGAGATAGACCTACATTTTCATACAGTCTCTGCTCAGGAAATAGAGAAGATAAAACAAGAGGCATGCAGGGAAATTTCTCTACGATGTTTAATGTATGATGCAAATGTTCGTGCAATAATTGAAACACATGTACCAAACACTTATGCTTTATTCACAAATGTTTATACATGAAACCACAATGTTGTAAACATGTAATATCCTATTTTAAAAAATTAATAAAATTGTTAAAAAAAAAAAAAAAAAAAACCTCAAATCTATCTCTGCACATGTCACATCTGCCCTACCTGCAGTGCAGCATGTTTTGTCGTTCTGGGAAAAAATGTGCTTTGCAATCAAGCCTGAATTGGGCCAAATTTCCGCTCTATTCCCTTGTCCATGCATTAGTCATATCACTGCATTACTACATGTAATTACTACATTACCACATGCAGAATGTCCCAGTGATTAGTGTACCAGGCTATTATGGGCTAAATCTGAGGCCATATATGGAAAAAGTACATCTGTGAAAGGCTTATGTATCTAGTTCTCCTTTCTATCTTCACTTACATGGAAGCAAACAGACATTCAAGCGACCTTATCCTATAGAAATTCTCTAATTTAATTATGAATATTTTTAAAAAAAAAAAAAAAAACTGGTAGAACAAGCGATACCTTCTGGTGCACAGTGCAATTGGGAGTTATGGGGCCTATTTACTAATCAATGGTGATAAAGTGGACGGAGATAAAGTACCAGACAGCTCATAACAGTCATTTTTCAAACAGTCTGTATCATGACAGTATGGAGCTGATTGGCTGGTACTTTATATCACACCACCAAAGATAATCCATCCAGGGCTTAGTAAATAGACCCCTGTCACATACCCTCCAACATGACCCATTCCATTAGGTACAAAATGCTCTGTTCCTGGACTTTCCTGCCAGTGGCAGTTACAGAGGTGGGGCTCCAGCACAGTCCAATATTCAAAGAGGGGAAGTCACATCAACTGCCAGTGAGTCCAGGACAGTGATGTTTGGGGTTGCAGTTTGTGTGGCTCCCCTTTTTGAATATTGGACTGTGCTGCAGGCTCACATCTGTAACTGCCACTGGCAGGGAAGTCCAGGAACAGAGCATTTTGTACCTAATGGAATGGGCCATGTTGGAGGGTATGCGGTCACCTTTCTATATTATTATTAATATTATATTCTGGAAACCTTGTATAGCTTGCAGTGGGGAATACATTATTCTAGGCGAGTGCCAGGCAGCTTATTACTGCAGTAGGCCCCACCCCAGGCTGGCAGCACACAGTATAACATTACTCCCTCTGGAGTAGAATACAGCATATTGCACTATCAGTAACCTTTGAACTCACATAATACAGGACTTTGCACTTTGTGATTAACCCCCATTTCCATAGAACATAAGCCAAGACTTGGCCAGAGCTTCCTGGAAACTCTTTGGTGCACTTTTTGCGTGGCACAGCCTAGTCAAACCTTGCTGCTACAATTCCCAGCCTTATCTGACCTTGAACATGGCTACAGTCTCATTTTTTCGGTACTTCCTCATCTTTGCGGCCACCGCTACGCCAGTTACGTTAGCGGCTACTTAACCTCTATTTAAGGATTTTCGGCAAGGGAACCGGTGTTTACCTTTAGTAAAGTTGTGGCAGGCCACGAGCCCGAAGTTTGGTGAGCGAACGATGATGCTTTGTAAGTTCCGTGGCATAAGCGGTGGCCGCAAAGATGAGGAAGTACCATTTTTTTTCTATATAAAATATTTGGGTTTTAAAGCCCAGATATAAAAATATACATTTATAGGACAGATTACAGGGAGAATAGTTCAAAAAAAAATCTGGAAATGGTCAGTTGTCATGTCTGTGTGCAATTCCACAAGTGACCAGTAGAGGGCGCGTGCGATGCACCATCACTATAAAGCTGAAGACCACCAGGTACCACTGTGACCTAGTGCAGACTATTAGCTCAGCACAACATGACACTGGGGTAAGAGGGGCAGAAATTTACCCCCCCCCCCCCCCCTACTCTGCTGCATATGCTAGGGTTTATCGTTCCCTACTGCTTCTGCAACCAAGAACAACACTGCATGTATGTATATCTGTATGCATTTATATACTACAGTTCCAGCATCCCTACCTCCAGCAGGGGGTCTCTCCTTCCTTCATTGCCTGGGGGTCTCCTCTTGATCCAGTTTATTACTAATGCATGTAAGCATAAACCCCCAGCTTTGCTTGGATCCTCAATCAGCTCTCTGCTGGGGCCTTCAGAGGGTCCCGTTACTCTGCCGCAGCAGCAATCTGAGTATTGCATCTGCCCATCTTGTGTATTTTGAGGATGGGGTCTGCCAATGACACTCCTTTGTCACCCCTCTCTAATGCACACACTATATAACATGACATCACATGGAAATCCCAGTAATGCTTTGCTGCTGAATAAATGCAGGAAGCGGATTAAACCATTGTCCTGCAGGAGGGAGAAGTCAGTCTTAACTCCCTGGAGGGAAGTCCCCCCTCTGCAGCAGAGGGCGGATGGGCTGGCCCATCATCTCCAGTTTCATACTGGGAGGAGATGGGTTAACTGGCCGCTGCCTCATGCATTGCACAGGAGCTGAGATCAGGGACTGAGAGCAGGGACCGTCACACTTCTGTCCCATCCTTGGACTCAGCACTGACCTGCTCCCAGGACTTAGCAGGGACTCTGCTGCAGCAGCTTACTCTCCTCTCTCTCAGCCTCCTGTCATTCAGCCTGCAGCTCTCTCATAATGGCTACTAAAATAGACAAGGAATCCTGCAGGGAAGTTTACAATGAAGTTCGAGATGACACCAATGATATTAGCTGGTAAGTGAATCCGATCATTGCTACATCTGCTAGAAGCTGGGGCACTTACCCACTGCACCATCACCTGTCATTACACACTGGAAGCTGTCTGATCCTGGAGCAACTTTGTAACTAAGCAGTCTTTGTATAGGATGATGCCGGCATGCAGCTCGAGGGCACCTACTGTAACTTGTCTGAAGAGCTCACACTCACTTTATTTTCTGATTCAAGTGCTTCTCTTGCAGTCCTTACTGTGTGTGCTCTCTAGTAGCCTGTTGGTACACTGCGATGCTGGATACATGCTGACATGGAAGCTATTTTATGACTGTATGTACAAAGACACTTATGTATATATGTATTTTTTTTTATTTCTTCCAAAAGGGCAACGTTTAAATATGACGGTAGCACAATTGTTCCTGGAGACCAGGGCGCAAACTACGAAGACTTTGTAAATACCTGTACAGGTAAGTGACCGGGTCCTTGTATATTACAGAGATGTATAGCATTGATTCGTAAGTATCCGGTTACTGGCGTAATCGCCTGGCACAGAGCCTGCATTAGGAGAGGTCCTGAGGCTATGTTTTAGGAATGTGCCATAGGTAATGGATCCAGCTTGTTCAGCCCTGCCCTTATAGCCTACTGGGACGTCACTGACCCCCGATCACCGATCTCAGGGAATGGGCTTGACTATGTGACAGAATAGAGTATGTATGTATGTATGTATGTGTGTGTGTGTGTGTATGTGTATATATATATATATATATATATATATATATATATATTATATACACACATATGTTAAGTATTAAGTATATGATACACCTAATAATACTAATCTCACTGTCCTTTTTATTCATGTACTGTATAAAATGTTCTAAAGGTTCAGACATAACTTTTTCTTATCAGATCTAGAGATATCTCACTGCCCGTATCAGATGATTGTGAAACCTTATCCGCTCCTTTTTTATGTTTTATGACCTCTCTCAGAGGCATGAATGTAGCAACCTATGATCCCTTGGCTGTTGTGAAACTACAAGTCCCAGCATAGCTGTCAGGGAGCCAGACATTGCCTACCTGTACTGAAACTAGCATAGATAGTGTGTATATATAGTGATTTCTCAGACTCTGTGTCCTACACATGAACTTAACCCTTCCTTCCTGAGGTTTACTGCAAATGCGAGACCTGAAATCTCCCCAGGCTGATCTGTCTATGTATTATTCAAAGGTGGATTAAATAATGTACAATTCAGGGGCTAGAACCCAACAGAATCCTGTAAGAATCCAGGGAAGGTGTGCAGCCGGTGACCTCCCTTACGTGCCAAAGGCTGGTATAACCATTACGCAGCATAAAGTGTTTTTTTATATATATATATTTTCAGCTTGAAAGAATATATCTACATTTAAAAAAAGCTGGTTTGTTGTAATGATGTGATTGGCCAGTAGAGGCGCTGTCCCATGGGATAATATGCTACTTCTGCAACTTCCCCATATGCTATGAATTGTAACAAAATCTAGAAATACTCTCTATCTAATATTTATGCACAGATAAAGTTATTTATTTCTATACAAATAGCTATAATCCAATAATGAACACAGCACCTTCTTCATAGGGCAGAATGCCTCAGAAGTGAGTACGGGTTAGATACACTCTGGTACAGAGCGTATCCTACCAACTAACCTATGTAGGCAGGGACAACTGTTTGAAAATGTTTTCTTTATGTCTATTAAGTACAGTTTAGTGAGAGATAAAGTCTACTTATTTTAAATGCGATTTTTGTTTTTTTTATGTATAAAACATCATATAAAAAAACATGGGTCAGATGTACTACTGTACTTAAGACCGGGGAAGCGATAAAGTAGCAGGGGATAGTGCAGCCTCGTCAGCTCCCAACTGCCACTGTAAAGCCTGTGGCCTGGCAGTTAGGAGCGGATTGGCTGCTGCTGTATCACCTTCCACTTTGTCACTTCTCCAGACTTAATAAATCTGCCCCCATATAAATCTGTAATTACTAACTGGGGGTAAAGGTACAAATGTGTCCGTTTCCTGCGATTGACGATATCATGATGGCGTGTGACTGGTGCACTGCATAGGACTTGGCTGGTAGTTGAATTGATGTTGTAATTAAATCCCCCCAATTAGCTACATTACCACCCCTCTGAAAGCAACCCAATACTTGTGTCCAATGGTACTGACCTGAAGTATCCCAGTCTCTGTGCCAAATGCCAAAAGTGGTGGCATCTGCATGTTTCTATTACAAGTATTAAGAATCTGGAAGCTGTCTGGGGCGTGGTATCTGCTTCCATATAACATAAGTCTCTAGTGTGGGGTAGATGGTGGAGGTGGAGGAAGGGACTGTTCTCCTGCACGATAACCCGGGAGGGGCTGTGACTGTGGTTCTTAAAATCTGTTGTATGGCAAACAGATGATGACCTCTCTCTGAGGATAAGTCTGTATGGCGGTAATATTGTGCTCCGTATACTGATTGCAGCTTGGAGAGAGATAAAGTGGAACGAGATAACTCTGCCTTAATAAATGTGGTCCTCAGGGTTCGCTGCACGTTCCGCCCCCCTTACATGCCTTCCTAAATCTTTGTGCTTATTGTGCTGTAGAACATGCTGGGAAGAGAATAGGGGTGGGTGCTGTGTTCTATCCATGCATGATTAATGATCAATGGCCGTACCTATCTATGCACCTCACACCCCTTTTATCAGTGTGTAACTGGTACTTGTTAGGTGGTGGCAGACGCACACTGATAAGACCAAGCACCTAACCGCGCCCAGTATAATCCCTTTGGCTCCAACTACTGTTCTTTGCTTAGCCAATCATAGTGCTCATTCTAGTAGCCTGCACCTTTAAAAAACTGTGCAGTTTTGCTTTCCTGTCTGGGTTGTCCCTCTCTGCTGTGGTGCTTCTAGCACAGTCTGGTCTGTATTTAAACAGCGATACAGACTAAATTGTGCTAGAAGCACCACAGCAGAGAGTTACAACTAGGCTGGGTTTAAAAGATTGAGAGTGCTAAAATGAACACTAAATCACATGCAAAGTGCTTGTCTGCCGTCTTCACAGGGAATCGGTACATCTGTCAGAATGAACTTAGGTCTATAGTCATTAGGTCGACCCCACTAGGTCGACTGGCAGGAAGGTTGACCTGACTTAAGGTCGACATGGGCCAAGGTCGACATGACTTAAGGTCGAATTTGCATAAAGGTCGACATGAGGAAGGTCGACTGGTCATAAGGTCGACATGGGTTTTTCACTGTTTTTTTATCCGAATGTCGACACAGTCGACATGGACACAGTTGGCAATGAGAATCGGACCCTCGCATCGCTCGCTTCATTTGCGATGCTTCGGGCACACTATTTTATTCTCCCACCACGCCCTAGTGGATGGTAGGGCATGAAATACCGCCTGTCGGCACATGTCGGCTCAAAAAACAGTGAAAAACCCATGTCGACCTTATGACCAGTCGACCTTCCTCATGTCGACCTTTATGCAAATTCGACCTTAAGTCATGTCGACCTTGGCCCATGTCGACCTTAAGTCAGGTCGACCTTCCTGCCAGTCGACCTAGTGGGGTCGACCTAATGACTGTAGACCTAAGTTCATTCTAATAGATGACCGCTTCCCCTTCACAGGACTCATCCCAAAATCAGTAAAACCGCGAGTCGTGGAAAAGTTTCATGACTGCTGGTGACCTGGAAAGTGCTGCAAATAGTGCATTTGAGATGGGCTGGCAAATAAGGCTGGAGGCGTAGGTGCAAGTGAAGTGCGTGTTCGCAACACTGCGGATTATAGAGATCCGTGTCTGTGAGGAGGCGGATATTGTGCACCTATTATAGGGCAAGTGTGCTTACTAATGTTGACAACCAGTAGCAAACCAGGCACATTTGCTGTGGATTTGGGAGGTGGACCCATCCTGGGTTGCTGACAGCGTCACTCTGCATATGTGCTGAAATATATTATTTGTTCATCCTCCTTTTTTTTTTGGGGGGGGGTTTGCTTCCAACACTGCACTGCCCCCATCTGCATTTTGGGTGTCTTTTTGCAGAATGTTTGGCTTTCTGAATGTCCTTGTAAAGCATCTCAGACATAGGAGTACTTGTGTTGCTGATCAGAAGCTATGATGGAGCATACACAGTACCAATGGGTGAGATTCCTATCAGCAGCTCAGGAGCTATTGGCTTCGGCCCGTAGATGCGGTCAACTTCGAACAACGTTATAATTGGTTGGACTTTTCCAATATAACGGTTTATCTGTATTCCTAAATCCAACATATTTGCATCACCCCTGTCCTTCCCAGTAGCCGCCAGTTCTAGTAGCCTCATGCTACTCACCAATAGTAATATTTACACGCAGCGTTCTACAGAAGTCTTGTGTGGCTTTATCCTGATAAACAGACCCGTCAGGACAATCTGTAATTATATTGGTGTATTCACAATGCTCCTGTCATCTATAGAGTGCAATTATCCATCCCAGGGGACCAGTCACTCAGCTGGTAATAACAAGAGACTAAATATGTTTTCTTCGCTGTTTGTCACCTGTTTAAATTTGCACGCGACAACCAGCATTAAGTCTCTTTTGTCCACGGCAAAGCCCCTGTCCCTTCCCCCAACTCTCAATATTATTATTTTACCCTTTTGCTAAAAATGAGAGAATGAGACGCGATCGTATTTCGCTGGTTTATTTGCCATTGTGGCATTGTTTGCAGAATCTGCCGGAAAGGAGACCATTATGTTGCCTTATACATTATCCTTGTCCCTGTGCTTTCCCTGGAAGTTATTATCTAATGCTGGCTTTCAGACATTACACCTGGGTGCTGCACCCAAGTTCACGAGGGGCGAAATTGTTTATGTTGTCACCTGGCAGAGGTGGCTAAATGCCTGATTCCGTTTAATTTTTATAATTGGGAATGCCATATACATCACACCCTACACAAAGGGCCTGATTCAGAATTAAAATAAAAAGAAAAAATTCAAAATAATGGGCGGCTGCTCATTGGCTGAGAAAGCTCTCTCAGCCAATCAGTGACCGCCCATTCTTTTGTATTTTTTTTTTTTTTTGGAATTTGCCAGTTAGTCCCGCTGAAAGACTTCAATAACACTGACCAATCACAGGCTATTGCTGTCCGTCCGATCTACCATTAAATAACTTTAAAGTGAACAAAACTGAAGAATGGGAAAACTTACAGGCGGGAAGTTGGATTTGGAAGGGAGCATTGTAGGGGAACCAAGAGATAATTGGATTTATGTATCAGACTTCTTGGGCAAAATGGTTTCACATAAAGGTAATGCGACCTGCTCTGTGGAATTACTCCATCCACACGATCCAAGACCTCACTTGTACAGTTGCTTTAATTTCTGGAATGTGCTGAGCCGGTATCCCCCCCCCCAGGTAATCTGTGTGGACTTGCCCCTAGTTACAGCATTGCAGATTGTACATTCCTCCCATGCACTCCTCCTGATCAAGATCAGGGCACTCCGCAAGTATTATCTGTGCTGTGTGTGTGGGGCGTGGTATGCTATACTGTGCTGCAAGAGACCTTTATGTTATATACAATGTGCCCTGCTTTGCTTGTTTTATTGTTATGACAGTTCTTGTTGCTTTTTTTTCCCCCCATAAAAAAAAGAATCAAGTTGCTCGTTGCTCACTGCCACACTTGTTTGAATGCCCCCCTCTCCTCTCAAATCACTAGCTTCAATCAATCGGCTTTCACTTTATTTGCATGTTTAAATATGATCATGTTTTTAAAGACAATCAGAGCTAATCCCTTTCATCAGAATACAATTCAATTTGAGAGCGATTATCATGGCAGCTCCCAATCCGATAATGATATTTTCGTGCACATTGGCTCTTAATCAGGTTCACTCGCAAGTCTGCGAATTTCGCAGGTTTGCGAGTCCACCAGTCGCCGCCCGCACAGCCCCCCACGCATGGCATACTCGTCCATTCACAGATGGTCACCAACCATTCTACAAGCGCTCGCAAATGTAAGACACCTCTTTGGTGCCTTACATCTGCGAGTGGCTGTACGGGAAGTATGCACTATATCGTTAACTATGCGCACTCCCACCGGTCATTAGCGATGTCCTCCAATGTCTGCACATGAAGGACGATGGAGGATATCGCTAGCGAGAGCCATGCTGAACGCAGCGCCTTGTGTAGGGAACCTTTTCATTTTGCACTACATGGATGTGATCCCTTTGTGTGATCGAAGCATAGATTGGCCAGAACTACAGAGTGAGGACTGATCTCCTGCGTAACCGGCAGCCATCCGTCTCCCAGGAGTAAATCTGCGGCCTTTGTTCCGTGGGTGGTCTCAGAATTCCCTGGAAAGTTCAAGTGCAGCCGAACTCCACTGGGAGAATATTAATTGAATCCCAGCTTCTCCGCAGTGACTCAGGGAGTTTATGCTGGCACAGATTACGGAGTTCAGACCCGGATGTGCTTATTGCAATCCATGCCGGGCACACAAACTGCCATTTAAAACGTTTATTTGCCATGAATAGTTTGTTACGCTCTGAGCGCCCATTAACCCTACAGCCGGATCAATGTTCCCTCTAATGTTACGAAGGCTGTGTGCTGCAAAAGATTTTGGCTGTGCAACATTGGAAGGAAATTAAAAAATGTGTGCGTCACCTATATATAACTGGAAAATGACGTTCAGCATTTGTGTTAACTTTACTTCAAAATTATATTAAATATTTAAATATTCAAAACACAGCACACGATGTAGTTAATGGGTGAAACACACATTAATTGAGTCCACAACTGCAAAAAGTGACCACTGCTGCTTTGTGCGCTCTGTTGTAATGTCTGTGCGCACGCTCGGCGAGTTGTGTGCGCGGGCACGTGCGCACAGCTTAGAGGGAACATTGAGCCCGATCCTTCCCTGCTGTTGGTGAGAGGGGAGAAATAGGAGAGAGGCTGCCTCCTTACCTCTGAGGTGTCTTCCATGCAAACACCCAGGGAGAGATGTATCAAAGCTTGGAGAAAGATTTAGGGGAGATGTACTAAGCCCGGGAGAGTGATAACATGGTGAGAGATAAAGTACTAACATGTCCCTAACTGTCATTAAGCAATTGCAGCTAATGTGGCAGTTGGGGGCTGACTGCCTGGTACTTTATCTTCTCCAATGATGAGATTTATTATGCCTTGAAAAGTGATAAACCACCAGCCAATCAGCTCCTAGTTGACCTTTTTCAAACCCGGCAGATGTTTCAAGCCTGGTGAAGAGATAAAGTAGGTCAGGCCTGGCCAACCTGTGGTTCTCCAGATGTTGTGAAACTACAAATCCCAGCATGCCTTGCAACAGTTTTAACACTCCCTTATAGCAAAACTGTGGCACGGCATGATGGGATTTGTAGTTTTACAACATCTGGAGAGCCACAGGTTGGCCAGGCCTGTTAAGGCAACAGCCAATTGGCTACATTTGATAAAATGACAGGAGTTGATTGGCTGGTGCATTACCTTCCATTTTATCTCTTCACTAGACTTAATACATCTGCCTCCCTGTCTGTAATGTGGCAGTTAGGGGCTGATTGGGTGGTGGTTTATCATTCTCCATTTCATAATTTTCCGAGCTTAGTAAATCTGGCCCCAAGTATTGATACCCCCCCCCCCCCCCACACACACACACACACACACACACTCACTGGTTCTAAGAAGGCCCCCTGCCGCTGCTGCAGTACTCTGGTGTCCGCACAGGTAGATGGGCATCGTGGCCACTGTACAAGCACTATTTATAACCCGTAAGAAGACAGATGCCGATATCCTCGGGAAGCGCACTGTAAATGGCCACATTGGACGCCTTCCAGCGTGCTTCCGATCAGCCTAGCGCTGGACGGTGGCTGCTCCATTTTGTGCAGACGAAACATTAATTATACATCTAAATGGCAGTGTCCAGTTATTGATTCCAATCATTTTTCAGAACCCTCACCGAACCAAAACTGACTGCTCTCTTTTCCCCAGTGGGTTATAGTTCCAGTCCTGATCCTTTATGAAGGACACTGAACCTCAGTCCTCCACTATGATTGATCAGCCATTTAAAGCTCCTTATTCAATCAAGCCGTTTTTCCCAGAGAACGGCTGCACATGTTTATGTAAAAGTTGCTAACTGCATGCTGCCATATTACTCCACCAAACACAGGTTGTCACTTCACTAGGCCCCACCCACAAACATGGTAAGATTTGCATGCCCACTGGAGGGTGCTGGGCTAAATGATGCAAAGTCACAACTTTTTAACCCTGCCCCTGGTGCTGGGATTGCCCTGTTAATCTCCTTATCCTTCCCGCTTCACTAGGAAGTGGAACAAATGTGAGAGAAGCGGACACATGGGTGTGAAGCACTGCCTGAAAAAAACCACCTAGTCACAAGTATGATGCAACCACTTCAATGACATGCTTATAATGTGGACTATCTCTGTACGGCTGTAGTCGCCTTTCAAGTTACTGCCCAGCAACGCCATGGACCTCTCCACAGGGCTGGCGACAGGGGGGGGGGGGGGGTGTCAAGGGGGACAAGTGTGACGGGCCCCAGTGATCTGAAGGGCCCCATCTGTGTGTGGCTGAGTCTGACTGACTCACTGTGTGCCACTGCTGTCTACTGTGTGTGTACCCTGCCGTTCGGCGCTCAGAGCCGTCTACTCTGTGTGTGCACATGGCCTGGGGCCCCAGGGGCACAGCCGTACCGGCCACTGTGGCCTCAGTCTCTGGCCCCTGTACTTTTACTGTGCATGCGCATGTCGTCTGTTCTGCACTCTGCAAATGACCTGCCCTGCCTGCTCGTAGTGCTCGGCATACTATTGTAAAAGTGACAGGCCAACAGCAGCCGGGAGCCAGCAGGAAGCAGGAGCCAGGTCAGCACGAGAGAAGTCTGCACCTGAAAGCAGGCTCTGGAGCAGCGAAAGATTAAATGAGGCTCATGCAGAAGAGCATTGTGTGGATTTGGGATTAGGTGGGGGGCCCCAGAAATATTATTGTACAGGGCCCCAAGATTTCTGTTGCCGGCCCTGCTTCTTCTCCAAGACATTTCTGAAACTGTACATCTCCATGCAACAGCGCCGCAATGAGTACATACAGGGTATTGCAGGCGCACTATAGGCCGGATGTACTAAGCCTTGAAAAGTGATTAAGTCTATAGTGATAAAGTTACAGACTAACGGTAAGGATATCGACGGTTCTGCTTAAACTTATGACCCGCCGGTAAACACTGAATGATATCTTTTAGTGCCGTCACCGGGGCCCCCACCGAACATGCAGTCACTGACTATATCGTCAGATTGGACTGCATGTTCAGACTTTCTGGCTTATCGTTAAGGATCACTGTGAGCGTTAACGATATAGTGGGTACACCACGAGTAATATGCATTATTATATCATTAACAAAATCATTATCGTGCATATTGTTTGTTGTGTACCCAGCTTTAAGCATCTGACCCTTTTTAAAACCAAACCGCTTAATTTTGAAAAAAAAACCCCCCCCCCCCCTTAAACAAAAACTTGTCGCCTTAGTTGAGGAACTGCCTGTAACTTGATCAGCATTTCCTCTGTATAAATAACCCGTTATCCTGCGGACGTTTCCCGCCACGGACATGAAAACCTTTTGAGGATAATGAAAATATCTGCAGCCAGGTCACAGGAAAAGAATGTAAGGAATGCAAATTCACCGTATAAATATCGCGATGGAAGAAGCGGGAAACTAGTCCTGGACTTTCCTGCCTCATCCCGAGCCGCTGCGTGACTCCCAACTCTTGGGATTGGTCAATTGGAACAGACGCTAGGATGACCGTACTAACGTCAGCAGTCAATTGGTCAACATACGCTCTGTTGACCTGGTCAAAAGGTCAACACAGCATATGGTCGACGTTAGGCTTTATTTTTTTTCTTACTTTTGGGGGAGGGTTGAAGAAGAAACTATTAACTTTATGAACCAAACCCGATTGGGATGTATGTGTAAACGAATGAAACCTCCACCCTGAAGTGCTGGATGGAGAACCTGCCATTTAGTGCATTGTTTGTAATAGCAAGGTCAGTTTTTAACACCGTTCTTTCCAGATCACTGTCAGCGCACAGGTTTTCTTGCTCTGTCCATGTGACTCTGGCCTTTACCTTCTCTAACACGTTAGTCGCCACGGTAACCACACTGCTTTATATCGCACAAGATCCCTTGCAAGGTTATTACCTCGTCCTGACCCCGCATCAGCGTTTCCTGATGATAATCCATTCTCGCAGTTTAACTGTAGAACTCCATTCTTGCACCTTTTTCCCAGGCCTGAAAATAAGCCATGATTTGTATTTCAGCGGCTGCGCGCTCCGCAGGGTGACCGTTCCACGGGTGGCGGCTGCATCAATACAGTTTACAGCACCACTTAATAAGCAGGATAGTTTATCTAATGTCCTGACATTAAGCTGCTTTCTTGAGCCAAATGCTGTTGGCACCAGACTGCAAACACGTCTGTGAGGAAATCTCTGCAACAGGCTGTTAGTGCCTTAACCCCCGGTGCCCAGGTCTGTATTCTGTGCAGTTTTTGGATACTGAACCTGTATTCAGCTGATATATTCAACAGGAACTTATTAAACCTATGTTTCTAGTTCCTAGCATATCATACCCTCCAACATGACCCATTCCATTAGGTACAAAATGCTCTGTTCCTGGACTTCTCTGCCACTGGGGCAGATGTATTAAGCTTTAACAAGAGATAAATTCAAGGGTGATACGGAGAGATAAACGTTCAGCCAATCACCTGCTAACTGCCATGTTACAGCCTGTGTTTGAAAAAAGTCAGTAAGGAGCTGATTGGCTGGACGTTTATCTCTCCTTATCACCCTTGCATTTATCTCTTGTTAAGGCTTCATACATCTGCCCCAGTGGCAGTTACAGAGGTTGGACTCCAGCACAGTCCAAAATTCAAAGAGGGGAGGTCACATCGACTGCCAGTGAGTCCAGGACAGTGATGTTTGGAGTGGCATTAGGTGTGGCTCCCCTTTTTGAATATTGGACTGTGCTGCAGCCCCACAGCTGCAACTGCCACTGGTAAGTAGGCCAGAAACAGAGCAATTTGTACCTAATGGAATGGGTCATGTTGGAGGGTATGCATATATCCCTAGATCAGCAGTTCTCAAACTGTGGGTCCCGATCTTCTCAGTATGGGGTCGCGACTCCATGTTGCTGACCATCAGGCTGATGACTTATGACAGTGATTCAAGGAGTCTGAAAAATCTGTTGAGTTGTCTGTTATTTTAGACTCCTTCTATCATTTTGTGACTCCACAGTGCTGCCATGTATGTGCTGTCTGCTCACTACACATGCATACCCTCCAACATGACCCATTCCATTAGGTACAAAATGCTCTGTTCCTGGACTTCCCTGCCAGTGACAGTTACAGATGTGAGCCTACAGCACAGTCCAATATTCAAAGAGGGGGGGGGCACATCAACTCTCAGTGATGTTTGGGATGGCAGCTGGTGTGGCTCCCCTTTTTGAATATTGGACTGTGCTGCAGGCTCACATCTGTAACTGCCACTGGCAGGGAAGTCCAGGAACAGAGCATTTTGTACCTAATGGAATGGGTCATGTTGGAGGGTATGGCATATTAGTCGTCAAACAAAATGTCTGTCTCCACTGTATGTAGGTGACACACTGAGGTAAATTTACTAAAATGGGAGTTCTATTGATGATTGGATGTTGGCTATAGCAACCAATCAGATTATGCACTAAGCTTCAATAGTGATAAAATGGAGAGTGATGAACAGCCAATCAGCTCTTACCTGACATCTTTCAAACACAGTCTGTGACATGGCAGACAGGAGCTGATTGGCTGGCTGTTTGTCACTCTCCATTTTATCACTTTTGAAGCTTAGTGCATCTGGCCCAGTATCTGTTATCTTCTAGAAGGTGCTAAATAAATACGAAGTAAAATCTGATTGGTTGCGATGGGCAACATCTCATCTTCAATAGAACTTCCATCTTAGTAAATACTAACCACAATGACTTTCATTCTTTGTAACATTTACCAACATAGCTCTATTACCGAATAGACTTAAGGATCCTATACAATAGCTGCCCTGATTTCCCGATCCGACCACACCGCCAATCATCAACAAGCAATAATCTGCAATCTATCAGGAATGTTTAGGGTTAAAAATCTCTAATTTGCCAATTTTAGTCCGTTTTTGGTCTGGTTAAGGGATCTGGGATTTTTCAAGGATTGGAGGAACTGGTATTGAAGTGAATTCTTGCTAAAGTTTGGGGGACATTATTATTTTTTGGCTATACCTGTGGTGGTCACACTAAGGCTATAGCTATCCAGCAAGTAGACTTTGTTATAGATTAGGTTTTGTTAATGCTTTACCTGGGGTGGCAGTTATTATCGGTGCACATAATTTATCTAAAGGCAAGATTCCAGAGTGTGGCATTTTCTTTGCTAGGACCAGGGGCTGATTAAGGTTTCTGGGGAACCGGACCCTGACACAGCTAATTTGTGGGGGCCCATACCATTAAAACTGGAAAACTCCTATACCGGTGATGTTTTAAAAAATATAAAAGTTCACATTATGCCACACAGTGCCCTCAATTCACATTATGTCACACAGTGCCCTCAATTCACATTGTCACACAGTGCCACCAATTCACATTATGCCACACAGTGCCCTCAATTCACATTGTCACACAGTGCCACCAATTCACATTATGTCACACAGTGCTCTTAATTCACATTATGTCACACAGTGCCACCAATTCACATTATGCCACACAGTGCCCCCAACTCACATTACTCCACTCAGTGCCCTCAATTCACATTGTCACACAGTGCCACCAATTCACATTGTCACACAGTGCCACCAATTCACATTATGCCATACATTGCCCCCAGTTTAACATTATATGTTACATAGTGCCCCAGTTCCGACCATATAACACCGTGCCCCCACATAATTCACATTATGCCATAAAGTGCCTAAATGTTACTAAGGGCCTTATTCTGGTTCACTCCTTCTGGCAAATTCCTTCTTAGCTGGAAAAAACCATGTGCACTGCAGGTGGGGTAGATGTTACTTGTGTAGAGAGAGTTAGATTTGAGTGGGGTTTTACTTCAAAGTGAGATCTATATTGCAGTGTAAAAATAAAGCAGCCAGTATTTACCCTGCACAGAAACAAAATAACTCACCTAAATCTAATTCTCTTTGCACATTTTACATCTGCCCCCATGCAGTGCACATGGGCCCTTATTCTGATCTCGGCGGTACGGCCCGCGTGCGGCCGTACCGCCGATGTTTTCACTCTGCGCATGTGCAGGGGAAATCGCCGCACAAAAAATGTATACGCCGCAAAGGGGGCGTATAGGGGCGTGAGGGGCTTAATAGCCTCATTACCCTATGCATACGCCCAGCGTTTCATGGGCGTTCCCATGCAAACGCGGGGCGTATGCATGGTAATGAGGCTATGACGCCAGTGATGGGGGCGGAAAGCTGACATCGCCGGATGTCAGCTCTCCGCCCCCATACAAGCTTTCACACGGACGATTGTCCGTGTGGTCTAAGCTTGCGGGAGCTGGTGGAGCGTGCGGCCCTGCCTTCGATGGTCGTTGCGGGAGCTGGTGGAGCGTGCGGCCCTGCCTTCGATGGTCGCCGACCATCGAATGCAGGGGGCAGCTCCCACCATGGTGGAGGCGTACGCCCCACCATTTTCATGCGGATCGCCAGCCGTCCGCGTACGGACGGCCGTGGCGATCCGTATTGTAGGCGGGGATTAGTTTGTGCGGCCGGAGCAACGTATGCGGCTCCGGCCGCACAGATCAGAATAAGGGCCATGGTTTTGTCCATCTAAGAAGGAATTTACCAGAATAAGGCCCTAAGTGCCCCAGTTACGACCATACCACCCAGTTTTCCTAGTTCCCATAGCTGGTGCCCAGTGTAACGCGCGGCCCCATAGCTGGTGCCCAGTGTAACGCGCGGCCCCATAGCTGGTGCCCAGTGTAACGCGCGGCCCCATAGCTGGTGCCCAGTGTAACGCGCGGCCCCATAGCTGGTGCCCAGTGTAACGCGCGGCCCCATAGCTGGTGCCCAGTGTAACGCGCGGCCCCATAGCTGGTGCCCAGTGTAACGCGCGGCCCCATAGCTGGTGCCCAGTGTAACGCGCGGCCCCATAGCTGGTGCCCAGTGTAACGCGCGGCCCCATAGCTGGTGCCCAGGTACAATGCCCTGCTTGGTATGTTTGCCGCAAACCCTACACTCTCATTTTTCTAAGCATTTGTTTTGCTTGTGAATTGTGCAATCACTACTGATCTTCAGTGAGCATAAAAAAAACCTATAATACATCAGGTACAACTGCTGCTCATACAGTGCACCCACACCTAGCAGCCCACCCAAGCAGAGCACTATGGGGGCAAGGTCCAGTCACAACTGTCAGTTAATCCATTACTACACTAAACTCTAATCTTCAAACCAAAAATGGCAAATCTTTACTGCCTGTGAAATGATAACTTAGCTACTGCATTTGTATTCTTGTCCTCTGCTTGGTTGGGTGCCAGCCCCTGTCACATGGGGCATTATAAACTCTCTTGTGACCTCAGACAAGACAATAGTGCAACGTACAATAGGCAGCAATCTTGTTCTACCGGTCACAGTGACCCCGGTCTACATTTCAGTGCTTTTATATGTATATGTCTTTTATAACTTATTTTGTTCTTTTAGAAATGCAGAACGTGTTGTGCACAATGAAATATAAGGAGTTTATGTAACAAGGTGCAAGTTCTGTGAAACGGGGCAATCCGTATGAAATCCCGGCGGTCAAAATACTGACGCCGGAATCCCGACCGCTACAGTGCCAATGAGGGGGGCCATAGATCGCCCCCCCTTGCGGGCTCACTACGCTCGGCACATTATTTTATTCTCCCTCTATGGGTGTCGTGGACACCCATAGAGGGAAAAAGTGCCGGCATTGCGGCAGTCGGGATTCCGGCGTCGGTATTTCGACCATCAGGATTCTGACTGCCGGGATTTTGACCGCATCCCTTTCAGCCACCCGGTTGTACAAGGGAGTTCAAAAAGTTCCTCTGAAGTGAGCGCTGCTTCTGCTGCAGATCTCCGCTGCAGCTGTGGGAGTTCAGAGAGTCAACGCCAGCAGGGAGTCACAGTGCTGTAGGAGACCCTGCTTCTTTCATGCAAATACCATGTTTATAAAATATTATGTGGTCATGTTACTTAGCACACATCGGGGCAGATTTATTAAGCTCAGTGAAGTGATAAAGTGTCTGGTTTTTATCACCGGCCAATCAGCTCCTAACTGTGAAGTTACAGGCTTGTTTTAAAAAAGGACAGGTAGGATCTGATTGGCCAGTGATAAAAAAACATATTTATCACTTCACCTAGCTTAATAAATCTACCTCCTCATCTGCAGGGAGACTCATCGTCTGCAGGGAGACTTGCTTAGCACACAGTCGCTGCGGAGGGACTTTCTGAACTCCTTGTATTAATGTGCAGTGTATGTAGATTCACCTGCTTCATAGTGAAAAATGAGGGGGGTGGGGACAGACGAGAAGGGTCATAAATACATTTTAATCATGAATAAATAATTTTTTATTTGGACAGACCTTGTTGTGCTGATGTAAATGAAAGGAAATTGAGCAACTTTTTGCTAATTAAAAGAACTTATTTTTTTTTCAATGCAAAGTATGATTGTGTGTGTGTGTGTGTGTGTGTGTGTGTGTGTGTGTGTGTGTTCGTAAAGGACATCACAGTGGTCATATATGACCGATTAGTGTATAGTACTGTGCAGGGCCGGAATGGCCATCCGGTACTTCTGTCAAATGCCAGAGGGGCCGTTGGCCAGGTGGGCTAATATGTGGAGGTGGAGTGGAAGCACCGCCTCCCGATCGGCGCACAGAGAGCCGCTGGACTCACGGCGGGTCCGGCGGCTCTCTCTGTGCGCCGAACAAGTCCAGAAGAGAGGTGGGCATCACGTGCAGCTATTCCCCTCTCTCCTGCAAGCCATGATCGGCAGCGCAAACTGTGTGAAGTCGCGCGCGTGCACAAATGCCAGGTCCGATTCGGCGGCCCAGTCCGTCACTGATACTGTGGCATATGTTGGTCACGCAGATACATCATGGTAATAAGAACAGTACAGGGGGCTTTATTTATTTTTACATTCCAGGGTCAATTTGGGTTATTACAATTGTCTTCACTTCCTTTGCAGATGACAACCGGCAGTTTGCATATATAAGATTTACCACTGGAGACGCCTTGAGCAAGAGGGCTAAATTTGCGTTAATCACCTGGATCGGTGAGAACGTCGGGGGGCTCCAGCGGGCCAAGATCGGTACAGACAAGACACTGGTGAAAGACGTTGTGCAGGTAAATGATATGACTTACAGTATTCACATTGACTCCCATCTCATCAGTGTTTTTTACCATACAAAGGCTTATCTTGGTGTAATTATGCACTGTGGTCTCCAATTGTACATGCCAAAAAAACAGCTCCCACTGGGACAGTTAAGGAGAACTATGGTCAAAGTTAAGGAGAACTCCGGTCAAACAGTTAAGGAGAACTATGTTTAAATGATGTGATCTTGTGGCTGTAGGCTCGGAGGCGAATAGTTGTATGAACATATACATCCATCTGCATGCAGCCACGTGGGGGGGCATCAGCAGTGAAAGACTGCCGCTGTACGAATTAACCTGAATCAGTCCCTCTGGGTAGGCTGGTCTATATAATACAGCTGCTCCCATCCAGCCTTACATTACTAAAAAAGTCTTGCAAAACATAATTCCTTATTGATTAGTACTTGTTACCATCTGTACTTGAGGTATAATGATCTCGCAGAGGTTTGGACATAAGAGCGACACAGAGGTAGGGATGGCCATTGTTGCTTTTGCCATTGATGGTTGCCATCGATGGCAAAAGTGCAACAGTCCATCGATGGTGTATAATTATGCAATGGGTGACCATTGATGTTTTTATATATCGATGGTCATCCATTTGCTTTGAAAGATTGGCCTGTGGGCCAATCAAAATACGGGGGCAGGGCTTCGTGGGTGTTGGGGGCGGAGCTACGCTCCGTGTCCCGGCCCCTTAATGAAAAAATAAAACCAAAACTATTCAGTTAAGCCTGACATCGATGGTGGGAAACCATCTGGTTCTCCCCCCATCAATGTCAAAACTATTCGACATCGGCCATAAACCATTGATGATTTCTACTCATCGATGGTCGATGGCCATCCCTACACAGAGGTTCGGACATACACAGCCTGTTGGAGAGTTGGACTGATTCACACTCCTCTTAGTCAGTAACACTGTGTTCATAAAATGCTGATTGACAGCCAAACCAAGCGAGATAAAAAAGTTCCATTATACATATTGACCTATTTCCTGGCCGCTGAGCTTAATTTGTCTCTCCGATTGGCTAATAAAATGGGAGCAGCCGATGAATTAATCTTTATGGTCCCTGTTGCCGCTCACAGCAAATCGTGTTACCATAACAGCCCAATACACAACTTCTTTATTATGGCAGTCACTCGTGGGTCTGCTATATGTGGTGAGCTGCAGACCTTCCTATTTCAGTCACTTACTTGTACAGTCCATGTTCATGGGGCTGGTCTGTCTTGTGACAGCCGCATGGTGGCAGATGCACCCGTGGGTCAGCATGGGTGGGAAGTGGGGGTCTGATTCATAATTAAACCTCTCTGTTGCGATCACAAGTCAATAGCAGCCAATGTTCAGATGCAAACAAACAGCCACTTGTGCTGTGTTCGGGGGGGATCCACGACTATGTTATCCTGATGATGTCAGATGTGTCCAACGTGAATAAGCTGCAGCTGGAATGTGTAGACTTTGATTGAGGGAACAGGGATTTTCTGCCGGCTGGCTTCTGCTGGGCCCAGTTCTGAGACCTTTAACTGAAGTAAATATATATAACTTGAAATAAAAAGTAGATTGGACCTGTCCTGTGGGGTTTGTCCAGCTCAGGGGTGGCCAAACCGGTCCTCAAGATCTACCAACGGTTTTCTAAATCCCCTAGCTGGTGCACAGCTGTAGTAATTACTAATTGTCACATTCCCCAGACCACCTAGCTGGTGCACAGCTGTAGTAATTACTAACTGTCACATTCCCCAGACCACCCAGCTGGTGCACAGGTGCAGTCATTACTAACTGTCACATTCCCCAGACCACCTAGCTGGTGCACAGCTGTAGTCATTACTAACTGTCACATTCCCCAAATCACCTAGCTGGTGCACAGGTGCAGTCATTACTAATTGTCACATTCCCCAAATCACCTAGCTGGTGCACAGGTGCGGTCATTACTAATTGTCACATTCCCCAAATCACCTAGCTGGTGCACAGGTGTGGTCATTACTAATTGTCACATTCCCCAAATCACCTAGCTGGTGCACAGCTGTAGTCATTACTAACTGTCACATTCCCCAAATCACCTAGCTGGTGCACAGCTGTAGTCGTTACTAACTGTCACATTTCCCAGACCACCTAGCTGGTGCACAGCTGTAGTCATTTCTAACTGTCACATTTCCCAGACCACCTAGCTGGTGCACAGCTGTAGTCATTACTAACTGTCACATTTCCCAGACCACCTAGCTGGTGCACAGGTGCAGTCATTTCTAACTGTCACATTTCCCAAATCACCTAGCTGGTGCACAGCTGTAGTCATTACTAACTGTCACATTTCCCAGACCACCTAGCTGGTGCACAGGTGCAGTCATTACTAACTGCCACATTCCCCAGACCACCTAGCTGGTGCACAGGTGCAGTAATTACTAATTGTCACATTCCCCAAATCACCTAGCTGGTGCACAGGTGCAGTCATTACTAACTGTCACATTCCCCAGACCACCTAGCTGGTGCACAGCTGCAGCCATTACTGTCACATTGTCAAACCTGCTGCATTCATCCCTACTATAGATCCACAGGTTGCCTGAGACACATGAACTGTTGGTGGATCTTGAGGACAGGTTTGGCCACCCCTGGTCCAGCTCTATGGACCATGTCTGACATCAGACCTCCACCATGTAGGACCCAAAACTGCTGACACAAAATGGGCCTAATTCTTAGATGGTTTGATTGGAAATGCACAGCTGCAGAGAAGTGGTTTGGCAATTTCATTGTATTAAAGTTCTAATGCAGTAGGGAGGCGTCTGATAGAGATAGACGCTTCCTGTTTGCAGTAGTGAGGATCTGAGTGCTGCGTCTGAAGACTCCGCCTCAGACAACCATCGTCATGGTTACAAGCAGCGGCCATCCTGTATAAGCTGAAGCGTGCACATGTTGCTCATACAATCTGGGCAGTGGGATCCAGGAAGTATACCCCGGTAGCGCCACACCACCAAAATGGAGGAGACGTTGCCCGTTTTAAATAACAGTGCCAGTTGCATGCTGCAGCATATCAGTCATGCTGCGGGTCACAGTGGACTGCGAGCAACATTGCAAGACCCGTTCCTCATCTGTGCAAACCCCCAAACATCATATTTGTACTCAAGTCATGGAGTGTGCATACAAATATGAATCGGACCCATTGTGTGGTCCCAGCATATGAGAGTCACATTTCGGATATCACTGGCCCTGGTCTCGTGGTAATACAACATGAAATTGGCACAGGTGGTCACCGCACAAATCTGTTATAGAGTTGCCTGTGTTTGGCGCATTGTAATAAGCCGTCACTCCCCTCTACTCCTATTGGGCCCGATTCAGACCTGATCGTGTGGTTTTCGATTATCGATACCCCATCCTGCGATAAAATCCTGCAACTATTTCTACCCCCGCCGTTTGCAAGGTGATTGACAGGAAGTAGCGGCCCATTTAGTGCTAAGAAAAATGCAGGCCGGCCAGAAAAAAACACAGAGAGTGACAGGTGTGCCTGAGGGTGTTGGGGGGGAGGGGGGGGGAGCTTGGATACGGTCACTAGGTCTACAAGCATTGGTTCGACAAGAATTAAGGTCGACATGCATTAAGGTCGACATGGGGTTTTTCACTTTTTTTTTTTTTAACCAACAGGTGGTATATCATGCCCTACCATCCACTAGGGCGTGGTGGGAGAATAAAATAGTGTGCCCAAAACATGGTGAGCGCAGGGAGCCATGAGAGGGGATGCAGTGCTACGTTTCAGTGTCCATGTCGACTGTGTCAAAATTCATGACAAAAAAATGTGAAAAACCCCATGTCGACATCTTGACTGTCGACCTTCCCCCATGTCGACCTAATGACCCTGTCGACCTAATGCATGTCGACCAACTTGCTGTGTACCCAATGATCCATACCCGTTAGGGGAGGGTGTGTGACGTCAGATCCAGGCTGGATATTCCTTTATCCATCGCAGCCGTTGAGTCCAGGTCCAGGGCTACACGGCGCCTGCGATGAGTTGTGGCCAGTGTAATAATCGTTCGATCGTGAGCCTGTTATGATAGGTGTGGGACATATTCACACGGTTTCGAATGGATGTGTAGCCGTACCCATCAGTTAGCGAGGCAAGATTATACTTTAGTGTGGCAGCGCCTTAACTGAATGCTGGCTGCTGCACATTCACAGCGGTGCGGTCATGTCTGAATCGGGCCCATTGTTCTGATCATTTTCATGTATTTCACATTGTATTGGACATTGACAACACAACCTGCATTTGTTTCTCTGTCCTCTTAGAACTTTGCCAAAGAGCTGGTAATCACAGACCACAAAGACCTGGAGGAAGACTACATTAGGAGCGAGCTGAAGAAGGCTGGTGGTGCCAATTACGATGCCCAAACAGAGTAAGGGCATCCCATGCCCGGGTACTGCTTTGCCGGATCAAGTGCAAAAGTCGTCTCAGTGAAAACAACTGGAAACTGGTGGAAACTATATTACCAACAAAAAAACTGGTTATTTCTTTGCCTACTGTATGGTCCTCCCTTCCGGTCACCACCCAGCCAGGTCTCCCGCAGCCCCTCCTATGATCTGGTGATCACTCCCACCAGGCCGCTTCCTCTGGGGTTACTGCACAATTACCTAACCCATCACCGCTCATCCTCTTCACCTGCAAGAGCCGCCACATTCTCCATAACAATGCCTTGGACTGTCTAAGCCGAGTCTCACCGGACGTTCGCCATTAATTGTCCTGACTCCGGACCAACAGCACTCCACCATTCCATTTATTTGTGTCTTCATTTTAAACCATTCAATAGAATCATTACTGATCTGATTTGAAACCAGAAACTGATGATTGGATGGATGCAGTGCCAGTCCTGTTTCCGAATCACAACCCCCCTCGTGGCATTAGCCAGCCGCCTGTTCAGGAGGATGAGCATTGTAGTCTATTAGATGGTTTCCCTGCATGTAATAAAGGCCAAATCCTGTGATACCCCCAGGCAGGGATATCTCGTTAGTATTCTGTGCACAATGCAACGCTCTGATTTTTCCATAGTAACACAACCCTTTAGGTGACTGTGCGTTCGTTCCTTCTCGCCCCTGAGCTCCGCTGCTGGTTTGTGTGGGAAGTTTTAGGGTTTTTTTGTTTGTGTTTTTTAATAGGACCAGAACTCAAAATAAGATTTTATTGTTTGTGGGGTTTTTTTTATACCTTTGTACATTCCAGCTGGTGCACAGTGCTACAGACACAGCCAGCGTCTGTAGTTATGCATGAACATTTCCGCACATAAAGGCTCTGCGTGATTCCATTATAATCCAGTAACACACACACACACAACACACCGTGCAGCATTACTAGGTGTGATGGAAGCTGCTAGTTGCAAAGTCATTTGTCACTTAGAAAATGGGATGTGAGCTTTGGGTTTGTGTCTTGCTACTGTGTGTCTGTCACACACTGGCTTACAGTGAGACTACGTGACTGTGCCCTAGAATGGCCACAGATCTTAGTGGAGGGGTAAAAAATGGAAAGATTGGGCACAATCCCTGCCAGTCCTTTTTTTTTTTTTTTTTTCACTCTCCCAATATTTTATTGTCCATGTATGTTGGCATTGAATGTACTTATCTGGGCAGCTGGTAAGACAAATGGGCCATGAACTGGAATTGGGAGGGACAGATCGCGGCTCAGAGAAACCACAAAAAAAATGAAAATAAAGATTTTTTTTTTCCAAAAATTCTTTCCTGTCGGTTTTCATTTTAGAAATGTTTAACAGCGAAAAGACTGTCATGGGGCATCTTCCTGTGTATGTTACTATTGGTTGCCTGTTAAGGCCCGTACACACTGGGCGACTTTGAGCTGAAAGTCGCTTAAAATCAGCAGGTTTGAGCAGCTTTCAGCTCGAAGCCGCCCAGTGTGTATGCCCCGGCAATGGGCGCTGCTGCGCGCTCCTGTAACATCGCTGGTTATGCCCCATCAATGGGCACTGCTGCACGCTCCCGCATCATCGCCGGGATAGCTGCTCATCTGGTTATACCAGCAGATGTGTGGCTTTGAGGATGGCTTTGCACAGCTCTGCGCTATGCAAAGATGTCCTCCCCCCAGTGCCGGATTAAGGTCTGGGGGGGCCCTGGACCCTCTACCTGCCCACCCCCACCCCCAGCGAGGCTGGTACCTGGTCAGGCGGGTAGAGGGCCTCTGCAGCGGTCCAAGCAGTCAGCGCCGGGCCGGGGTCCGACTCCCTGCAGTGTGAGAAGTCAGCTTCTGGGTACCTGCAGCAGATGGGAACTAGTAGCGGTATTGGCTACTAGTTTCCATCCGTCGCATGGACCCCCGCTGCTGACTTCCCATTCGCAGCAGGGACCCTGGCCGGCACTGACTGCCCGGACAGCTGCAAGGACACCCTGCCCACCTGCCCTGTGCTACCCAAGCACGGGGCAGCAGGAGCCCTACACTGGCAGCAGTGCTGGTGTGGGGGCCCCCAAATGTGTGGGGGCCCTCAAATGTGTGGGGGCCCCGTGGCGACCGCCCCTGTCGCCCTGTGCTTAATCTGCCACTGCCGGGCAGGGGGAAAGCCACTCAGTGTGTATGGACCTTTAGACTTCTCCCAGGCTGCTGCAGCAGTAATGTATCTGATCATTGTTATATAGAGTGCAGCAACATTGTTTCAATCAATGCTATTGTGGACACAGAGCCTCTGACTACGGATACAGACTCCCGCTCACAAGAACATGGAAGAGTGGACAAGTACGCTGTGGGAGATTTATCAAAATTTAGAGAGAGATAAAGTACCAGCCTACTTGCTCCAAGTTGTCATTTTTCAAATACAGGGCCTTATTCTGGTTGAGTCGGTCCATTCCGCATTCTTTCGGACGGCGACTTTTAGCTAACTGCGCATGCATAAGCAACGCAATGCGCATGTGCAACGCAGTGTCTCCACACTCGTTCTCAACAATACCGTCTAAAACTGTCCACCGAACATTCTCCGGAAATATGGGCGTCATGTGGGCGTGTATAAGGGCGCGGTTTGAAAGTGGGCGAAACTGGGCGTAGACATGGGAGTGCACGAACAGTGGTAGGCGTGCATTCAGACCGGACACCGAGCGCAAGCGAACCAACACGGCTGAAATCTTTGGTGAAAACAAGCAGCTTTCACTTCTCGGAGGGCAATGGTTCATGCACTAGGCATTCGGATCGCCCAATTAGTACGCCCGCACCTTAAATACTCGCAGCTGAGCACAATACAATCCAGTTCTCTGGTCATTAGTGATTAATCAAACACTTTACACAGGTTCAATTGGAACCAATAAGTCATTGCTGGCTAAATAGGGCAATACAAAATAGTTGAATATATGGTGCAAACACATTTACTTTATTGTTGGTATCTGGCCCACATTTACACTGCACTCAATGGACATAACTGTCTTACCCAAATCTATATGCAAATCTGGCGATTACATTAATGTGAATCTTAGAGTTCCAACCGCACACGGACGTGTGGATGCAGTCCGAAGACACTCCCTCTTCTTTGAAAGTCCATCCGAACGGATGCGGACGACATGTAGGCGTGTGTTCTTTGACAGTACGACGTGCGTTGCGTTCGGTCATTTCCGAACGAACGCACATCCAAAAGAGTCAACTAGAATAAGGGCCACAGTCTGTAAACTTACAGAAGCTGTTTGGAGACTTTGCCTCTCTCCTAGAACCACTTTGTCTCTCTCCTAGCTTTGAAAATCTTCCCCCTATATATTTTCTCAGCATTTACAATGGATCAGATGATTCCCTGGAACTAATTTTACGTGTTTAGGGCCAGATGTATCAAGCTTCAAAAAGTGATAAAGTGTAGACTGATAAACCACCAGCCCATCAGCTCCTGACTGTCTTATTACAGGCTCGGTTTGAAATCTGTCAGGTAGGAGCTGATTGGCTGGTTGTTTTTTTACCCTCCACTTTATCACTTTTTTGGATATTCAACCATCTAAGTAGGCCAATAATGATGCAGAATGGCTGCAGGAACTGAGATGCTGGCATTATGTTTTCTGCATATGAGAACGCAGATGCAGGATGCCCCCAAACACTTCCTAGCACGTGTGCAGTGCGACCGCTGTGATTGCAGTCAGCCGATAATCGCCCCATTGCGTCCATATCACTTAAATGTCTGAATCAGGCCCAGTGTATCTGGAACAAACCATGCTTCAATGTAAGGGGTGCATGGAGGGCAAGTACTGTAGCCCACAGCTGCTGCACAGCTTTGTTAATACCCTGCAGTTTAGATTTCAAAATGGTGTCACCAAGGTGCAAAGGAGGAAATTTATTAAGATGGGAGTTCTATTTCACAATAGGTGTTGCTATGGGCAACCAATCAGAATCTACTTTGTATTTATTTACCACCTTCTAGAAGATAATAGGTAGTATCTGATTGGTAGTCCATAGCAACATCCCATGTGAAATAGAAATCCCATCTTAGTAAATTTCCCCCAATGTCTCTAACTTAGCTCAGCCTTGAGTGACAGGAGAACTCGCTATCAGCGGTATTGTACTAGGCCCCACAAGGTACTGATGGGGTTCCTCTATGGTCGGTATGGTACTAGGCGCTTCTTGGGACTGATGGGAAGCACTCTCTATGGTCGGTACGGTACTAGGCCCCACTCAGGAATGATGGGAGCTCTTTTTATGGTTGGTATGGTACTAAACCCTGCTTAAGACTGACACAGCTCTCTGTGGTCGATATGGTACTAGGCCTCATAGGTGCCGATTTATGTTTTTGCTGGTGGGTGCTCAAGCCAAAAATATAGAGGAGTGGCTTCATGGGGAAGGGGTGTGGCCCCAAAATAATACCAATTTATATTACAGAACACAGTTGTCTCCAATATTCAAATTACGGCAACAGAGTTCCAAATACATAAATGACCCCACAGTGCAGGTACATAAATGCCCCCACAGTGCAGGTACATAAATGCCCCCACAGTGCAGGTACATAAATGCCCCCACAGTGCAGGTACATAAATGCCCCCACAGTGCAGGTACATAATTGCCCCCACAGTGCAGGTACTCCGCGGACAGAATACACTCTTCCCGGCATACTGTTTCCCAGGTGGCCGCAAACTAGCAAGTTAATATGGAGGCCCAGCAGCGGGACTTGGGCCTGTGGGTGCTCATCAATTTCTGTGGGTGCTCGGGCCCTTGAGCACCCACACAATCGGCACCTATGCTAGGCCTTGCTCGGGACTGACATTGGCTCTGTCTATCGTTGGTATGGTACTAGGATTGCATGTGTCTGAACAGGAGCTCCCAATGTGGTCAGTATGGTACTAGGCTCCACTCGGGACGGACGGTAGCTCTCTCTATGGTCGTTTAGGGTACTAGGCCCCGAATGGGACTGACAGGGGCTCTCTCTATGGTCGGTATAGTCCTATGCCCTGCTCGTCTGAGGGACTGCAGGCTACACTCTCAGCGTTTAGTCCTTTGTGATCGCCCACAGAGCAGCAATAAGGACATTTTTGCTTTTTATCAGACAAATTTCCATTTAAAAAATCCCAAACATGAGGTGACTCCCCCGCTGCTAATAGAAGAATTCAGAGAAGCCTGGCGGGAGAATGTACAATGAATGACCCAGTGTGTATTCATGTATGTGCCAGTCATACCACGGGTAACGGGACACTGCACATGGGCTGTGTGTGTAAATGTAAATGTTCATAATCATGTGTGTAAACGTTCTCACAGCCTGAGACGTGGATACTCTGAACATCTTGTGCGATGAGTGTAGGAGAAGTCTCCTGGTAACAAATGAACCTTCCCTCATATACATTGTCCTATAACCACAAATGAGTCTGGTATAAGGACCGCGCATCGGATCGGTATCGGACCACACCAGGACAGAAAAGGGCCCAATCACCACACAATCTACATCCAATCGGTCGGAATTGGATCTAGATTGATGGGATTGGACCCTTGTCGTCCTGGTGTGTACCCAGCATAAGACGGCAGAGGTGCTGCAGACTGACATCTCGGGAAGCCTCTTGGTGCATTTACACAGTAAACTTAAACACAGAAGTTGTTACAGGAAATGTAAATTAAAAATGTATAGTTACGCCATTGGGTGTACACTACATATATGTACTTGTATCTCTTTACAGAGAATATTTGCCCACTCACCCAAGTTGACTCCCTACCCCAGTGGTGTGCAATCTCTCTCTCTCTAATCATTTGCAAACATCACAAGATTTTCTACTGGTGATGTCACCACACCAGGCCATGCCCAGCCAGAAAACAGTCACATTGGCCATTCATGCAGTGCATGTCCTGGCAGGAAGGTAGAGCTGTACCTGGTGTCACACTGTAGTTATCAGTACATGCAGCGGTGACATCTAACACCTGCTACAATAAAGGTGTGACAGACCGATTACATGTTCTACTCTCCAGGAAAAGACTTCTCGCTCTGTGCTGCAAAGTCTGCTAAGAAATGAGCCACAGAGCCAATCTGTCACATCTTGATGTGTATGTGAAACTCGTACATCCTGCCGCACAGGGGAGAGTTTGAAATTCGGATCCATTCCGAATATACCAAGAAAAAAAACAACAACACATAATAGTGCCCTAGTTCATTTTTGGAACCATAGTAGTGCCCTAGTTAATATTATGCCCCATAGTAGTGACCTTGTTTATTTTATGAACCATTGTACTGTAGTTCCTTAGGTTACATGATGTCACATATTAGGGCTGTGGCGCAGTACCCCTACATACAGTGTCCCCAGTTCATATTATGCCACACTATCTTGCATCCACTTCATAGTGTGCCACATTACAGTTCCCTCTGCAAGTCGCCTCCAGTTCAAACAATGCCAAATTACAGTGGCCACCAGTACATATTGTGACATGTTACAGTGCCTTCCAGTACATATTGTGCCACAATACCGTAGCCTACAGTACACCTTGTGCCAAATGACAGTGGCCTACAGTACACAATGTGCCACATTACAGTGGGCTCCAGTACATATTGTGCCACAATACCGTAGCCTACAGTACACCTTGTGCCAAATGACAGTGGCCTACAGGACATATTTTGCCACATTACAGTGGGATTCAGTACATATTGTGCCACAATACCGTGGCCTACAGTACACCGTGTGCCAAATGACAGTGGCCTCCAGTACACCTTGTGCCATATTACAGTGGCCTCCAGTACATATTGTGCCACAATACCGTGGCCTACAGTACAGTGGCCTACAGTACACCTTGAGCCAAATGACAGTGGCCTACAGTACATATTGTGCCACATTACAGTGGGCTCCAGTACATATTGTGCTACATTACAGTGGCCTCCAGTTTAAATGAAGCCAAATGACATTGTCCCTTACCATTATGACATCCAATAAATACACCTCTCACTGATAATGTAATGTCACACAATACAGGGCGGGGAATGGTTCAGACCCAATAGCTTATGCAGATTTACAACCTTGGACTAGTCCACCCTGGTGCCCCATAGCGATGGCACTACTTGCACCATAAACTACTGTAACTGATTGTACAGCAGCTACAGGTAATGTTGACAGTGTAATGCTGTCCTACGCCGCCCCCCCCCCTCCATTGCATAACATCTAAGTTGTTGGTTTTCCTTCATACAGGCGTAAATCTGGACACACCTGAAATGCTGCACAGCTCGTCTAGGCCGGTGCAAGTGTTTTCAGCACCCCAGGCAAAACGTCAGCTTCCTGCTCCCACCACCCACCCACTCACCAATACAGACTTCCCAGAACTTAGGTGACAGTGTGGAGGTGGCGTATTGCACCTGCCGTTTGCATTAAGTTCAACAAGGATGTTGCGCGGAGTCGTCATTCATTTTGTGATTGTCAGCCCCCAGATCCTGGAGCCCCTAGGCAGGTGCCTAATAGTACAGCCAGCCCTGGATGCTATATTATACAGTGCAGTATTAACCCTTTGATGTGAGCTATCCTCAAAATATCTGCTACAAATGTCAGTTAAAGTCAATTAACTGAAGTCTAGTCATATTGCACCCAAAAATAGAACAGTAGCATCGAGCGACGCTAATCTTTTGGCGATCCCTCACAGCAACGTTGGAACTCAAAAGGTTCAACAAAAAGGGTTCCTTGGCAATTTTCACACCTATTTTGACATATTCCCTTGGCACTCAAAGAGTTTAGGCCCCCATACGCTATACAGAGGCTGGATCGCATACGAATCATGGTATGTGCTTTTGCATATGGTGTATTGTATGCAATCCCAAGATACGACAAATCCTTGTGGCAGCCATGAGTATCTCCTGTTCCGATCAGATGTGCACAGGAACGCGGATCGGAATCGGAGGTAAGTCACATACCATAAAGCACTTTTCACACAATTTATCGGCCCGATGGATACGGGGGCCTTTAGAATGATGATCTGTAACTTCAGCTTCTTGGTAAGTGAGGACACATGGACATTCTTGGTAAATAAGAACTCACCTGTAAACCTGACTACCTGTCATAAGGACCAATTTCTCATTGATCACATTTGCAATGAGATCTGGGAGCGATATTAGCGCAGAGGATTGCATTGTAGAATGTGCTGCGTTTGTTCCTAAACAACACATTCTACATTCTACAGATCCAAATGTGGCCTGGAAAACATGAACTGTTAGTAGAGTGTTTATTGAGTGCTGCTGATCATGTACCATACTTGCCTACATTTGAAAACTAATTTCAGGGAGATTATAGTTGATAAGAGAATTTTGCACAGCGCCTCATTCAGGGGGCGTGTCATGCTCCACCCAAAGGGCGTGTCTAGTTCCACATATCGAGAGATTGTGAAAAGAGATTGTGAACGTGGCACCTAGAAGCGTGGGTGTGAAATTTAAAATGACTTATATCCAAATGTAGATGAGCCCCAAAGCAGTTTGTAAGAGCTACTATACTTGCTAAAGTGCTGGGAAATGGTGCTGATGAATCAATGTAAATGTATCTGTCTCTCATTTCTTTTTTCCCAAAAAAATGTAATAGTTTAATGTGGGCTAGGTGACATGAGGGAGATTGCTAGACTAATGAGGGAGAGAGGGAGATTGCTGCTATTTCAGGGAGCCTCCTGCAGAATGCAGGAGGGTAGGCAACTATTTCATGTACTGGATGTGGCTTTGATAGTGGGAGCTGATGTGAGAGGGATTAAAGAGTGAAATGCACCAACAAAAAGTGTTTAAATCCATCACAGACACAGGATATTGCAGCTAGTACAATTCATATGAATAGCTGGAACACAGACTGATCTGGCTGTGGATGGGAGTCTTGCTCGTGGGCTTGCACTGTATTCACAAAAGCGTGGACTTGTCTGCAGCACATCCAAGGAGCAATGCATGGTTAAAGGTCGAAAGAAAAACGCAGTTAACTTGCTTCGCCTTGAGTCAGGCTTCCCCTTTCTGCAGCATTCTAGTATATATGAAGCTTTAAACCCTTCCAGCGGTGGCATAACTAGATATTTGTATGCTCCATGCATCATTGTGCATTCTAACCAATGCAGACAAATGGCACTGCTGATCCCATTTCAATGTATATATCTCAGATTATTATTATTATTATTTTTCCTCACATACAGTAAATAACAGCAACATAACAGGGCTAAGGTGCAATCAGGGAGTTTGCTAGACTCTTCAGGGAGTCAGGAAGATTGCTACTATTCAAGGAGTCTCCCTGACAGCCAGGGAGAGTTGCTAAGTATAGTGCACCTTTTAGTGGTGCCTATGTACACCCCTTGTGGCCTGACACCCATTTTTGTATCGGCAGCGACTGGTTGTGCTGATTCAGGGGGTTTGCAAAATCAGAAAGGTAAAGGTGTCATTATTTAGTTATCAGAGCTACAGTAAACCTTTATATCGGAACCTGTCCGCTCCAGGACCTATGGTCTTTCAGAATCGAATCAGTCTGTTGTCGGGAATTAGCCAGCGGAAAGTGAGAAGCTGTTTCTGTATGAGCTTATTGGTCTGTTCTATTTAATTATCTCTAACAGACAATACCCAGGAGTATATTTACTAAGCGCGGCTGCATGTCAGTGGTTCTGGCTGCGGCATTTAAATTGACATTTAACTTTATTGCCTTTATTAAGGCTCTAGCCACCGTTAGAACCAGGTCCTGTGGCTTTCTCAACAGCCCCGCAGTAACCGTAATATAATCGTATTTCCTATCATAGATTCCTCATACATGTCATGCGTCACGTATAAGAGTAGAGTAATCCGGAATTTATTTATAATCCACATAAAGCGTTATATCTGGTACTTTCCAAGAGTTTCAGGGCTGGATTCTGACTTGCAAATAGCACAGAAGGAGCCATCGGCCACCTGTATATTCTGTAGATCTCAAGCAAACACTGCTCTGCCCATTTGGTAAACATGCTCCACTGTTTCCTACCTGATGATAAGACTTTTTTAGTCTGGACATGAAACGCTCTGCGGCGTTGTATATTTGTGCGGTGGGATAATGTACTCCCAGCCTTGGTTCTGTTTCTGGAATCATTGTCTGACTTTAGTTAAGCTGGAGATTTACTCAAATTATAATTGTTTAACAAAACTAAAATAATTGTTTAGGTCAGCCAATGAGACTACCATTCTTCTGTGCAATTACTGCCCTGTGTATGAATGAACGATAATTAGAATCATTCACTGCCTGAAATAGGAACGTTTGACCTTCAGATCTGTCTGATCCTGACGTTCAGCCAGTGTATGGCTGCACTCCAAACATCGCATGGCCGCATGGTCACCCCTGCATTCGCACAAAGTGGGTTAAAGGGGATGATGCAGAGGTTGTATAGAAGTTGGCCCCAATCCTACTTGCATTGGTAATCATATTCAGCCATATGCCAAGCTGCCCGCATCTATACAACCACAATGCCTCTACTAGGGATGCCAATCCTGGGGCATTTTTTTCCATCACAGGATGGAAAAATGCCCAATCCTGGGATTCCCAGGATCCTGGGAGTGGCTTGCCTAATAAAAAAAAAAATGCCCCATTACCTTTATGGCAGGGTGCGGGCGGGAGCAGCTGGGATCTGGGCGTGGGGGATGGGGGCAGCCGGGCGCCGGGTAGCTGGGAGCCGGACCGCCGGGATCAGGGCCAGGGCATGCAGTGCGGTTGTGGGAGGGTTGAGCGGATGTGCGGCCTGCACAGTGTGACCTCTGACCGTCACGCTGCGCAGTGCTGCAAGCCAGGCATCGGGAACAGCCGGGCAGCATCTGAGCGAGTGCTCAGGCGCTGCCCAGCATTAGACTGCGCAGTCTAATCCTGAAATCCCGGGATTGGAGCTTCCAATCCTGGCGTTTTTGGGGCCAAATCCTGGGATCCCATCGATACCGATACCGGGATTGGCCACCCTAGCCTCTACCATACACATGGCTCCGTAGCTGTCCTCATTAGCATTGCTAGCCCTGTTGTAATAACATGTAGATGCGCTAGGAAACACAACCATGGCCAGATTCACAATGGGGTGGATAGAGCTGCAACTCCCACATGTTTGGCCATAAATCATAAGGACTAAAACTCCATTATAATTTTACACATTTATGTCTTTTTGTACTTTTATATATTTACAGACATTGGGGCGTATAGTGTATGGGGTCTACATGCAGACATGGGATTGGCTTCACCTCCTCCACTTCTCATCACAGGCCCTTGAACATTTCCAGCTGCAGGCCCAAGATGCCGTAAATCCGGCCCTGAACACATCGCATAGCAACTGTCCCGCTTTCTGCAGTTTTTTTGCAGACGTTCCCGCGTCCCAACCAGGACCAGCAGTGTCCTGTAGCAGGGGGAAGAGGTGTCAGGTGGGAGTCCCCGCTGACACTCGCTGGGCAGTGGTGAATAGATTTCCCACAGGCAGAGGGGCAGCAGTGGCAAAACAGGGCGTGGCCACGCCCCAAATTTTGGTCATGCCGCGCGCAAAGGTCCCTCTTCGGCGCTGTGGAAACTTGGGAGGTATGAACATCGTCCTTCTGCAAAACAGACTAGCATGTATCTCTGCCTCAGACACAGTACAGATATGCAGCCGTTATGTGATATCATTCAGATTTGTGGCAGCCACTGTCCCAGATATGATGAAAACCTGCCAACATCATAATGACACGCAGCAAGTGTGGGGGAGCATCAGAAGTGCAGGCATATGGCTGCTGGGCTTGTCCTGAGGTGGAAAAGGGAAGTGGGGCGCCTGAGCCTCTTCAGGGTGCCGTTGGGGGTAGACATAGACATTGTGCTGACTCCTCAACCTTGCAGCCTTGAAAGCAGTTCCGGTCTCGAACCCCTGGTTATGACCCTGTATGAACACAGAAGTTTCCACCTTTTATAATTAATGGTAACACATCCTGTACAAGAAGCATTTTCTATGATACAACCTGAAATGCCCCTTATCCTGCAGTGTAGGTCTAGGAAAATAAATGTCACTTTCTGCTCTGTGTCCTGGGCTGCTGGCGATGGGAATTGAGATGATTCTGACTAACGGAGAGTAATTAACCTACTTATTCAGGGGCTCCTATTACACGTGCTCATGTGACTGGCCGATGAGGAATCGGACTTATTACTACTAAGTGGCTGCTTACAGTGTGTCACTGACAGTTATTCTGTCTAGAAACAGCCAAGCAGCCTGTGGTGGAACTACATATCCCAGCATGCCGTACCATACATAAGGGAGGAGTCGTACTAAGAGATAGAGAGCGATCAAGTGGAGAGAGATAAAGTACCAGCCATTTAGCTTCTAACTGCCATGTTACAGGCTTGAAGGAAATATACAGCATCTGTAGTGGGTCCAGCATTTTCTATAGGTACTCGATCATCACGTCCCCTTTTTAGGGGTCCCACTATCAAGAAGATGTATTACATGTGTCTGGGACCCTGCATCTAACCTGCTGACCTCAAGGGACTGTAATAAGGATACTTGCTGTGTCCCTCCAGAATAATAGCTCCATGTGTATTTAAAGGAAATAACTACTAGATGGCAGCTGAGGTTTCACAAACAGGACTACAAATGTGTTTGCAAATGTCCTTTTCTCCCCGCACAATGGGGCGAAGAACCGGTTCTCTCCTTTTATAAATCTGCATTTTGCTGGATTTACACTGCCAGGTAAATGTTTGCATGGACAACAGGTATAATGGAACCCTACTGTACTACTATATGGGGAATTCTAATTCTGTACCAACAGCATTGTAAACATGGTATTATTTATTGTACAGCTGTTGGCTGCGGAGCTTGTAGGGACACACATGGAATAAGTGGGGGACTTGAGGTGGTAATAAAAATAGTGTGGAGTGTGGGTGCAAGTTGGAGTTGACTCTGTGTATCAGATCAGCCATCTTTGTTTGGCAACTTGTAACTCGGACCTCACCCCAGCAGAGAGGCAAGGATTCTTCCCCCAGACACTATAAATGTACAACCAGGTTAGCAGTCACAAGAACACTGGGTAAATCGAACATACAGTAATATGCTTTTTACTTGTTTTCTTTAAATGTCCTTGGGACATTTGAGAAGGTTTCTTTAACCCAAGGTATACATATCCGCAATGCACTTTTGCCTGCCCTTGCCATCCTATCCAGACCACCCCCACCCCCTTCTCCGTCACCATCTGTTCTTCAACATTACACTTGCTTTTTCACTCTGCCCTCTTCCTATAGCTTTGTTGCTTAACTCTATGCACAGTCCCATCTCCTCCCAGGCCTCCAACCCTCTCTACCACATTGATTAACGCCCAAGAGGACCCGTGTGCAGCAGCTCAGCCTTCCCTGAGCAGCACACACATTTTTCCTTATGATAGCCAGCAGATACCTTTTCCTCCAATGCACCATCTTCCCAGTGGTATCAGGGTAGATGTGATTTACGAACTCGCTGATTAGTGATCCAAACTGAATTAGAACTGTAATGGGGCAATTAAGTAATGCATAGGTTCTCAAACTCAGTCCTCAGGACCCCACACAGTGCATGTTTTGCAGTTCTCCTCACAGAATAACAAGTGAAATAATTAGCTCCATCTGTGGGTGTTTTAAAATGTGAGTAATGAGTTTACCTGTGCACCTGCCGGCGACATGGAAAACAGGAACTGTGTGGGGTACTGAGGACCAGGTTTGAGAACCCCTGATCTATATCTGTTTCCTCCTCCATTATATTAAGGGTGGGGAGTCTGGTTGTAGCTTCACACTCAAAGTATTTTTTACCTGGGCTCTGGTCTGATGGAAGGGCCCACTACCACCCTCACACGGTGAAAATAGTTGGGCAGAGAGAGAGCAAACTAACTGCCGCTGTAGCAGCCTCTCTCCCCAGCCCAGCACATGCTGCTCAGGGCTGGGGACAGAGGCAGCTGCAGCAACAGCCTGTCATATCTCTTTCTTTGACTGAGCGTGCGATGCCACCAGCCAGTCCCTGCTATTTTATTTTTTATTTTTATTAACAGGGGTGTGCCCACGCCCCCTCCCGTTGGTCACCCCCCCCCCCCCCCCCCCCCCTTATTTTACAGTGGCCCGACAGAACTGCCAGAGCCCTGTTCACAGTACTTTAGTTGTCCACTGACCTATCATCCCTGTGCACTACAATGTGGTGTCATCACTTTATTCTTATCAACCATTATGTAACGCCACACTTTTACGCAGCAATATGCAGAGAATATGTGAAGGTGCCCATACACTATGCGATTTTGTGCCGATTTCACCAGATTTCTGCACTTTGGGTGTGAAAGCGTCCCAAAATCGCATGTGTGTGACATTTGATCCAATCCGATGCGTGGTCCCGTGCGCATCAGACTTGATCAGTAGGTCGGACGTGCAGCATGTACATCCGACCACCGGCAGCGGCGACTGGAAGGGAAGGCCGCTGATTGGCTCAGAGTGCTCAGAGGCCAGTCAGTCATTTGACACATTATTTTAAAGTTCTAATAGCCACCCTGCCTTCCCACTGCACTGATCACTGCCCCGCCCCACTGCTCCTCAATGCCGCTGCACCCGCCGCCTGCCCCACTGTTCCTCACTGCCGCTGCGCCTGGCCCGCTGCTCCTCACCTTCCTTCAGCTCGACAGTTTTACATGTGATAAATCATATGCGATTTGTTACATGTAAAATATGGCACATCAAGTACCAAATTGGGTACTTGTGGAGTATCACGGCTCCCACGACCTGCATCGTATGCAGATCGTATGCTAAAAATCGCATCGCATCGCATGTGGCATACGATGGCATACGATGCGATGCGATGTTTTACCGATTTTTGACTATTTTAGCTCAAAAATCGTATGCCATCGCATAACATCGTATGCCATATGTAGTGGCATACGATGTCATACGATGTTTTACCGATTTTTGAGCAAAAATGGTCAAAAATCGGTAAAACATCGGATAACATCGTATGACATATGTAGTGGCATACGATGTCATACGATGTTTACCGATTTTTGAGCAAAAATGGTGAAAAATCGGTAAAACATCGGATAACATCGTATGCCATATGTAGTGGCATACTATGTCATACGATACGATACTTTACCGATTTTTGAGCAAAAATCGTGAAAAATCGGTAAAACATCGCATGGCATCGTATGCCATCGATGCGATACGATGTTTTACTGATTTTTGAGCCATTTAAGCTCAAAAATCGTATGCGATCGCATCGGATGCCATACGATGGCATCCGATGCGATGGCACCCGATTTTGCACTGAAATGCATCAGAATGCATTGAAATGTGTATTAAAGTAGTGAAATGCCCCCAAATGCCATTTTTCATAGTGCACCACCCCCACTATCAACGTCAACCCGAAGCGTGGCGAGCGCAGCGAGCCCGCGAGGGGCGGCGGTACGCGTCCTACGACCTTTTCATACCCCCACTATCCACGTCGGCGTGGAGTTGAGAATAGAATAGTGTGGCGAGCGCAGCGAGCCACCGAGCCCGAAGCGTGGCGATCGCAGCGAGCCCCGCGAGGGGATGCGGATACCTTCACAGCTATATGCGTCTCCTCGCGGGCTTTACAGGTATCCGCGTCCCCTCGCGGGGCTCGCTGCGCTCGCCACGCTTCGGGCTCGGTGGCTCGCTGCGCTCGCCACACTATTCTATTCTCAACTCCACGCCGACGTGGATAGTGGGGGTATGAAAAGGTCGTAGGACGCGTACCGACGCCCCTCGCGGGCTCGCTGCGCTCGCCACGCTTCGGGTTGACGTTGATAGTGGGGGTGGTGCACTATGAAAAATGGCATTTGGGGGCATTTCACTACTTTAATACACATTTCAATGCATTCTGATGCATTTCAGTGCAAAATCGGGTGCCATCGCATCGCATCGGATGCCATCGCATACGATTTTTGAGCTAAAATGGCTCAAAAATCGGTAAAACATCGTATCGCATCGATGGCATACAATGCCATGCGATGTTTTACCGATTTTTCACCATTTTTGCTCAAAAATCGGTAAAACATCGTATCGCATCGTATGACATCGTATGCCACTACATATGGCATACGATGATATCCGATGTTTTACCGATTTTTGACCATTTTTGCTCAAAAATCGGTAAAACATCGTATCGCATCGTATGACATCGTATGCCACTACATATGGCATACGATGCCATACGATTTTTGAGCAAAAATGCTCAAAAATCGGTAAAACATCGTATCGCATCGTATGCCATCGTATGCCACTACATATGGCATACGATGCCATACGATGGGAGCCGTGATACTCCACAAGTACCCCAAATGGTATGTGAGCCTCCCCAGGGGAGCTGCCGGGCAGCTCGCAGGAGAATTGGGTCCGACTTGTCCTTAGGACAAGTCGGCCTAATGTATGGGGATTAACTCTTCTCATAAGTCAGTCAACCTGTCAGCTATCCCCCAGCATGCAGCAGGCTCTGTGCAGCCTATGCCTGGAGGTGACTGATATTTAGGCCCTTGCACGCATCCTGAAATCTTCTCCATCCAGTGTTCCATTGTAAAGGGCAGGGAGCGAGCTTCACAGAGGTCACCATTTTGTTCAAGGGAGGTGGCATTACCTGCTCGTTGTCAGGGGTCCCATGCTCGTTGTCAAAGGTCCCATGCTCGTCATCAGGGGTCCCATGCTCGTCGTCAGAGGTCCCATGCTCATTGTCAGGGGCCCCATGCTCTGGGCCCCCTGCATGTTTTTGCCTTTACCATGCACCTAACATTGCAAAGTACAAAATATACTCTATTGTAGTGTATTGAGTGTGTTTTGAACTAGATGCAAGACCATGGGCTTTAGTTAACCATCCTTATGTGTAGCATATTGACTGAAATGTGGCACGCCCTGGCTCTATCTCGTCCCATTGGTGAGTATAGCCATTGTTAGGAGGGTTATCTCCACTCTATAAATAGGTCCCATGGTCTTGAATTAATGTTTTATTGATTACCGATGTATCACACACACAAACACACACACACACACACACACACACACACATTACACAGCGCATTACAGACAGTATAATATATCAGCCACTCACATCAGTCCCTGCACGATAGAGCTTGCAGTCTATCCCCTGCTACATCTACCTACTCTCTGTCAGTAGTAGCCAATTAACCTACCAGCAGTATGTATTTCTGGAGTGTGAGCGGTAATTTGCCCCCAATATCTCCAGCTACAGGCTAAGTATAGCAGTCTGAGGAAATAATATCAGCCCCCCCACTATCCATAGCCCCCCCTTCCATCCTGTTATTCCCCTGTCTCTGATGGAAGCAGCTTGTGGCTGATCACATCAGGGGCCGCAGCTGAGAAGACGTGCTGGGTAAGGATGAGGACACGGAGGGGGGAAGGGTAAAGTCACCAATGTTACAGGGTGGCAGATGTCTGAGAAGTGATTAGAGCGGTGACAGGTGACATAACGCTATTGTAACCAGATGACTTTATTATAATCCCCGTGGGATGAGCCACACTTTTTTATATTGGAAATCCATACTTAGAGCGCTTGTTACTTCGGTCATCTCACATAAACTGACGCCTGGTACTGAAACATTGGACTTGATGACTATGTTAACGAGAGTGAATCTGGTAATTACCGAGTGACAGTGTCAGGCAACTTCTCCCATTTTTACACTACTACAACTCTTGCTGAGTCTGTCTTTGCCTGCGTAGAGGAACCACTTACATGTCAGCAGAACTTAGTGACATGGGCCTAATCTATTGGGAACCTGTTATATGTTCCACATACTGAATGTTTTAATTTGTGGTGAAAGACTATTCTTTAACTTTCATGGGGGACGGTTCTGGATTACAATTTCTACCGCATACCTGGCCAACCTGTGGCCCTCCAGCTATTGTGAAATTACAAGTCCCAGCATGCACTGCCAGAGTTTCAGCATTCCCTAATAGCAAACCTGACAGGGCATGCTGGGATTTGTAGTTTCACAACAGCTGGAGAGCGACTGGTTGGCTAGACCTGGTCTACAGTGTCTAGATCAGGGTTGCCTACCCTCCCGGAATGGGGTTAACAAGCCTCCCGGAATCCCGACAGCCTCCCGCGACCCCCCTTCCCCACCGCGGAGGGGGGTCCGTGTGAGCAAATGAGGCGATTCGCATCTTTGTAGCCCCACCCCTCGCTGTGCAATGGCTGAAATAGCGGCATTGCACAGCTGGCGGGGCCACAAGGACACAATCCCGTTGGCCACGCCCCCCACACTGACCATCACCTGGCTGCCCCGCCCCCGTGTCTCACTGAACTGGCTACCCAGCCAGGATATAGACAACCCTGGGATGGGGAACCTTTGGCCCTCCAGCTGTTGTTGAACTACACATTCCAGCATGCCCTGCAACAGTTTAATTATGGTTAAATAGTAAAACTGTAGCAGGGCATGTCTAGTTTGGAGCTGGAGTGCCGAAGGTTTCCCATCCCTGGTCTAGATAGACAGTCGATAGGTCGAAACCAAAAGGTCAGCAGCTGATTGGCTGGTACTTTAAGTTTTGGCATAACAGATGTTATCAGTTATATTCTCCTATTAGTTCGCAATATAATAATGGAATGAATTTTCCCACACTCTAGAGAGGATATTGTCTGCAGTTATAAATTAATTGTCTATTTTCAATATAAAATGTGCTTAAATCTATCCATTATTTTACCCTCTAATGCCCCAATGGTGACGGTCTTTCTGCAGACGCCTACATGGATATAGCTGCTGCTTGATGTAATATAACGGTGGTGCAAAAGACATATGCAATGCAAAAGACTATGCAATCAGCCAATCAGATTTTTATTGGTGCACCAACCTACCAGCACCTACAGAGGATACGCCTCCTGCCAACATGACCACGTTGTATTGTGTTGCAGTTATGCTATCACAGAATGACAGTACACAGTCCGCTCCTGTCTGTAAAGACTTATGCGGATGCGTACACATGCGCAACACGGAAATGATTATCTTACTGAAAAGTGACATGCACCTGTTCCTAAGTAAGCCCTTATAAGTCACCCAATGCTGTTTCTGGATTCTTTATAGCTTCGCACCACCCTGCAGAAGTAGCTTCCGCCGGCCTCTCACCGCTCAGATGTATTCTTAGAACGCTGTGAAATAACATTTCCTTTTATCCTGCATTTCACCCTATAACTAATGCTGCAACTTCCCTATTGATGTAATGCACTTCTCTTATACTCGCCGAGTTCCCTAAAATATTTAAAGCACATTTAAATAAATATGACCCCCAACGATGCCTGTCAGAGCTGACAATGCATCAGCTGATGCGCTTGTTTGCCGTCGTCCCTGCAGCCAGCTCCACCTGCAGCTGTGGAAATCGACCGCTCATACATTGCCCCCAGCATGGCGGCGTGCTATCTTGTAGATAGAGTAATTTAGCAGATAACAGCACTGATACAGCTTCTCCCCTGTAACGATTATTCATACAAATGCTACATGGCAGTTAAGGGCAGGCCCGCCAATAGGGGGGTGCTGTGGGTAGAGCTGTCCTGGGCCCGGCCTCTCTGAGAGAGAAGGAAGGACCCAGGTGGGCATTTTGGCCACCGCACCCCCTCGCTACTTCCTCTGCTGTGCTGCCTGCGCTCTCAGTGCGCTAAACAAAGACCTACAGAGTCCTGGAGGCTTTTTCACCCTACAGACGCCGGCAGTCAATCAGTACTCACGTACTGCTGGCAGCCGCTCTGATTGGCTAACAGTACACGAGCTCTGATTGGCTCACCAGCAGTCCGACATTTTACTTGGCTGCCGTCGTCGGGAGGCAAAGGAGCCTGCACTCCGAGTGCAGGGCTTTGTTCAGCCGCAGCGCACTGAATAGGTGGCAGCACAGGTGGGTGTTGGGACCCAGAGCCGGGGGCGGTAGGTGAGGGCGGAGCCAGGCGGTGAGCGGGGGGGGGGGGGGGGGGGCAGTGTGATCCCGTAGCCCATAGGCTACAATGGGCTATCCCCATCTCAGAATGGCGCTAGCCCAGGGGTGCGAAGCCGGGCTGCCAGATGTTCATACATCGGGCAGCTTCGCATCCCCCATAGAAACCTATGGGGAATGCGGCCAGCGATGATGCAGTGGGGATCGCAGCAGGGATCGGAGATACCTGCTGCAGTCCCACTCTGGTACATCTCAGTGATACTTAATATTTACGGCTAACTCCCGAAAACGGGTGTTTTTTGCATATATTGTTTGATAAATGTGCCCCCTAGTGAGATTGCTTATTTAATGCCCTGAAATTGCCCCGTGTGTAGGCCCCATTAGATGCTGATTGGTTAGTGCTTTATCTCTCTCTAAGGAATAACATATCCTACCCCACAGTCAGCTGCAGATTTTTGTTAGTAGGTTCTAACTGACAGGCCTAATGTCAGAAACCGGTAACTACATATAAGTCATACTCTTCCCTGAGCCCCCTCCCACACACACGCACTCGACTTAATTCTCAGAGACAAATCCTATTCATTTTACGTGTGCGCCGTATAAATAACTGATAATAAATAAATAAGATGAAGTGCTCTGTGCTTGATCGGAATTGCGTGTTTACTGCGCTCTCATCCACTTCAGTATGACAGCTATTACAGCTGAAATGTCAGACAGAGTGCTTGATGGGGTCAGCCGACTCGTCAGAGGATTAACCCATCGGCTGCAGATGACGGATGACAGATCCTCGGTCTGTACTGCGCTCACCTCTTGCAGCACTGAAGGAGTTAATGTCAGACCGGGTTTGCTGTGGATCAATAACCAGTGACTGCGCCCTCTACTCCAATATTACACTATAAAATATTGTAACTCTCCTTTAAAATGTAAATGTCGCCGGGCTCGTATTGTGCAGTGACCCACGCGCAGGATTGATGAGCGGTGATAAAATATTTGAAAAAGGGAATTGGGTCACAGGCTCTGTATAAGAACCTAATTACAGTGCTGGAGCGGAGGAAGTGGTTGGAGATATTACAGCACTATAGTTTAATCTGTATGCTTCATATCTGTACATACAATAACACTTAAGGGCTGTGTTTGTACATAGAAATATTTTTTTAGATATATACTTCTGGAGTCTGTTTATGCCTTTTTTGCGCAGTGACCTAAATCGTGCATAGGGGGCGTACGTACGTATGGACCCTCTTCCAAAGGAGAGGGTCTCTCCCCTAGCACCTCTCAGCCAAGAGGGGAAAATAGAGATTGGTGGGTCCTCCTCGCCAAAGCTCGAAGAGACCCTCTTCCCTCAACCCTCGAAAGGGCTAGGGCGGGTGGGTCCTCCTTACCGAAGCTTGGAGAGACCCTCGTTGGGTTTCCCTTCACCTTACGGCTTAGGGTCGCCCTTGGGGATCACAGCTCTCCCCCGATGAAGAAAGGTTTGTCACGTGGGGAGCAGGTAGCCCATAAGGGTCGTACCTACAGCCCATAAATCTTGGGCAAAACAAACGAAAAACAGAAAACGTGAAAAAAGTGACAAACGTGAAAAGGGTGAAGAGAAATAAATAATTAAAAGAGACCCCAGCCAGAGTGCCGGGTGGGGGTGTGAAAAAATGTACCTGCCCCAGCCAAAAAGCCCTGGGCAAGGATGTTCAATGAATACTTAAAGGGAAGTGCGCAGTGCTAGTGCCAAAACATGCACCAGTTTCCTCAGAGGCACGCTACACCTCGGGATCTAAGCTGCGGCCACACAGCGTCCAACCAAGTTTTTCTCTGCTCCACCAGCCGGCCCTTTCCAGCCCCCCAGCATGGGAATGGATACCCTACCAGGCTTTTTTGATGCATCTCTCCCTCGGGGACCATAGTTACCCCGGGGTAATGCCTACTCAGTCCGGATGTTTCTCTCCTCCCGGGAATGGGCTTTATGCTGTCACTACATCAGGGGCCTCTCAGTCCCATAGTTTCCTGTTTTGCTGGGATTGGATACTAGGCCAGGTTTTTCGATGACTCTATGACTCTCTCCCCAGGGGCTACAAACCCCCAGGAAAGAGATCCACCTCCCCCCCCATACCAATGGGGTGGCATAAAACCCTTGGCAGGGTGAGGTACTTAACTGCATTCTAACTGAGGGGAACTGGCAAACCCCAGCATGTGCTAGATACTAAGTCCAATCTTTCCCATTCCTGCCAGGAGCCGGTCCAGACCCACTGATAAGAACAGATACTACACGCAATCTTAGCCAAAAGGCCGAGAAGCAACTGTGTATGTATTATGGAGATGCAAAGGAATATTTCGGAATTATTGTCTGTTTTCCGGCATCACGCAAAAACTACTGGATGAATCTGAATGGCGGTTTCACTAGCTTACTGATCTAGGGGTATGTACTTACATCCTCCGCCCCACATCATCAGCTACCACATTAATAACCGCATATGCACTAAAATATGCGATTATCAATCCCTTGCGATAAGAGCTGTACTTTGCAATGTTGCTCCAGCGCTGGACTTCTGGGTCCGAGACGACGGTGACGGCCGCAGGGCATGCTGGGAGGGAACAGTGACGGATCCCTCACACAAAGAGAAGGGGGGGGGGTCATGTTTTTCAGCTTTTGCTTTATTTAAAATCCACTTGGACAATAAGTGGGATTAGTAACCTGTGGCGATGGTACACGTTTCCACTGACTGTGGATTGGGGGGGTTATTCAGACTTGATCGCACAGCTGCAAATTTGCAGGCCAGGCGATTATGGATAGACTACGCATGCGTATGGCCAGTAGTACGTATGTGCAAGGCCGTCTTGTGATAAAATCCCGCTAATCGCTGGCTGTATGCAGGTTGATTGACATTTGGGGGTGGTGACTGGCCGTTTTCTGGGAGTGCCCAGGCGTTTTGGAGGAAGTCATGTGACGTCGGCCCTGATCAGCCTGTTTCTATCAAAGCGGCCAAGTAACTCCTGGACTACACACAGACCGCGCACATGGGAAAATCATCCGATGGTGAGCGGCTTGCGTATGGATTTGCAGATAATCGCTGATCCAGCTAGTTCTCGCAAACCGTGCTAAGCAATTCGTAGTCTTGCACAGGACGGGATGTCACTCTGGCTGGGCGGCAATTTAGCAGAGCAGCGATCAGGTCTGAATAACCCCCAAAGTGTCAACTATTGCGTCAACCATTGACATGTCTACATTTTTTATCCTGTCGACCTTACCCACTGTCTACCTTTGATGTTTCTGCAAGAGGGTTCTCTAGTCTGAGGCACTACAGTGAATGCTTCTGCTGCACATACAATAAACCTGTTTATAACACAAGCGCGAGTGCAACATAAGTGTCTGTGAAATATGACTGCTATAAACTAGAGGCGCATGGTGCTGTTATTGATTGAAATGCGTCTCCAGCTCTGCCTATAGGAGCAAATCTGCTATTCCTGTGCGTGTATGTCTACAAAGCGTAAGTTCTGCTTATTTCACAATAAGCGCGGCACTATTTCTTATTGTTGCACAGATGGAGAGTAAAAGTGTTTTACTTTAATTGTGTTTGTATTTCTAAATGCCAGCCGCTAATAACGGACACAGTAATGGTAATATAGGTTGCTGAATCTATTCTATATGACACTATTGCATAATTAACCCCCTTCCCAAAGCAGCCACGTAGAATAATGCACAATGAAATTACACACATGGGGATAGCTGACATTTATATTGTTTTTAAATACCTTGCATCATCTTGAACTCTCACAGTAAATGAAATGGGGTAACAGGGTGGGGGGCTGTAGCACCATCCAGTAGTGCCATCCGCCGCCAGGGGTATAAACACATAAGGTTGTAACTAGCGCCCACTGCATGCATCTTAGTAGCCATGCACCTGGCTCCTTCTCTGCCTGGTGCACCACTACTAATATAGATTGCAACGGCCAGTGACTGTCCTGTGCTGCTCTTCCCAGGGCCGGCGCCACCACTAGGCAGCTCTAGGCATTTGCCTAGGGCGCCGGCACCTGGAGGGCGGCAGTTCGCCCCTCACCCCCAGCGAACTGTGTAAAAAACTTGCGGCCTCGGCGTCCCTGCAGTGCTGGGGCGGTCAGGGGTGTCCGTGCCGTAGGGGTACCTGCGGCGCCGTCATGTGTGTAAAGCTGGCTGCGGCCGGCGGGGTCCCTGTAGTGAATAGAAAATAACTAGCGCTATGCGCGCGGCGGCGCGGGAAGCGCTAGTTATTTTCTATTCACTACAGGGACCCCGCCGGCCGCAGCCAGCTTTACACACATGACGGCGCCGCAGGTACCCCTACGGCACGGACACCCCTGACCGCCCCAGCACTGCAGGGACGCCGAGGCCGCAAGTTTTTTACACAGGTACCACCCCCCCTCCCCCCGGCACCGGGGCGCCCCCACCCCGACTTGCCTGGGGCGCTCTGGTGCCTTGCACCGGCCCTGGCTCTTCCCCTACTCCTGTAGTGTCTGCACAGAGATGCCATGGCATATATGCAGACTACAATACACTGCTGAGGATCTATTTCTTTGTTGAGACAAGTACTACTGCTGTGTGGACATATTGTGTAAGGGACACTACTGCTGTGTGGACATATTGTGTAAGGGACACTACTGCTGTGTGGACATATTGTGTAAGGGACACTACTGCTGTGTGGACATATTGTGTAAGGGACACTACTGCTGTGTGGACAATACATATTGTGTAAGGGGCACTACTACTGTGTAAGAATACTGTGTAAGGGGCACTACTACTGTGTGGGAATACTGTGTAAGAGGCACTGCTACTATGTGGGAATACTGTGTAAGTGGCACTACTACTGTGTGGGAATACTGTGTAAGGGGCACTACTACTGTGTAAGAATACTGTGTAAGAGGCACTACTACTATGTGGAAATACTGTGTAAGAGGCACTACTACTATGTGGGAATACTGTGTAAGAGGCACTACTACTGTGTGGGAATACTGTGTAAGAGGCACTACTACTGTGTGGGAATACTGTGTAAGAGGCACTGCTACTATGTGGGAATACTGTGTAAGTGGCACTACTACTGTGTGGGAATACTGTGCAAGGGGCACTACTACTGTGTAAGAATACTGTGTAAGAGGCACTACTACTATGTGTGAATACTGTGTAAGAGGCACTACTACTGTGTGGTAATACTGTGTAAGGGGCACTACCAGGGCCGCCAATAGGGGGGTGCTGTGGGTACAGCTGACCTGAGCCCCGGCCTCTGGAAGGGCCCAGGCTGCTCATTTTGCCTACCGCAACCTTCCCTCCCCCTGACTGCCTCCAATGTGCTGCGCTCAGTTCGCTGAACAAACCAGGTTCCGGAGCGCAGGGTTGTTCAACCCAGGACGCCGGCGGCCAATTGAAATGCTGCACCGGCTTTACTGGCAGTTAATCTGCGTACTGGCAGTTAATCAGAGCGGCTGCTGGGATGCAAGCTCTAATTAGCTCAGCGGTCAGTGCTGCATTTTAATCGGCTGCCATCATCCTAAATTGAAGAAGCCTGCGCCCCGGGACCTCCATGCTGCAGCTCATCGGAAGAGGAGATTGGAGAGCAGGAGCCTGGTTGCGGTAAGTCAAGTGAGCGGGGGTGGGGGGGGGAGGGGACTGGAAATGAGACCCGGGCCCCCAAATTTCTGATGGCAGCCCTGGGCACTACTACTGTGTGGGAATACTGTGTAAGAGGCACTACTATTGTGTGGGAATACTGTGTAAGAGGCACTGCTACTGTGTGGGAATACTGTGTAAGGGGCACTACTACTGTGTGAATACTGTGTAAGGGGCACTACTACTGTGTGGGGATACTGTGTAAGGGGCACTACTACTGTGTGGGAATTCTGTGTAAGAGGCACTACTACTGTGTGGGAATACTGTGTAAGTGGCACTATTACTGTGTGGGAATACTGTGTAAGGGGCACTACTACTGTGTGAATACTGTGTAAGGGGCACTACTACTGTGTGGGAATACTGTGTAAGGGGCACTACTAATGTGTGGGTATACTGGGTAAGTGGCACTACTACTGTGTGAATACTGTGTAAGGGGCACTACTACTGTGTGGGAATACTGTGTAAGGGGCACTACTACTGTGTGAATACTGTGTAAGGGGCACTACTTCTGTGCGGGAATACTGTGTAAGTGGCACTATTACTGTGTGGGGATACTGTGTAAGGGGCACTACTACTGTGTGGGGATACTGTGTAAGGGGCACTACTACTGTGTGGGAATACTGTGTAAGAGGCACTACTACTGTGTGGGAATACTGTGTAAGTGGCACTATTACTGTGTGGCAATACTGTGTAAGGGGCACTGCTGCTGTGTGGGAATACTGTGTAAGTGGCACTACTACTGTGTGGGAATACTGTGTAAGGGGCACTACTTCTGTGCGGGAATACTGTGTAAGTGGCACTATTACTGTGTGGGAATACTGTGTAAGGGGCACTGCTGCTTTGTGGGAATACTACTTCTAGTGATAACAATGGTTGTGGTATAGCTCACTGTCAATGCCTAGTCAGCCAGTTAATAATTTGACATCAAAAGTTAGACATGCATTAGGTACACAATGAGAAAAGTTATAGGAAGGATATGGCGGTATATGTACTATGTGGTAATAGTGAGGTATCCATCCTAGCAGGGATACGCTCCCGCAGGATGCTGTCTCAGGCTGGCAGTATATGTACTATGTAGTAGTGATAGTGAGGTATCTGTTCTAGCAGCGATACCCTCCCGCAGGATGCTGTCTCGGGGCAGTATATGTACTGTGTAGTGATAGTGAATTATCCGTCCTAGCAGCGATACGCTCCTGCAGGATGCTGTCTCAGGCTGGCAGTATATGTACTATGTAGTAGTGATAGTGAGGTATCTGTCCTAGCAGCGATACGCTCCCGCAGGATGCTGTCTCAGATTGGCAGTATATGTACTATGTAGTGATAGTGAGGTATCTGTCCTAGCAGCGAAACGCTCCCGCAGGATGCTGTCTTAGGCTGGCAGAATATGTACTATGTAGTGATAGTGAGGTATCCGTCCTAGCAGCGATACGCTCCCGCAGGATGCTGTCTCAGATTGGCAGTATATGTACTATGTAGTGATAGTGAGGTATCTGTCCTAGCAGCGAAACGCTCCCGCAGGATGCTGTCTTAGGCTGGCAGAATATGTACTTTGTAGTGATAGTGAGGTATCCGTCCTAGCAGCGATACGCTCCCGCAGGATGCTGCCTCAGGCTGGCAGTATATGTACTATGTAGTGATAGTGAGGTATCTGTCCTAGCAGCGATACGCTCCAGCAGGATGCTGCCTCAGGCTGGCAGTATGCAGTATGTACTATGTAGTGATAGTGAGGTATCCGTCCTAGCAGCGATACGCTCCCGCAGGATGCTGTCTCAGGCTGGAAGTATATGTACAGTACTATGTAGTGATAGTGAGGTATCTGTCCAAGCAGCGATACCCTCCCACAGGATTCTGTCTCAGGCTGGCAGTATATGTACTTTGTAGTGATAGTGAGGTATCCGTCCTAGCAGCGATACGCTCCCGCAGGATGCTGTCTCAGGCTGGCAGTATATGTACTATGTAGTGATAGTGAGGTATCCGTCCTAGCAGCGATACGCTCCCGCAGGATGCTGTCTCAGGCTGGCAGTTTATGTACTATGTAGTGATAGTGAGGTATCCGTCCTAGCAGCGATACGCTCCCACAGGATGCTGCCTCAGGCTGGCAGTATATGTACTATGTAGTGATAGTGAGGTATCCGTCCTAGCAGCGATACGCTCCCACAGGATGCTGTCTTAGGCTGGCAGTATACAGTATGTACTATGTAGTGATAGTGAGGAATTCGTCCTAGCAGCGATACACTCCCGCAGGATGCTGTCTCAGGCTCACAGTTTATGTACTATGTAGTGATAGTGAGGTATCCGTCCTAGCAGCGATACGCTCCCGCAGGATGCTGTCTTAGGCTGGCAGTATATGTACTATGTAGTGATAGTGTGGTATCCGTCCTAGCAGCGATACGCTCCCGCAGGATGCTGTCTCAGGCTGGCAGTATATGTACTATGTAGTGATAGTGAGGTATCCGTCCTAGCAGCGATATGCTCCCGCAGGATGCTGTCTCAGGCTGGCAGTATATGTACTGTGTAGTGATAGTGAGGTATCCGTCCTAGCAGCGATACGCTCCCACAGGATGCTGCCTCAGGCTGGCAGTATATGTACTATGTAGTGATAGTGAGGTATCCGTCCTAGCAGCGATACGCTCCCGCAGGATTCTGTCTCAGGCTGCCAGTATTTGTACTATGTAGTGATAGTGAGGTATCTGTCCTAGCAGCGAAACGCTCCCGCAGGATGCTGTCTTAGGCTGGCAGAATATGTACTATGTAGTGATAGTGAGGTATCCGTCCTAGCAGCGATACGCTCCCGCAGGATGCTGCCTCGGGCTGGCAGTATATGTACTATGTAGTGATAGTGAGGTATCTGTCCTAGCAGCGATACGCTCCAGCAGGATGCTGCCTCAGGCTGGCAGTATGCAGTATGTACTATGTAGTGATAGTGAGGTATCCGTCCTAGCAGCGATACGCTCCCGCAGGATGCTGTCTCAGGCTGGAAGTATATGTACAGTACTATGTAGTGATAGTGAGGTATCTGTCCAAGCAGCGATACCCTCCCACAGGATTCTGTCTCAGGCTGGCAGTATATGTACTTTGTAGTGATAGTGAGGTATCCGTCCTAGCAGCGATACGCTCCCGCAGGATGCTGTCTCAGGCTGGCAGTATATGTACTATGTAGTGATAGTGAGGTATCCGTCCTAGCAGCGATACGCTCCCGCAGGATGCTGTCTCAGGCTGGCAGTTTATGTACTATGTAGTGATAGTGAGGTATCCGTCCTAGCAGCGATACGCTCCCACAGGATGCTGCCTCAGGCTGGCAGTATATGTACTATGTAGTGATAGTGAGGTATCCGTCCTAGCAGCGATACGCTCCCACAGGATGCTGTCTTAGGCTGGCAGTATACAGTATGTACTATGTAGTGATAGTGAGGAATTCGTCCTAGCAGCGATACACTCCCGCAGGATGCTGTCTCAGGCTCACAGTTTATGTACTATGTAGTGATAGTGAGGTATCCGTCCTAGCAGCGATACGCTCCCGCAGGATGCTGTCTTAGGCTGGCAGTATATGTACTATGTAGTGATAGTGTGGTATCCGTCCTAGCAGCGATACGCTCCCGCAGGATGCTGTCTCAGGCTGGCAGTATATGTACTATGTAGTGATAGTGAGGTATCCGTCCTAGCAGCGATATGCTCCCGCAGGATGCTGTCTCAGGCTGGCAGTATATGTACTGTGTAGTGATAGTGAGGTATCCGTCCTAGCAGCGATACGCTCCCACAGGATGCTGCCTCAGGCTGGCAGTATATGTACTATGTAGTGATAGTGAGGTATCCGTCCTAGCAGCGATACGCTCCCGCAGGATTCTGTCTCAGGCTGCCAGTATTTGTACTATGTAGTGATAGTGAGGTATCTGTCCTAGCAGCGAAACGCTCCCGCAGGATGCTGTCTTAGGCTGGCAGAATATGTACTATGTAGTGATAGTGAGGTATCCGTCCTAGCAGCGATACGCTCCCGCAGGATGCTGCCTCGGGCTGGCAGTATATGTACTATGTAGTGATAGTGAGGTATCTGTCCTAGCAGCGATACGCTCCAGCAGGATGCTGCCTCAGGCTGGCAGTATGCAGTATGTACTATGTAGTGATAGTGAGGTATCCGTCCTAGCAGCGATACGCTCCCGCAGGATGCTGTCTCAGGCTGGAAGTATATGTACAGTACTATGTAGTGATAGTGAGGTATCTGTCCAAGCAGCGATACCCTCCCACAGGATTCTGTCTCAGGCTGGCAGTATATGTACTTTGTAGTGATAGTGAGGTATCCGTCCTAGCAGCGATACGCTCCCGCAGGATGCTGTCTCAGGCTGGCAGTTTATGTACTATGTAGTGATAGTGAGGTATCCGTCCTAGCAGCGATACGCTCCCACAGGATGCTGCCTCAGGCTGGCAGTATATGTACTATGTAGTGATAGTGAGGTATCCGTCCTAGCAGCGATACGCTCCCACAGGGTGCTGTCTTAGGCTGGCAGTATACAGTATGTACTATGTAGTGATAGTGAGGAATTCGTCCTAGCAGCGATCCACTCCCGCAGGATGCTGTCTCAGGCTCACAGTTTATGTACTATGTAGTGATAGTGAGGTATCCGTCCTAGCAGCGATACGCTCCCGCAGGATGCTGTCTTAGGCTGGCAGTATATGTACTATGTAGTGATAGTGTGGTATCCGTCCTAGCAGCGATACGCTCCCACAGGATGCTGTCTCAGGCTGGCAGTATATGTACTATGTAGTGATAGTGAGGTATCCGTCCTAGCAGCGATACGCTCCCGCAGGATGCTGTCTCAGGCTGGCAGTATATGTACTATGTAGTGATAGTGAGGTATCCGTCCTAGCAGCGATACGCTCCCGCAGGATGCTGTCTCAGGCTGGCAGTATATGTACTGTGTAGTGATAGTGAGGTATCCGTCCTAGCAGCGATACGCTCCCACAGGATGCTGCCTCAGGCTGGCAGTATATGTACTATGTAGTGATAGTGAGGTATCCGTCCTAGCAGCGATACGCTCCCGCAGGATGCTGTCTCGGGGCAGTATATGTACTATGTAGTGATAGTGAGGTATCCGTCCTAGCAGCGATACGCTCCCACAGGATGCTGCCTCAGGCTGGCAGTATACAGTATGTACTATGTAGTGATAGTGAGGAATCCGTCCTAGCAGCGATACGCTCCCGCAGGATGCTGCCTCAGTCTGGCAGTATATGTACAGTACTATGTAGTGATAGTGAGGTATCTGTCCAAGCAGCGATACCCTCCCACAGGATTCTGTCTCAGGCTGCCAGTATTTGTACTATGTAGTGATAGTGAGGTATCCGTCCTAGCAGCGATACGCTCCCGCAGGATGCTGTCTCAGGCTGGCAGTATATGTACTATGTAGTGATAGTGAGGTATCTGTCCTAGCAGCGATACACTCCCTCAGGATGCTGCCTCAGGCTGGCAGTATATGTACTATGCAGTGATAGTGAGGTATCCGTCCTAGCAGCGATACGCTCCCGCAGGATGCTGTCTCAGGCTGGCAGTATATGTACTATGTAGTGATAGTGAGGTATCTGTCCTAGCAGCGATACCCTCCCGCAGGATGCTGTCTCAGGCTGGCAGTATATGTACTATGTAGTGATAGTGAGGTATCCGTCCTAGCAGCGATACGCTCCCACAGGATGCTGCCTCAGGCTGGCAGTATACAGTATGTACTATGTAGTGATAGTGAGGAATCCGTCCTAGCAGCGATACGCTCCCACAGGATGCTGCCTCAGTCTGGCAGTATATGTACAGTACTATGTAGTGATAGTGAGGTATCTGTCCAAGCAGCGATACCCTCCCACAGGATTCTGTCTCAGGCTGCCAGTATTTGTACTATGTAGTGATAGTGAGGTATCCGTCCTAGCAGCGATACGCTCCCGCAGGATGCTGTCTCAGGCTGGCAGTATATGTACTATGTAGTGATAGTGAGGTATCTGTCCTAGCAGCGATACACTCCCTCAGGATGCTGCCTCAGGCTGGCAGTATATGTACTATGCAGTGATAGTGAGGTATCCGTCCTAGCAGCGATACGCTCCCGCAGGATGCTGTCTCAGGCTGGCAGTATATGTACTATGTAGTGATAGTGAGGTATCTGTCCTAGCAGAGATACGCTCCCGCAGGATGCTGTCTCAGGCTGGCAGTATATGTACTATGTAGTGATAGTGAGGTATCTGTCCTAGCAGAGATACGCTCCCGCAGGATGCTGTCTCAGGCTGGCAGTATATGTACTATGTAGTGATAGTGAGGTATCTGTCCTAGCAGCGATACACTCCCTCAGGATGCTGCCTCAGGCTGGCAGTATATGTACTATGCAGTGATAGTGAGGTATCCGTCCTAGCAGCGATACGCTCACGCAGGATGCTGTCTCAGGCTGGCAGTATATGTACTGTGTAGTGATAGTGAGGTATCTGTCCTAGCAGCGATACGCTCCCACAGGATGCTGTCTCAGGCTGGCAGTATATGTACTATGTAGTGATAGTGAGGTATCCGTCCTAGCAGCGATACGCTCCCACAGGATGCTGCCTCAGGCTGGCAGTATACAGTATGTACTATGTAGTGATAGTGAGGAATCCGTCCTAGCAGCGATACGCTCCCGCAGGATGCTGCCTCAGGCTGGCAGTATATGTACAGTACTATGTAGTGATAGTGAGGTATCTGTCCAAGCAGCGATACCCTCCCACAGGATTCTGTCTCAGGCTGCCAGTATTTGTACTATGTAGTGATAGTGAGGTATCCGTCCTAGCAGCGATACGCTCCCGCAGGATGCTGTCTCAGGCTGGCAGTATATGTACTATGTAGTGATAGTGAGGTATCCGTCCTAGCAGCGATACGCTCCCGCAGGATGCTGTCTCAGGCTCGCAGTTTATGTACTATGTAGTGATAGTGAGGTATCCGTCCTAGCAGCGATACGCTCCCGCAGGATGCTGTCTCAGGCTGGCAGTATATGTACTATGTAGGGATAGTGAGGTATCCGTCCTAGCAGCGATACACTCCCGCATGATGCTGTCTCAGGCTGCCAGTATATGTACTATGTAGTGATAGTGAGGTATCCGTCCTAGCAGCGATACGCTCCCGCAGGATGCTGTCTCAGGCTGGCAGTATATGTACTATGTAGGGATAGTGAGGTATCCGTCCTAGCAGCGATACGCTCCCGCAGGATGCTGTCTTAGGCTCGCAGTATATGTACTATGTAGTGATAGTGAGGTATCCGTCCTAGCAGCGATACGCTCCCGCAGGATGCTGTCTTAGGCTGGCAGAATATGTACTATGTAGTGATAGTGAGGTATCCGTCCTAGCAGCGATACGCTCCCGCAGGATGCTGTCTTAGGCTCGCAGTATATGTACTATGTAGTGATAGTGAGGTATCCGTCCTAGCAGCGATACGCTCCCGCAGGATGCTGTCTCAGGCTAGAAGAATGTGCTGATTACAGGAGTGAAGCTTCCTCTCTGCCCCCATAGTGTAGTCATCACATAGCTGACTGGAGTAATACATTACTTATCTCCTGCGGCTCCTCTGAAGGTAATACAGCAGATCTCTACCTCAAACTGTAATATAAGGAGAGAAGAATTATATTGGTACTGAGAAGTGATACTGGTTTGTTGTCTATACATACTGAATAAGAACAGATACTGAGAATTTCACCCAGCATACAGGATGAGAGAAGTGATACTGTGCTCTGGTCTATACATACTGAATAAGAACAGATACTGAGAATTACACCCAGCATACAGGATGAGAGAAGAGATACTGTGCTGTTGTCTATACATACTGAATAAGAACAGATACTGAGAATTACACCCAGCATACAGGATGAGAGAAGTGATACTGTGCTGCTGTCTATACATACTGAATAAGAACAGATACTGAGAATTACACCCAGCATACAGGATGAGAGAAGTGATACTGTGCTCTGGTCTATACATACTGAATAAGAACAGATACTGAGAATTACATCCAGCATACAGGATGAGAGAAGTGATACTGTGCTGTTGTCTATACATACTGAATAAGAACAGATACTGAGGATTACACCCAGGGCCGTTTCTAGACAATTTAGCTCCCAGGGCAAAGGAATAAAAAATGCGCCCCCCCCCCCCCAAAAAAAGTCAACACGACATAGAAGAAATTGCGCGCGCGCACCAAAATAGGGGGCGTGGTTTATTTTTAAAGGGGTGTGTGGCTTAATATATGGGCGTGGTCTAGCAGAAAAACAATTACCTTACATCTCACCTTTGCAACCTGCATGTCCAGACATTGGTTACCGCAGGAATTGTCATTGTACTCCCGCACTTTAGTTAGCAGGCTACTTGAATCATTATACACTATTTATCCGTGATGCCAATTACACATTGTCGCACACCGTGATGACAATTACACATTGTCGCACACCGTGATGACAATTACACATTATGTCGCACACCGTGATGACAATTACACATTACGCCGCACACTGTGATGCCAATTACACATTACGCAGCACACTGTGATGACAATTACACATTACGCTGCACAATGTGATGAGCCCACCAATGTTCGATGCCCACCAATGTATATGTTTTTATATGCCCACTGCCCAGCAATGTATATATTTGTATATGCCCACTGCCCAGCAATATATATTTTTATATGTCCACTGAATAAAAGGGCTGAACGGCCTTGAAACGTCGGCTTGAACTTGCATCGCCTCTGGTGTGTTTATTTATTGTTGGAGTGCCGCCGCTGGCAATTATATGTCCACTGATGTATATATTTGGTACTTATGTAGTATCTGGGCTGCCGATTTTTTGATTGTATGCCTTAAGTTAAGGCATACAATCAGATGCGATGCGATGCGATATCGCATCGCATCGCATACGACCATGCGATGCGATGCGATGCGATGACCCGATTTTTCCATAGGATTCAATGTTAAAATGGACTGAGTCCATTTTAACATGGAATTCAATGGGAAAAAGGGGTCCTTTTCATACCCCTACTATCCAAGTGGGCATGGAGTTGGATATAAACCTGTGGCGAGCGTAGCGAGCGAAGCGAGCCCCGCGAGGGGACGGTATTCTGTGTCCCCTCGCGGGGCTCGCTACGCTCGCCACGCTTCGGGCTCGGTGGCTCGCTACGCTCGCCACAGGTTTATATCCAACTCCATGCCCACTTGGATAGTAGGGGTATGAAAAGGACCCCTTTTCCCATTGAATTCTATGTTAAAATGGACTCAGTCCATTTTAACATTGAATCCTATGGAAAAATCGGGTCCATCGCATCGCATCGCATCGCATGCGATATGGTCGGGTGCGATGCGATGCGATGGACCCGATTTCAAAATCGGCAGCCCAGTTACTACATAAGTACCATATATTTTTATGCCCACTGCCCACCAATATTTATATGCCCACTGTCACCAATGTATATTTATTTAAACACCACTGCCCACCAATGTTTATTAATAATAGGCAGTAACATATATATTGCTGGCCTGCGCCATTAATTTATACGTTACCACCTATTGTTAATAAACATTGGTGGGCAGAGGGCATATTAAAATACATACATTGGTGGGCAGTGGATGTATAAATGTATACACATTGGTGGGCAGTGGGCACACTTCGCACCCCCCCTCAATTCCCTCCCCCCCCCTCAATTCCATCCCCTCTCCGGGCACTTTTAATTAATTACCTTAAGCCCGTGGCTGTCAGGCTGCTCCTCTCTCCAGATAAGCAGCATGGCATGCAGCAAGTCTTGCTGCGCTGCTCCTCGTTTAACGAGCGCGGCGTGACGTCATTATGTCACGCTGCACACATCGGTGGGGGATTCCTGTGCAGACTGCAGAGTCCCGGCAGCCAGCTTGTTGCTGGAGCCAGGACGCAACTGCGCAGTCGCAATGTCCCGCCGCGGCCGCCGGGCCCGTGATCGTGATGATCTCGTCGGGCGTCGGGCGGCAAGGGATAGGAAGGGGGGAGGTGGCGGCGGCACTGGAGAAGCTGCCGGGCGCCCCAGCTATTTATCAGAGGCGGACAAGCCGTGCGGCGCCCCGGGCTGCTGCACGGCTTGTCCGCCTCTAGAAACGGCCCTGATTACACCCAACATACAGGATGAGAGAAGTGATACTGTGCTGTTGTCTATACATACTGAATAAGAACAGATACTGAGAATTACACCCAGCATACAGGATGAGAGAAGTGATACTGTGCTGTTGTCTATACATACTGAATAAGAACAGATACTGAGAATTTCACCCAGCATACAGGGTGAGAGAAGTGATACTGTGCTGTTGTCTATACATACTGAATAAGAACAGATACTGGGAATTAAATCCAGCATACAGGATGAGAGAAGTGATACTGTGCTCTGGTCTATACATACTGATTACAAACAGATACTGAGAATTACACCCAGCATACAGGATGAGAGAAGTGATACTGTGCTGTTGTCTATACATACTGAATAAGAACAGATACTGAGAATTACACCCAGCATACAGGGTGAGAGAAGTGATACTGTGCTGTTGTCTATACATACTGAATAAGAACAGATACTGAGAATTACACCCAGCATACAGGATGAGAGAAGTGATACTGTGCTGTTGTCTATACATACTGAATAAGAACAGATACTGAGGATTACACCCAGCATACAGGATGAGAGAAGTGATACTGTGCTGTTGACTATACATACTGAATAAGAACAGATACTGAGAATTACACCCGGCATACAGGATGAGAGAAGAGATACTGTGCTGTTGTCTATACATACTGAATAAGAACAGATACTGAGAATTACACCCAGCATACAGGGTGAGAGAAGTGATACTGTGCTGTTGTCTATACATACTGAATAAGAACAGATACTGAGAATTAAATCCAGCATACAGGATGAGAGAAGTGATACTGTGCTGTTGTCTATACATTCTGAATAAGAACAGATTCTGAGAATTACACCCAGAATACAGGATGAGAGAAGTGATACTGTGCTCTGGTCTATACATACTGATTACGAACAGATACTGAAAATTACACCCAGCACACAGGATGAGAGAAGTGATACTGTGCTCTGGTCTATACATACTGAATAAGAACAGATACTGAGAAGTACACCCAGCATACAGGATGAGAGAAGTGATACTGTGCTCTGGTCTATACATACTGAATAAGAACAGATACTGAGGATTACATACAGGATGAGAGAAGTGATACTGTTCTGTTGTCTATACATTCTGAATAAGAACAGATACTGTGAATTACACCCAGCATACAGGATGAGAGAAGTGATACTGTGCTGTTGTCTATACATACTGAATAAGAACAGATACTGAGGATTACACCCAGCATACAGGATGAGAGAAGTGATACTGTGCTGTTGACTATACATACTGAATAAGAACAGATACTGAGAATTACACCCAGCATACAGGATGAGAGAAGTGATACTGTGCTGTTGACTATACATACTGAATAAGAACAGATACTGAGAATTACACCCCGCATACAGGATGAGAGAAGAGATACTGTGCTGTTGTCTATACATACTGAATAAGAACAGATACTGAGAATTACACCCAGCATACAGGGTGAGAGAAGTGATACTGTGCTGTTGTCTATACATACTGAATAAGAACAGATACTGAGAATTAAATCCAGCATACAGGATGAGAGAAGTGATACTGTGCTCTGGTCTATACATACTGATTACGAACAGATACTGAGGATTACAACCAGCATACAGGATGAGAGAAGTGATACTGTGCTCTGGTCTATACATACTGAATAAGAACAGATACTGAGGATTACACCCAGCATACAGGATGAGAGAAGTGATACTGTTCTGTTGTCTATACATTCTGAATAAGAACAGATACTGTGAATTACACCCAGCATACAGGATGAGAGAAGTGATACTGTTCTGTTGTCTATACATTCTGAATAAGAACAGATACTGATAATTACACCCAGCATACAGGATGAGAGAAGTGATACTGTGCTGTTGACTATACATACTGAATAAGAACAGATACTGAGAATTACACCCCGCATACAGGATGAGAGAAGAGATACTGTGCTGTTGTCTATACATACTGAATAAGAACAGATACTGAGAATTACACCCAGCATACAGGGTGAGAGAAGTGATACTGTGCTGTTGTCTATACATACTGATTAAGAACAGATACTGAGAATTAAATCCAGCATACAGGATGAGAGAAGTGATACTGTGCTCTGGTCTATACATACTGATTACGAACAGATACTGAGGATTACACCCAGCATACAGGATGAGAGAAGTGATACTGTTCTGTTGTCTATACATACTGAATAAGAACAGAACCTGAGAATTACACCCAGCATACAGGATGAGAGAAGTGATACTGTGCTGTTGTCTATACATTCTGAATAAGAACAGATACTGATAATTACACCCAGCATACAGGATGAGAGAAGTGATACTGTGCTCTGGTCTATACATACTGAATAAGAACAGATACTGAGAATTACACCCAGCATACAAGATGAGAGAAGTGATACTGTGCTGTTGTCTATACATACTGAATAAGAACAGATACTGAGAATTACACCCAGCATACAGGATGAGAGAAGTGATACTGTGCTGTTGTCTATACATACTGAATAAGAACAGATACTGAGGATTACACCCAGCATACAGGATGAGAGAAGTGATACTGTGCTGTTGTATATACATACTGAATAAGAACAGATACTGAGAATTACAGAATTACACGCTACATACATTAAACACTACACAAAGGTCCTTCTTAGGCTTAATTTCACATAAAATATGAGCGCGCCCTATAAGTGGCATAAAGCGACGCTCTATCGCCCTGCACAGGACACACAAGCAGACCCGGCAATACATAGTGTGAGCAGCCTACATCTGGGTCTGGGCGTGGTGTAGATGAGGAATGAGCATTACCAGGGGGGCCAGCAGCTGCCTTTGTGTCTGCATCACACTGACCTCAGCTTATCTCACGCATGAATCCCCTAATGTGCAGCTCACAGAGCAGCGGGGCGTGTGCTGCACGTTCTGCGCATCACACTACAAGAATGTTACTGGGGTAGTGCCCTCATTTGTGTCCCTCTGCGCGGATCTGCCCCAACCAGCATCTTACAGACAGAAACTAACGATTCCTGACGAGAGATCGCGCACTGGTATGGGTCATAGGGCTGAAGGTCGACATACATTAGGTCAACCGGACATAAGCATTAGGTCGACAGTCAAAAGGTTGACATGGGTCTTTCCCATTTTTTGTGCCAATTGTCGACATAGTCAACAAGTGTACTGTGTAACCGGCCTGTTTTTTTTTTTTCTCATCTATGATCTTCGACCAGGTGCTTATACCATCAGGCAATAATGTTTATTATGTTGCCCAGGGATATGACGCATAACTTATTTTCTAGTCACCGGGGGGAATTTACTAAGATGAGAGTTCTATTTCACATGGGATGTTGCTATGGGTAACCAATCAGATAGTATCTATTATCTTCCAGGAGGTGCTATATAAATAAGAAATAGACTGGTTGCCCATAGCAACATCTCATATGGAATAGTAAATTCCCTCACCGTGGTGAGAGCATGGGAGAACCTAGGCAAGAAAGGGTGTAGATTATTAGAAAGACAGGGCGAAATGTAACGGGGCGATTTTGTAGACATGTGCGATTTTTGGTTAAAAAAAAGCCCAAAATCAGGGCTGAGCTATGCATCTCCATGGAGACGCATAGAGCCAACGATGCTAGCAGCCTCTATAGCACTAGGACATGGTATGGCCGCCGGGGGACCTTATGTAAAAAGTGTCCCCTGGCTGTGGCATGACACCGCGGGCTGTTGGAGCCCGGTGCTGGTTTCAAAATAAGGGGGACCCCCAGATTTTCTGTCCAAGAGTCCGGGGCTGGTTTCAGAAATACAGGAGACCCCTATGCTTTTTGTCCCCCATATTTTTGGAGCCAGATCCGGCTCAATGAGCCCGGGGCTGGTTACGCCATTTTTTTTTTCACTCGCACCTTTTCATGACTAAAAATCTTACCATATTGCACTTTTTGCCGCGAATTAGTATCTTATTAAATATGCAAATTTGCGTCAAAAATTTTTTAATTTTGAAAACTGCGTTTTGGTGGGATTTCAGGACGAAAGGTGCGAAAAAAAATTTGCCCCTTAATGCATTTCGTCCATAGTGTCAAAAGGTCGACATGAAAAGGTTAACATGAGCATTTCAAAAGCATTTATGTCAACGACTGTCAACATGGCCCCCCAATATGTGTAACATGCACCTTCACATGATTTGTTTGACTCACGATGCTTTGGACTCTATGGCGATGTGAATGGTGAAGTAAGAACAAGACTGTTAAAAAAAATATCCAGCTGGAACATGCAGTACCAACCATTTAACACACAATGATCATTGATTGGTGAAAAACCGGTAGAAAGGGGTGTGTGTGTGTGTGTGTGTGTATATATATATATATATATAGAGAGAGAGAGAGAGAGAGAGAGAGAGAGAGAGAGAGAGAGAGAAATAGAAAAAAAGGAGGCGCACCATAGTGTAGTATATCAAATTTTAAAATTGACAATCCTTTACTTGATGGATTAAAAACACTCACAGGAGTAAACGTGTTATATCGCTATAACACAAATATTGCATAAAAACACAGTGAATCACAGTATATCACCGCATCAGTGGCAAACACGTCTCTCCAGCCTGGCTCCAGGACCTCGCCGCGTCACAGCGTCACCGCGTCACGACCAGCGTCCTCTCAGCTCCGCCCAGGGGCGGAGCTGAGAGGACGCTGGTCGTGACGCTGTGACGCGGCGAGGTCCTGGAGCCAGGCTGGAGAGACGTGTTTGCCACTGATGCGGTGATATACTGTGATTCACTGTGTTTTTATGCAATATTTGTGTTATAGCGATATAACACTTTTACTCCTGTGAGTGTTTTTAATCCATCAAGTAAAGGATTGTCAATTTTAAAATTTGATATACTACACTATGGTGCGCCTCCTTTTTTTCTATTTCTCTATGCTTTACAGTTTGGGCTAGTTGGAAGAGCCCTACATAAGGAGAGCTGCGCAAGCCTGAAATAGATATCTCTTGGATGCTATATTTGATCTACAAACGATCAGCGCTGTAAGGATATTCCTTGTTGCATATATATATATATATATATATATTACTAGTTATATTCCCAGCCCATTAAAATGATGCAACATCATAACCATAATGTCTGAGCACAAACGAACAGAGCAACACATGACTTAGCGTTTTATTATATTTCTATAGATCTGGCTTCCATTGAGAAGTAATGTTCCTTCTGTCACAGCAATGCATGATAAATAGGGTACCACACATGTTCTCCTCCTATATAGAGGCCGATCCAAAACCAGTGTCCTAATCCTTGACTTTTCTTCTCTGGTTCTGGTTGAAAGATCTACAGTGTCAAGAGATTAGATGAAAAGGCTTATGCGCAATAGGTCAATAGGGTCAAAAAGTCGACATGAAAAAGGTTGACACACAATACGTCGACAAAAGCAAAATGTCAACATGGAAAAAGCTCAACATGAGTTTTCATGTTGTTTGGTGTCTATGTTGAAAGTCCCGGAATCGGCAAAAACGGAAACGGCTGTGGATTCAACCATACAGCGGCCATTTCCGACAATACAGATTTGCCTCCGTAGGGGGGCAAACCTGCTACAGGCGAGTCAGGGCCAGGATGGAATACTGTTGGCTCCTATTTCTGATGGCTGGGATTAAATACCCCCCTATGTTTCTTCGCTTCATCACTCTTCACAGCTTAGTACATCTGCCCTGCATCTGTGTAGTCTGAGGTTCTTTGCAACCAGCTGATCGTGAGCGTCATTTATACAGAACAGCAGCTTCCTGCAGATTACAAGTTATTTGGGGACATTATACTAAATGTTTCCCCGTCTTCCTCCCTACGGTTCTATCTGTGGTTTATCCAGATGGTGCAAAGCGGATACACAAATAGCACTGCAGGTCTGCAGGTTCCTACCCTCCTAGTTAGGGATGGCCATTGACCATTGATGATTCAGAGGAGAATAGTTTTGCCACCAATAGGGAGAACCAGATGTTTCCCTCCCCCTCCATATCAAGCATATTTTTTTATTTTTTCCAAAGGGGCCGGGACACAGTGCATAGCTCCACCCCTGACACCATTGAAGCCCAACCCCATGTTTTGATAGGCCCACAGGCCCATCAGTCAAAGAAAATGGTTGACAATCGAGAGGTAAAAGCATTGATGGTCATCCATTGCGTAGTATGCCACTATTGATGGTCATTTGCACTATTGCCAGCGATGGCAACAATTGCTGTCCCTACTCCTAGTTATCGTACAATGGGCATGTGACATAATGACGTGTTATGACTTATCCTCTCACTGACACAAGCATTATCTACAGAGTATAAGATTACATGTATAAGGAATTCCAGGTATCAGCAGAGGAATTCCTCCCAGACTAATGTACACAGGAGCCGGGGATCCCCCATATAGTGCTCACTGGTTATATACAGCTATAGACACAGCCTCAACTATTGTAATGGTGCATACACACTATGCAATATTTTAAACAATATCGCTCATTTTGGCCCTATCGTTTCAAATACCGCCCAGTGTGTACAGTGTGAATGTAGCATGCTCCCCTGGGTTATCAACCCCCCCTCCCTCCGCCACTCAATTACATATGACTGCATGTACCACGGGTGACTTGATGATGTCACTGAACGATATTGTTAATGATATTGCTCAGTGTGTATTGTATGGGAGCCTTTATGCTCCATGGGAGGGTTCTGTCCTACCTGTCCCAAAATGGAGCCAGCCATAGGCCACTATTTGGCAGGGTTTAGGGGAGACGAAGGGGGTGAGCTGGCTTTGGAAAGCATTGGGCATGCTCAGGGGGGAATGTCGCATGTACCCAAGTCATGTGACCACTCCTCACCTGCATTAATGTCCAGGAGCAGGCAGGGCTGCCACTAGGAATCTTGGGGCCGGGACTGATTTCCAGTGTGGGGCCCCCCATCTCCCCCCCTCCCTTCACTTACTGCCGACTGGTCCCAAAGCACAGGCCTCTTCATTGCAGGATACTGACGGCCAATTGGGTCAGCAGCACCGGCTGCTGACCCAATCAGAGCTCATGTACTGGCAGCCGCTCGAATTAGCTAACGGTACACAAGCTCTGATTGGCTCAAAAGCCTGCGCAGCATTTTAATTGGCCGCTGGCGTTCTGCATTGAAGAAGCAGGCAGCACAGCGGATGCAGTGTGTGTGTGTGTGTGTGTGTGGGGGGGGTAGTTTGTGGAGGGCAAAATGAGCTGCCCGGGCCCTTCTAGGGGCCGGGGCCCGACTGTATCCACAGCACCCCCCTGTGGTGGCCCTGGGTGCAGGTTCCAGGGCCAGGTTATACAGATAAAGGCTGTATTTTCCTTTTATGCAATAATAATAATTTTAAAAAGTATATGTATATCATTATGGTTGAATTGGGTGTATTAAACATACAGGACCCGTTAGATTCAGTCTCAGTTTATCATTTATATATGATCTTCATTACGGTAGGAGCTGGGGCTGCTAGATGCAGGATGGGCTGCCACGTTTCCGTGGATCAGAGGTCACGTTATATGACCTGTGCATGGAGCAGCAGGAAGAGATGTATTCTGTAACCGCTGGGAGGAAGTCGCACAGGACAAGGAGATAAGTAGGAAGGAAAGGATTATGGTCACCCTTTGTACGGACGCCGTGGGTCGGGGGAACACATGTGACACAGGGGTAGATGTATGAAGCAGTGATAAGGGAGAAGTGAGCCAGAGATGAAGTGGCCGATGATGGCAACCAATCAGAACTGAAGTATAATTTGCATAATATAAAATTATACAGAGCAGCTGATTGGTTGCCATGGGCCACGTCTCCTCTGGCTCACTTCTCCCTTATCACTGCTTCATATATCTGCCCCACAATGCGGCTGAGGCATGCATCAAAAAACAGTTTTGTACTTTCACCTGTGGTCGGCCTACCAAATCGACCAAACACGTTATTCTGGAGTGCGCCTGTTGCCAACTCTGATTGCTTAAACAGAAGATGGTATTCCCAAGAATACAGCTTTTCAGTTCACCGAGACCAAGGGGAGATGTATTAATATTGGTTTAACGTTATAAAAATAATGGTTCCCGCTTCTCCTCCATAACTAGGATAAGCGGGCACCTGTTACGGCCGAATGTATTAACCCCCTTTGCCGATAAGGAGAGCCTTTATGTCCAGCGGCCGTGGCTCTCCTTATCGGTGCCCCCGCAGTGCTGCGCATGCGCATTGTATGAAAAACCCTCTCTTACCCCGGCCGGTTCTCGGAGCATGCGCGAGATCTCGCTATTATCCCAAGATCTCGAGCGCAGCCCAGAGCCAGCAGCAGGGCTAGTGTTGTCCCGACTGTCGGACCCATGTACCACACCCATGCACGTAACGGTAGTTGATACATCTGCCCCCTAGTAACATAACTGAGGCATGAGCCACTATACAGGTGCCTCGTGCCTCAGACATGCCACCAGTTTGTAGTGCATAGATTAGATCCAATGGTGTGTAGGCACCAGATCCACGTGGAGAGAATCCATGTCTCTCCTTCCTCTGGCAAGGACAGCAGCAAATGCAGGGGTAAGGGGCTGCAAGTACCACAGGTGGTATAAGGTGAGAGCAGAGCTGCAGCACAATGCCCCTCGGTCACCTGCAGGCCGTACTGTGACAGAACCACTCAGAGGGGTGTAACTGGGAACCACGTGTTTCCTCAGGCTGCACAATCAGCTGCTGAGTCACCGTATAGATCTTTTTACCATATATAGTAATTCCTTAAACAGGCTGCATAATAGGCAACGTCCCAGCGGTATACAGAACATGTGTCGAGTGAAGCAAGGAGGCCGAGTTTGACTGAACCTGTATGATCTGAGCACAGGATGTGGCACATGTGTCATAGCTGCTACACGGATACCGAATATGGATACAGCAGCTCTCACTTCCAGTACAGTGACCTAGGTGTGCTGCAGCACGTGTGGAAATGCTACTGTGTGCAGAGCAATGATGATATGCATAATGCTCTGCGCTATAGAGCACAATAACCATTTACAGTAACCTCCATGTATTCTGACACCCTTTTATTAATTGCATCAGGCCCCGAACACGCGTAATAAAGTTATTTTGTTTATAACCCCCCCCATAAGGCCTTACTGTTTCACAATTGCATTGTAATTAAGCACAACACAAAAGATCCATAAGTATAATAATTAGCGTACAGTAGACAGAAGCACTTGGCTGGTATTTTCCTTTGTGGCATTAGAAGGCAGGGCTGGTACCAGGGTTTTCAGCACCTTAGGCACAACTTCAGCTCACTGCTGCCACCACCCACGCAGTAATACCGACTTCCCAGAACCTCAGGTGACAGTGTGGAGGCGGCTTCGTATGGGGCCTACACATGCAGAGATGTCACTGGATTGCTTAGAAATTGCCCCTACATTGCTACATGTGTAAGGGCCATAGCGATAGCGATGCGCAACCCCGCGCATCGATATCTCCCGGCAATTAATATCCAGCATGCTGGATACATCTAGTTAATCACCAGTCAGGGTCATGTTCTCAGTGGAGAACACAGGCCCTGACAGACCGGTCAGCACCCATCGCTGACACATGTGCTGAGCGATCAGCAAATCTCTCTGTGTATAGGCCCCTATAGAAGTTCAATCCTCTCTGAGTCATCCTTAATTTCATGATAGTCAGACTCAGATGCGCCTCCCAGATTCTAAAGCCCCTAGGTAGCTGCCGGTACAGGGCCGAGTGCAGCGGGAGATATATCACTATGGGTTCACTATATCAGCAGTGTCTCACATCCGTGCTGGTGTAGGATTGTGCATTTGGTCTGTGATGTACAATATAGTCATGTGAGTATTAATACTAAGTCATTTTGGTGACATTGATTACTTGCAATGCGTTACATTGTGCCGTAATGTGTAAAAAGGGGGAATATTGAATATTGGAGACAACTGTGCTGCGTAATATAAATTGGTGTTATTTTGTGGCCACGCCTCTTCCCCATGAAGCCACTCCTCTATATTTTAACATAATCGGCACCTATGTACTAGTGTGAGGTGTGATACATGGAATGCGGTCCTTTTGCATACGATGTATTGCATGCAATCCCATTCACCACTATGGGATAGGACAAATCTCCGGATTCGATCCAATGATCACGTGACCGCGCATCGGATCTGAATCGGAAGTAAAACACATACGATATGACACTTCTCACATGATTTATCAGCACAATGTGTCGAATTGGTGTGAAAAGGGCCCAAATTGCACAAGTATATTGCCACCTTTGCTGGCCCATTTACTATTGGATCACATTTGCAATGTGATGTGGGTGGAGTCTACCGCCCAGGATCGCATTGTAATATACGATCCTATCAGTGGGGTGTATTACCCTGCACGCGCAGGGACAGGGGCTCAGAAAGGAGAGCTGACCACACTCTCCACCGGTAGTGCAGTTTGTAGCCGATAGGCCACCACCATCTCGGGTAGCCCCGGGAGTCGGGACCCAATGCGATGCTGCCCGATATTGAACCATCGATGTGGCTGAAAGCAAGCAAAAAAGAGTTTTGGGGTAATTAGCCGCATATATTCAATATTAAATGGGCCCATTAGTCTTCTTGAGTCTGACTCTGAAGGTTTCTTTTTTTTTTTTATTACTTTTCTTTGCCTCTGAAGGTTTCTAAAGCGGAGGCCTCTCATACTGCTCAAGTGAGCGATAAAGCGTTGGAGCCACAAAGCTAAAGCCCCTCCCCCAAATGAGTTGTGGAAAATGATGTGGACTGTTAGCAGGTATTGCTAATGTTAATAGTCTGTCATATGCCGATGGAATTGAGTGAGTGATGCTGACCAGATGCCTTAACTAAAGCAACATTATTTTTGTTTTGTAAAAAAATCGGTACTTGTTTCCTAGCACGGCCACAATCGCGGGCATCGGGTGTCATTTTTAGTGGTCTGCGACGCGACTGACGCGATGCCCCCGATTTTCCCATTGAAATGCATTGAAAAAAGTAAAAATCGCGTCGGTCGCGTCGTATGCGGCTAAAAAAGGCTTAAATGGTCCAGGCGCGATGCCCCCGATTTCCCCATAGGGAACAATGTTAAATGCCTCAATTTACCCGCGATGCCCCCGATTTCCCATAGGAAACAATGTGAAATGGCTCAATTTACCCAAATCATCATAGGGAACAATGGTAAATGGGCCAGAAACTCCCCAAAACACCCCTGAACAGTGAAATGTCCCCCCAAAAGTAGTTTACGCCACCCCACGATCAACGCGAACCCGAAGCGTGGCGAGCGCAGCGAGCCCACGAAGGGCGGCGGTTCGCGTCCTCCGACCTTTTCATACCCCCACTATCCACGTCGGCGTGGAGTTGAGAATAGAATAGTGTGGCGAGCGCAGCGAGCCACCGAGCCCGAAGCGTGGCGAGCGCAGCGTGCCCCGCGAGGGGACGCGGATACCTTCACAGGTAAACGCGTCCCTTCGCGGGCTTCACAGGTATCCGCGTCCGCTCGCCACGCTTCGGGCTCGGTGGCGAGCTGCGCTCGCCACACTATTCTATTCTCAACTCCACGCCGACGTGGATAGTGGGGGTATGAAAAGGTCGGAGGACGCGTACCGCCGCCCCTCGCGGGCTCGCTGCGCTCGACACGCTTCGGGTTCGCGTTGATCGTGGGGTGGCGTATACTACTTTTGGGGGGACATTTCACTGTTCAGGGGTGTTTTGGGGGGTTTCTGGCCCATTTACCATTGTTCCCTATGATGATTTGGGTAAATTGAGCCTTTTAACATTGTTTCCTATGGGAAATCGGGGGCATCGCGGGTAAATTGAGGCATTTAACATTGTTCCCTATGGGGAAATCGGGGGCATCGCGTCTGGACCATTTAAGCCTTTTTTAGCCGCATATGACGCGACCAACGCGATTTTTACTTTTTTCAATGCATTTCAATGGGAAAATCGGGGGCATCGCGTCAGTCGCGTCGCAGACCACTAAAAATGACACCCGATGCCCGCGATTTTTACTCACGATGCCCACGATCATGATCGTTGTGGCCGTGCTAGGAAACAAGTACCAAAAAATCAACCAAAACTCTTTAACTTGTTATAGTCCAGTTCCTGCCTGGGCCTTTACTCACAGAACACTGCAACAATGCCACCTAGTGGCAACATGTAATATTGTGATCTGCAATATAGCAGGTTTGCCATAAATGAGAGGGGAGAATTCAGTTCTGGCATGGCCAGTGCGTGATTAACCAAAAGGCAGATTAGGCTGCAGCCTATGGCGCCAGGACTGGGTGGGCCTTGCAGGTGACAGTGGAGGAATAAAATTAAGGCCTAATTTATTCCATGATTCCTAGCCATCACCTGTCCCGATATAAGGGGGGGATGATTAGAATTTAATTATTAACCCCTTGAGTGGTGGGTTTTGCTGGGGCAGGACAACCTACCAGGGCAGGTTTGTCCTGCCCCAGCAAAACCCACCACAGAATGTAGCCCCCCCCCCCCCCCCCCCTCTGGTGTTTGTATGCTGGAGCTCCCGTGCCCATACAGCTGCTGTCCCAGCTACCAGTCACAGCAGTGAGCTCAGGCGGCAGGCTCGGGGGTGTTCGTCGTGGCTCAGGAGGACTCGGGTGCCTGAACTCCTGAGTGCTCTCGAGTCCCCCCCGAGCCGCCCCAAACCTGCCGCCTTCATCACTGCTGTGAATGGCGGCTGGTGGCTGGGGAAGCGGCAGGGGAGCTCCGGCGTACGATCGCCGAAGTGGAGGTAATGGGGGGGGGGGGGGGCCTAGAGGTGGCGCACCAGTGGTGCACAGCTGGAGGCACCACTGGCGCGCACCTACTGCATAGTGGTATGCCGGAAAATTTTCCGGGACAGCCTGCTGCGGCAGCACGGCTGAACCCGGAAAATTTCCAAACATACCACTAAAGGTTCTTTAGAGCTGGGCCATTAAGGAAGTGTTGTATCTAGGAAATCAAGGTATGAAGGTAGAAGCAGGTGAGACAGGATGTGTGTTATAGAGGGTACACATGATGAGATATGCACTATTTTTCTATTCTATTTTGCTTATATAAGAAAAATTAAATAGAAATCAAATGCTTTTAGCGACATTCGATGCAGACTCGATCCCAATGCACGTTCACATATAGTGGTAATCGAAAAGAAATATAGTCTTGCCAGGCAAGACTATATAATAGAAATAGAACGGTATATCGAATCGAAATTGAATAGAATGCCAGATCGAATCGAATGGCCAGATCTAACCGTGTGTACGCACATCTGGCATTCGATACGATTTCGATTTGATAGTGAATATCTCACCATGTGTACCCTCTATAGATTATATAATCATACAATTCAGCTCAGGATAAATATGGATGACTATGCAAAAAGTTTGTTGTTGAAGAGTAACAAAGCTAAGGGATCTGCCTGTTCTATACCTCAGGCTATGTCCCAAAAAGAAAACCACACATTGAAATCATATATTTATACAAGTGGTGTAGAAAACTGGATGCTCTCCATTTTCAGACATATGAGAACATGAATAAATAGAGATACAACTTCACTTTGGTTCTGTATTCCTCATTTCTGTTTGATGTTTTCTTGTTCTTTGAGTTTTTGATGTTTCTAAATGCAGGGTGCAGAGAACCAGGGATTCAGGATTACCCAGCACCCAGTTTTCTACACCACTTGTATAAATACATGTGGATGACTGTCAGTGAGGATGCCGACAGCCAGAATACCGACACCTGCATCCTGTAGGAGGTAATCCAAACAGGGGTCAAGCAAGTATATTTAACTTCCCATGTCCACTAACTCTCTGTCCCATCTAGTGCCTAACCCTGTACCCCACATCTTAAACCCCCTGACCCTAGCCTCTGGCCCGCTGTCCCCCAGCTCTGAGCCCCTCTCCCCCAGCTTTGAGTCCCTGGCCTGCTGTCCCCCAGCTCTGACCCTCTGAAATCCTGTTCTCTCTTCCCCTCTTCCCCCAACTCTGAGTCCGTGACCTGCTGTCTCACAGCTCTGAACCCCTCTCCTCCATCTCTGAATCCCTGTGTCCCCTAGCTCTGAACCCCTCCCCCCAGAAACCCTGCAGATGGCGCTGCAGCTCCAGGCCCCACATACCCATAGGCCCAACATGATGGCAGCACATAATTAGCACAGTCAGGCATTACATCTGCTGCAGCATTTTTACCTCCAGAGTCCACACAAAGTTTTAAAATTTTCAATATTTGTATGTAATTATGGAGACACTGGGGCGGAGTGTGCAGGGGAGGACACGCCCACCAGGCCATAGCCACACCCACGCAGTGCACTGACTGCATGGTTAGCATCTACCCTGACTGCATTCATTGACCAATGCTCCTCCACTTCTTTAGTGGCCAATTGCAGTGCAGTGTGACTGTAGCCCTTACTCCATGGTACCAGCTAGATCCCTTCGCCGGAAAGACCTTTCCCATCATGCACTGGGTCCACGTCTCCCTGGAGGGGTAAGGCCGGTTTCACACACTCCGGCTCCTGCCGGACGGTGAAATCCCGCACGGCCAGGGAGCCGTGCCGCACACATTAGTTTATCATGGAGGAGATGGCCACAGCCCGGCAGCCGTCCCTTCCAGTGGCGGGATCCGGCTGCAACCGTGCGGCCGGGTCGTGGCCGTCCCGTGTGAATGGACACAATAGTGTCCATTCACAACTAATGTGTGCGGAACGGCTCCCTGGCCGTGCGGGATTTCGCCGTCCGGCAGGAGCCGGAGTGTGTGAAACCGGCCTAATGGGTCCTAGCTACAACCGGGGTATGGGTAAAAACCGGACCAGGACAAAACCCCCGGACCGCCGGACCAGACATCAAACTCTGCATTTTGGAGCTTGTAGTGTCCGGTCCGGGGGGTGTCCTGTCCGGGGGTGTCCTGCCTGAGGGTTCTGCCTGTGACACCTGTCACCAGGTAGAGGAGGAGGGGTAGAATAAAGTCTCCCTGTATGGTCCGGGCATGTAGCAAAAAACGGACGGTCCGGACTACAGGGGGAGGCTGTAATCTCCCTCCCCATGTCCCTGGTGATAGATATCACAGGGACCCCCCCGGACAAGACACCCCCCGGACAGGACACCCCCCGGACCGGACCCTATAAGCTCCGGACTGCAGATTTTGATGTCCTGTCCGGCGGTCTGGAGTCTTGTCCGGTCCGGTTTTTACATAGTCCCCTACAACCGTAACAAAAGTAACATTACTTAATTCCGACCTTGCAGGGAACTCCCTGTACCCAGTTCTCATCCCTTCACCCCGACAATTCCGGTCACCCGACCCAGCTCGCCCTGTCATTGTCGGGGATAACCCCAGGGCCCTCATTACAGCAAATAGGGCAGGTAACGGGCGTCAGGAGGATCTGCCAAAATCTGCCAATCCTTAATATGGCGCCGCACGCCTCCCCGGCTCCACCTCCTTCTGGCAGTGCAGCTGGGTGGGCGGAGTCTAGTGACATCCATGGTTCCCCGGCGTGTGCTGAGAGCTGCGAAATTCATTGTTCGGGTGAGTGTAACCTCTCTGGGACCATCAGTCCTACTCCTACACCCCTATCTCTACGACTGTATCGCCCCCACACACATCTCTCTCTAGGACTGTATATACCCCCATTTTAAGGACTGTCGCCCCCCCCCCCCCCACTCCTCCACCACTAGGACAGTATGTCCCCCCCCTCATCACTACGGCGGTCATCCACAGCCACACTCTCTAGGACTGTATCACTCCTTCACCTCCAGGACTGTCACCCCTAGGACTGTATGTTCCCCTTCCTCTATAACTGTCATCCCCACTCTCTACGACTGTATCACTCCCCCAAATCTAGGGCTGTCACCCCTAGGACTGTATGTTCCCCTTCCTCTATAACTGTCATCCCCACTCTCTAGAACTGTATCACTCCACCTCTAGGACTGTCACCCCTGGGACAGTATGCCCCCTCTCTAGGACCGTATCACTCCTCCACCTCTAGGACTGTCACCCCTAGGACTGTATGTTCCCCTTCCTCTATAACTGTCATCCCCACTCTCTACGACTGTATCACTCCCCCAAATCTAGGGCTGTCACCCCTAGGACTGTATGTTCCCCTTCCTCTATAACTGTCATCCCCACTCTCTAGAACTGTATCACTCCACCTCTAGGACTGTCACCCCTGGGACAGTATGCCCCCTCTCTAGGACTGTATCACTCCTTCACCTCCAGGACTGTCACCCCTAGGACTGTATGTTCCCCTTCCTCTATAACTGTCATCCCCACTCTCTACGACTGTATCACTCCCCCAAATCTAGGGCTGTCACCCCTAGGACTGTATGTTCCCCTTCCTCTATAACTGTCATCCCCACTCTCTAGAACTGTATCACTCCACCTCTAGGACTGTCACCCCTGGGACAGTATGCCCCCTCTCTAGGACCGTATCACTCCTCCACCTCTAGGATGGTCACCCCTAGGACAGTATGCCCCCCCCCCCCCTTCTCAATACAACTGTCACCCCCACCTCTAGGACTGTATCAATCCCCCACCTCTAGGACAGCTCTCTCATCCTGTGGTGGGGGAGGTGTGTGTACAGGTAGGTTACAGACACAGTCATGTGTTTTCTGTCTATTCACACTGTAATTACCATCAATATTTAGGGTAGAAACACTTCCTCTGTGCGACGTCCTGTGCTACCTGTAAACATGGGCTTATCCTGGACAGGATCCATACTATGGCCTTTATTCAGATCTGATCGCAGAACAATTTTTTGGGAAAATGGGCAAAACCATGTGCACTGCATGTGGGGCAGATGTAACGTGCAGAGAGAGTTAAGGTGCCCATACACACACCGATTTCCCTGTACTTTTTGTGCGTGCGATGCGATCAAAAGACAGTACAAAAAGTATGTGCAGCATGCAGATCGTACAGGTTTTTTTAACTTGCTATCTCCATGCGCGCTCCTGTGACAGCACAAATCGAAACCCAGATAGACAGGGCAGCAATGACTATATAGTGCAGATTGGATGAATTGTTTGTAAAAAGCACAGAGATAGCAAAGATTGCATAGCACTCGAATCTTAATGCTAGGTACACACCAGGACGACTAGGGCCCGATCAGCACAATCTAGATCCAATTCCGATCAATCGGATGTAGATTGTGTGCTGATTGGGCCCTTTTCTGACCTGGTGTGGAGCGATTCCGGTCCGATGCGCGGTCCCGCGGGTCGGTCGTTATTGAGATCCTACCTGCTGCAGGTAGGATCTCAATGACGACCATAGAACCGGGTGCGGGTCGCCATCGGATCGGACCCGCTCACGGTGCACATCGTGAGCGGGTCGTGCCCTCCCGCGTCATCGTGAGCGGGTCGGACGAGACACTGACGACCCGCTCACGATGTGCATCGTGAGCGGGTCGTCCTGGTGTGTACCCCGCATTAGTCGAATAGCAAGGGGATCTCACCGTGTGTACACAGCATTAGATTTGTGTGAGTTATTTTGTTTCTGTGCAGGGTAAATATTAGCTGCATTATTTTTACACTGCAATTGAGATTTCAGTTTCAACACACCCCACCCAAATTTAACACTCTGCACATGTTACATCTGCCACACCTGCAGTGCACATGGTTTTGCCCATTTTCCAAACAAATTTGTACTGAGCTCAGATCTGAATAAGGGCCAATGCAGCAACATGTTGTCAGCATGGTAATAGTCAACAAATGTAGCAGCTGGCATGAGTTTTTCCCGATTTTGTTTTCTTCTGTTTTGGATCAGTTTCATACATGCGGACTGTGATTGGTATGGGCAAAGTGTGCTGAGTCTGAGTTCCAGGGGTAGATTTCCCATCAGTCACGTGACACTTGCTGGCAGAGGGGGTGGCACAGAGTCCGCACTGCTAGGACGATGGTTAGGTTATTTTTTTTGCCATTACTTAAGGTGCATACACACATGGATGATGCTGGGAGCGTTCTGACATTGTTCACGGGTGTATCAAATCGTTCATCGTGCGTACACACCAAACGATTGGTCTATGATCATAGACCATTGTTAACGATTGGCGGGTACACGCATTGTTAACGATGCACAGAACGATTTGAATGGTTGTTCCCATAGTATAGTGTGGTGGTGGCGGATAGGGGGGCAATGATCAGTACACTGGTGGTGGATAAGGGGCAATGATCAGTACACTGTGGTGGTGAATGGGGGGGCAGTGATCAGTACAATGTGGTGGTGGATGGGGGGGGGGGCATGACCATGATCAGTACGGTGTGGTGGATGGCGGGGGCGATGATCAGTACACTGGTGGTGGATAAGGGGCAATGATCAGTACACTGTGGTGGTGAATGGGGGGGCAGTGATCAGTACAATGTGGTGGTGGATGGGGGGGGGGGGGCATGACCATGATCAGTACGGTGTGGTGGATGGCGGGGGCGATGATCAGTACAGTGTGGTAGTGGATGTTGGCGGGCACGCATTGATCAGTATAGTGGGGGGCAATGATCAGTACACTGTGGTGGTGGATGGGGGGGCAATGATCAGTACACTGTGGTGGTAGTTGGGGGGCAATGATCAGTACACTGTGGTGGTAGTTGGGGGGCAATGATCAGTACACTCTGGTGGTTGATGGGGGGGCAATGATCAGTACACTCTGGTGGTGGATGGGGGGGGGGCAATGATCAGTACAGTGTGGTAGTGGATGGGGGGGCAATGATCAGTACACTGGTGGTGGATGGGGGAACAATGATCAGTACACTGTGGTGGTGGATGGGGCGGCAATGATCAGTACACTCTGGTGGTTGATGGGGGGGCAATGATCAGTACACTCTGGTGATGGATGGGGGGGGGGCAATGATCAGTACAGTGTGGTAGTGGATGGGGGGGGGCAATGATCAGTACACTGGTGGTGGATGGGGGAACAATGATCAGTACACTGTGGTGGTGGATTGGAGGGGCAAGGATCAGTACACTGGTTGTGGTGGTGGATTGAGGCAATGATCAATACACTGTGGTGGTGGTTGGGATGGGGGCAATGATCAGTACACTGTGATGGTGGATGGGGGGATATGATCAGTGCACTGGGGTGGTGGATGGGGGGCAATGATCAGTACACTATGGTGGTGGATGGGGGGCAATGATTAGTACACTGTGGTGGATGGGAGGGCAATGATCAGTACATTGTGGTGGTGGTGGATGGGGGGGTCAATGATTAGTACACTGTGGTGGATGGGGGGCAATGATCAGTACACTATGGTGGTGGATGGGGGGGCAATGATTAGTACACTGTGGTGGATGGGAGGGCAATGGTCAGTACACTACGGTGGTGGATGGGGGGGAAATTAGCAGGACACTATGGTGGTGGATGGGGTGGGGGGCAATGAGCAGTACAGTGCGGTGGGGGGTTAGGTTACTGTTGCGTTGGTAATCAGGAAGCCCTAACATGAGGAGAGGAGTGATGTGTTTGGGGTGTTCGATAATATTTGCGTAGGGATGACTTGACCCTTAAATTTGCTCCTGCTGAGCGCAATGTTAGCGGAGTGAGGCATGTGGCTGAAGCAGGGCTAGTGGCTGTACACTGATCAGGGGCCACATTCTCACATGGACGAACTGACACCAATAAATGTGAAACACTAGTTTATGCCATCCTTCTCTTTTATCAACCTTTTTGCCATGTAGACTTTTAGGGTCCACCTATCGACCTAATTACTGCTGACACTAATCCACACGCTTATAGCATGGCCACAGGATACTCCGCTCTGCACACACCCGCTGTATTCAGGAACAACCCACCATACCGGAGTGCATGCAGAGTCTCAGCTGTGTGTGTGACCTCTCTGGGATATGTAGTGCTACCTGTATATCGCCCAGCAGCAGCTAATTACCTGTTCTCTCCCTGGGTGTGGTATGGATGCCCGACAGTCGAGATTTTGATACTCAGTACACCGACATCAGAATCACAGCCGCTGGTACGTGGCGTGCTCGCCACAGTGTTCTAGTGTTCATTCTAGCACCCGCTATATTTAAAAACCCATGCAGTTTCTCTTCCCTGGGGTGTCGCTGTCTGCTGTAGAGGTTCTAGCACAGTGTGGTCTATATATCAGCACTGATATGCAAACCAGACATGTGCTAGAAACACCACAGCAGACAGCGACACTCCAGGCAGGGAAGAGGAACTGCATGGGTTTTCAAATATGGCGGGTGCTAGAATGAACACTACTATTCTCCCTCTATGGGGTTGTGGACCCCCCACGAGGGAGAATATCCGTCAGTCAGGATTACGATGTCTGTGTACTGACCGTTGGGATCAGGCCGGAATCCCTCTCTCCTGCCTGCTGAATGCTTATCGCCGCCACTACACTCTTGTGATTTCTTGCTTCTTGTTGTATATTGTTCCTTGCGTACATGATGGACGTGTCATATGGAGGTAAATGTTTTATTAGCATTGTTTAGGGAACAGCATGGACCGAGAATAGGGCGCGGCCCAGAAGTTCACTTTGCGGTAGCATAGAAATGTGATTGGATGGCAGAAAGTAGCGTGTGGCCCATCTAACCTGCCCTGTTATGTTTTCTGCATTTGCATAAAACTGTGTTGTTATTGTGCAGAGTGTACCCCCCGGCAGTGACTGGTGATGGGGAACACGGAGAGCGGAGATTACCAGACGCAGCTGTCTAGGCTCTCTTCAGCGGAACAGACGGAGGTAGGGAGGCGGTTTGAGGATCTATGTCAGATGAAGGACGCCAGTAAGAAATCGCTGGGACTGACTGCGTTCCAGGTAGGATGCGATGAAGGGTTTCTCTATATCGTGGTCTTTACTACAGATTGGTGAATAATATAAGCTTCTTCTTTAAAGAGCCCAAACCTGGTGTCCTATCTGTGTGCAGTTTGCATGTTTTCCCCACATTTCCTTTAACTTTCCAAAAAACCATGTTGACCTAAACAATCCATGCCTATATGTAAACATGCAATAGGTAATATAGATTGTAAGCTCCACTGGCCCAGAGACTGTTGGGTACGGCTTATATATTACTTGCACTTCATATTGTCTTGCTGAGCACCTGCTATTGCTCTCTGTTATCAGTCATTGCAGAGTTCACTGTCTGCTGAGTGCAGAAAAATGCAGTGACTAGTGATTATCCTTTCTACTTCTACAGAAATCCTGAAAACATGGCCTGTTGGGGGTACTTGAGGGTTGAGGTTTAAAACCACTGCATTCATGAAAGGAATAACCTAATATGATCTATGATTATGATGTTAATGTGTCTTATTAAAAATACTATTGTACTTTTTGTTCTAACGTCACTTTGGTAAATGCAAAATAACGCCATGGTTGGATGTTGTACAGTAACTTTACCCAGAACCCTTTGCTTTTTTCCCCAGAATGCCATTGGGAATTCATTACCAGCCACCATGTGCCTGTCAATTTTTCGTGGCATGCAAAGCATAACCGTTACCAGCAAGACTTCTGGTTCGGAGATTGGCAAAGAGCAGTTCACTTTGTTCCTTATCGACATTCTGAGGGGAACGGCAGAGGAGAAGAGCGCTATCATCATTCGGATGGTTGGCACTGACAACGAGCAAGTAACAGGAAGTCAGCTCAAGCAGGTTAATGTCAGCATTATCCACTTTGTATTGCGTGTAATATTCCCACATTGGAAAAGCAGTTCTGACTGCCGTGTATGTTATTATACAGCAATATGTGTGGTACTTGTGTATTTTGGCGGCGCCCATCGCATCGCATACCATAACGCATACGATGGTATGCGATGCGACGCGATATCGTACAATAGTGCACGATGGCATACAATTTTCAAATTGTATGCCATTGTACATGGCATACAATGCATACGATGCGATGCGATTAAACATTGTATAAGCACCCTAATGGGTGCTTACAATGTTAAATGCACCCCCCCGCCACCCCCCCACTATAAACGTGAACCCGAAGCGTGGCGAGCGGCGGCGGTACGCGTCCTACGACCTTTTCATACACCCACTATAAATCGTCGGCGTGGAGTTGAGAATAGAATAGTGTGGCGAGCCCGAAGCATGGCGAGCGCACGCGGATACCTGTGAAGCCCGCGAAGGGACGCGTTTACCTGTGAAGGTATCCGCGTCCGCTCGGTGGCTCGCTGCGCTCACCACACTATTCTATTCTCAACTCCACGCCGACGTGGATAGTGGGGGTATGAAAAGGTCGTAGGACGCGTACCCCCGCCCCTCGCGGGCTCGCTGCGCTTGCCACGCTTCGGGTTCACGTTTATAGTGGGGGGGTGGCGTGGGGCTGCATTTAACATTGTAAGCACCCATTAGGGTGCTTATACGATTTTTTACCATCGGGTACATGGCATGCGATGCGTTCATCGTATGATGGACATCGGGGGCGCCGCCAAAATACACAAGTACCATATGTGTAATATTTAGTTGCGCGATTAAGTGTGGAGCAGGACCAACGTTCAAGGCTGTGTTTCCCAAACTCTTTCCTCATGGCTCTCTAACAGGGGCGTATTCAATTAGCCACCAGGTTTGTGCAATAAAAATGAACATTCCCATCGCACCCTATTGCTGATTAACACAACTATTCACTCCTCCGATTCCAGTGGCATGCAATTACAAAAAAAATGCACGCGATCGTTTTTTTCAAAAACATACAAATATTGAAAACCTGCGGAAATCCGTCTGTGCCATAAAAACATGCAAAGAAAAATTGGATCACATTATAGATTTTACTGTCCAAAAGCAAAATACATTGGGCTATAAATCGCTTTAAGTGGCTGACTTTGCAACAGGTTAAAAATGATTAGAATACTATCTTTATCCAGCAAATAAATGCTCAAGTTAATTTAAGGTGTGCATAAAATTAAAATGCTAGATGAAATTATTTATAAAAGGAGAAAAAAAAAAAAAAAAGGAAGCCACAGCTGCACTCATTACGCACTGACACATTTTAAAAGATCCACAGGTGGAGCTAATTATTTCACCTGTGATTTTGTGTGGATACCTGGAAAATGTGCACTGTTGGGGGGTCCTTGACGACCGAGGTTGAGAACCACTGCTCTCCACCAAGCATGTCCAATCTGCGGCCCTCCAGCTGTTGTGAAACTACAAGTCCCATCATGCATTGCCACAGTTTTGCTATTAGGGAATGCTAAAACTATGGCAAGGCATGCTGGGAAGTGTAGTTTCACAACATCTGGAGGGCCGCAGGTTGGAAATGCCTGCACTAGACGTATTACTGTATGTGTCTGGGCTTTGACGTATAGTACCAATAATTTTATAGCCTAAGCCTGGGGTAGCCAACCCTAGTCCTCGAGAGCTACCAACAGTGCATGTTTTGCAGGTCTCCTCACAGAATCACAAGTGAGCTAATTAGCTCCATCTGTGTGTCTTTTAAAATGTGTCAGTGATTAATGAGTGCAGCTGTGCAGCAGCTAGGTTGTCTGAAAAATGTGAACTGTTGGTAGCTCTCGAGGGCTAGGGTTGGCTACCACTGGCCTAAGCCCTAATCTCTGTATCTGTACATCCTGACCATGTGACCCAACTTTGTCTCTTATTCCTAGTATTTGGAAGATTTGGTCCATGCGGTGGTTCACGTTCTGCGCCATCGCAATGCACTGAGTGGATGGAGTCTGGAGAACACTCGTGACTGTGACACGGGGGCCTGCGCTCTGGCCTTGCAGCTATTGTCACAGATAAAACCACCTGGTACTGTATGTTTTTATTGATAATTTGTACAATTTATTCTGGGGTTCCACAGACACGAACAGTTATTTCAGGGATCCTGTATTAGGAAATTAGAATTCTGGTTGTCCCCTCTCTCTCCAGTCCTGAGAAGGGGCAAATTGTTTCGCTTTATATTTTATAGAGCCAGAGATCCCACTGCTAGAAATTAATGTATGCGGATCTTTTGTGTCAGAAAAGCAAGAAAAACTATTTTTTTGTGATAAAAAAAAATCTCCTTTATTACTCGACGTAGTCTCCCTCCAGGACGATACACTTGGTCCAATATTTAATACCTTCGAAAAAGTAGGGTGTCTCAAAGCCTTCAAAATACTTCTAATGGCTTCCTCATTAGATGAAATTCTTACTTCTGAGCCAGATGTTCATATTTGGAAATGGGAAGAAGTCCCTCGGTGCCAAATCCTGAGAATAGGGTGGCTGGGGAATCAGTTTGAAGTCCATCGTTTTTCCATGGTCACGGTCGACTTGTGGGACAGCGGTGATCTTGGATGTACGTTCCAGCTCTTCTTTCAAACGGTCCAATAATGTTGCACAGTTCTCTCCTGCTATTTTTTACAACCTTCTAGTCAGTTAGGATAATTCCTTAGGAATCCAAAAAAACTGTAGCTATTCCCTTTCTTGCTGATTCAACTCTCTTTGCCTTTTTCAGCGTACTTTCAATGTCCACTGTTTTGACTGCTCCTTTGCCTCGGCAATCGCAGCCCCATCACACAGGGCTTCTTAATCTGCAGTTTTACTTGTTCTGTCGAGATGTCTATGGCCTCAGCATTCACAAATACCTTCACTCAGGGTCTTCCACAATAACATGCTTTTTTTCCCACCATTTTCGATGTGGTGATCTCCACTGGGCATCCTGAGCATGTGGGTGGGGATTATGGTAGTGGGAGGGGTTAGTATGCAGGTAGCGTTAGATTGCAGCAAGAGAGGATTAGGATTCACGTTTAACTTGCCTTCTTTTAGGTAACAACCCCACTCCTGGTGATATACTGTAATACTCAACACATTACAATAACATTATGGCAAGCAAAACTGACATGCTATGCTTTGTTATAACAGCTTTTTGTTATGCATCAACAATCACCTGTTATCAAAGTAAGTAGGATGTGATTTTAGTTGTTTTATTATGGAGGGAGTGGAAATGTAATTACCTTTATAATCCCAGACCCGGATCTCCTTGTAGCTATTGTATTATCTATAAAACAATTTGATTGTAGAATGCTGTGTGCTGGTGTTCCACAGGTTGCAAATAATGTCATTTGTATCCTCGCATATGTTTATTTTGCAGGAGGACAAGCCCTTGAAGGACCAGAGCTTATAACATCCTCCTACACAAGGGCGTCTGTTGAGGACTGGCTGTATAAAGTCCCAATGATTTCCATGTTCCTTAGAGTTGTGGTGACTTTGGGGTTATCTGTCATGAAGCAGAATGCAGAGCACCACATAGACATGAGCAGTTTGGTCCCGAAGTACCGGAGAGGGAAACACGCACCCTTCGTCAGCCTCCTGGACTTTCCTTCTGTCATGTTCCTGAACTCTCTCCTTCCCTCAGAGATGCAGCATAAGTGGCGGCTCCTGTTTTCCACCAGCATCCACGGAGAGAGCTTCTCCCAGCTGTGTGGCAACCTGGTGGACCAGGGCCCCAGCTTATTAGTCCTGAAGGACCGCGATGGGTTCATCTTTGGCGGCTTCGCATCACAGAATTGGGAGGTCAAACCTCAATTTCAAGGTATGCAATAGACAAATTTTACACGCATTATGGAATTGGGTTCTCTCTATTGAAATCACAGAACACACATCATAAATGTGGGCCTGCATCACATCCCATGGCCACGTTCCAATGACATTATAGAAATGTGATTATTCTTCTCCTGTAGGTATAAACCAGTGGTCTCTAACCTTAATCGGGACAAAATAAACTTTCTGAAGATCTACAAAAAAATCTAAAAAAAAAAAAAATCCTACTAAACAAATTAATGCCCCTGACACATTATGCCACACACCGCAATTCCGCTGTAACATTATGCCACACACCACAATGCCCGTAGTACACTGCCAAATGTAGGCTTAATTATTGGGCCTATCTGAACAATCATCCACAATCTCATTGTTTTTTAAATTAAATAAATTACTGTTTTAATGTCACCCAAACAGAAAATAGTGTCAGGTTTTTAGGAGAAATTTCAGGCCAAATTGGTGGCGCAGTGACACAACTTGTGTCGTGGGACTAATATCACGAATTGCAGTAGTCCTCTGTATATAAAAAATTTAATTATTTATCTTAAGGAGACTGTCCCTCTTTAATGAGCGCCGGGTTCCTTTACAATTTTAAGAGGATTGAAATAAGAGCGGTTTTAAAACTACTAAAGAGAACCTAAATCTCACACATACACGCCCCCTGATGTTGTCATGTCTTAATCACGCCCCCTCATGATGTCATGTCTTAATCACACCCCATATGATCTCACCAGTGAGCGTCATTACTTTTATGTAGAAAATATTTTTTTTCGCTGGGTGTTCTGTATGTGACTCCTCATTATCTCTATTTGTACTCGCCAGGAGACAGCAGATGCTTCTTGTTCAGCATTTCTCCACGACTTGACGTGTACACGTATACCGGGTATAATGACCACTATATGTACCTTAATCACGGGCAGCAGACCATGCCAAACGGTCTGGTGAGTACAAATGTTTCCTGTTTGGTGCCTGTATCTTGTATGAGCTGCGTTGTTTGAATGCTACCCACCCCAAATACTGGTATGGTTGCAGCTAGAACCACTTCTGTTTTTTTACTTTTTCCCATCATAAATCTGTGGCGAGCGAACCTACACCTACGTAAATTACAGATAACAAAAAATGCTGTGAGGGCATCTAACAACTTCCGCCCTCACCTTACGTCACATCCTGGTTAAAAAACAGAAGTGCATCTAGACACAACCATACTATTAACTACCTGTGTTTGCCAGTAAATGTACAAGGAGACTTTCTGTTTGAAATATTAATAATTAGTTGACCTCTACTGAATTAAAATCTCGGAAACCTGGTGCATGAATATACTCTGGACGTAGGACAGAATCCATGTTGTATCATGAGGTGATTTCCCCCATGATGCTGCATTCTGTATGGGTTGGGGTATCTGCAAGTATACCATCCGCACTTGTAGATTGTAACCCAATACTTATCACACGTGGGCTTCTCTATGTTGTAGTATCCGCTTAATGCAAGGTGCGCATGAAAATATCTATTGTCCTGTAATCACTTAGGGCCAGATTCTATAAGCTTCAAAAGTGATAAAATGGAGAGTGATAAACAGCTAGCCAATCAGCTCCTGCCTGACATTTTTTCAAACACAGTCTGTGACATGGCAGGTAGGAGCTGATTGGCTGGCTGTTTATCACTCTCCATTTTATCACTTTTGAAGCTTAGAGAATCTGGCCCTTTGTGTTCTATTTATTGTGTGCTGCTATTTCTATGCTTTTTGTTGCTTGTTAAACGATATTATCTTGAATTGAAAGCTTCCTTTGTATATTGAAGGACAAAACAATAGTATTCTCGCTATACCGGTAGAATCAGACTTTGCTCCCATATTTAGCTTTTTCGAGAGCTCTGTTCGGTTTGGATTAATTTCACATATTAAATTACTTTCCTCTAGTGATTTTATGCCTATAATGTTTATTAAACATGTAGTTCTACAGGGGCTGTCGAGCTACAGATAACAGCATGCCCTGCCACTGTTTTAGAATGTCCCTCTAGCAAAACTGTTGCAGGGCATGCCGGGGTGCTTACAGACAGTGTTGGGGTGTAAGAATAATTTGGCATCATGAAACAAGTCCTCATGTTTCTGTCGATACATTGCCTTAAGGGGCCCATACACCAGGCGTGTATTGGGACAATCGGAAGATCCCCTAACCTTCAAGCCGGGATGGGGATAATTAAACATGCGTACAAATCGTGATTCCCTGATCCTGGTAGGGATCGCGGAATCGGGACTTGGCAACGTGCTAAATAACCGTGATCCCCTGACTGATCACTGATCATTGCTGCCCAGTGGTGTCGGGTGGATAGAGGATCACCAGTGTGAGTGTATGGGCCCATTTTAGATGGATTATTACCACAGTTATAGCAGTTATTTTGGTTCCTGCAATAACTAAGAACACCACAAGATGGCAGCAAAAGATATGTTGCATTACATTTGCTCTGCTCTTTTTTGTCTGTCTGTTAATTAGCAACAGATACCACCTAATTCCATACACGGACAAAATACTAGGGGTGAAATGTAATAGGATGTGAGATTCAGAAAGCGAGAGATTTGTGGTAAGAATTCTCCAAATTTTTTTTTTATGCGGCAATCATTTACACTGCAAAACCAGTTTGATTTTGCAGTGTAAATGATTGCTGCTTTTAAAAAAACTGGAGATTTCTTACCAAATCTCTCACTTTCTGATTCTCTCATCCTATTATATTTCCCCTAGGTGTAAAATGGCGTATGTGTTGGACATATCTGCTGCCTTTTTACAACTACCTTTTGTGTATTGTATTTTGGGACGCGCACAATAGGACTGTAATGTCTTCCTGTTACACTCAGGTGCCCAAGATGGCTGCCTCGTCTGGTACTTCTGTGGCAGGATGTACAATCTGTGGGGCTTTTTAGTCATTTCTGAAAGCTTTATGTTTCTGGAACTGTGTTCAATTCCCCAATGCATGGTACCAGGTACATGAGTACACCCAGAAGAAGCTACACTCCCTAGTAATATGGTTTCTGTCCTGCAAATTTAAAGTGCTTTTAGTCCTCCTGGAACATAGCAATGACTCGGTGATTATTATATCACATATGGAGAATAACAAAGTCCTCCCAGCGTTTCACATCAAGGTAGAAAATACATGATGTCAGTGAGGGGCTCAAAGGATTATTTGGCTCTTTTAACCCCTTCCCGACATTTGACGTACATTTACGTCATGGCCGGGATGTACTTCCCAACACATGGCGTAAATGTACGTCATGACTTTAAAGTGCCACCGCGTCTAGAGACGCGGTGACAGAGGGACGATGTCTGCTGTCCCTGACAGCAGACATCTTCCCTCATTGCCCAGGGGGGGCAGCGATACCCCCCCCCGTTCGGCGATCGCTGTGATTGGCTGTTCAATGTGAACAGCCAATTACAGCGTTTTCTGTGTACCGGCGAATAACGTTCGCCGGTGACACAGGGATCGGTGGTGATTGGTGCTGTAAAGTACAGCACCAATCACCACCAGGTGTAAGGGTGACACTGGTCTCACCCCACCTGCCCCCAAAAGGCTGTGATTGGTCCGTCGGACCGACGGACCTATCACAGCCATTTCACCTCAGATGAGGTAACGGAGACAGCCCTGCAGCCGCCATTCCGGTCAGGAACAGCGTGCAGAGCGGTCTCCGTGCCCATCTGTGCCCTATACTGACCTGATCGTTGGTGGCATTCGTGCTGCCAGCTCCTGGTGTGACTTCCTTGTGACTTCCTTGTGTTGCTGCTGCTGCTGCTGCTGCAGCAGCGTCATTGTGGCAGAGATTTAAATTGTGTGCTATTATTTTGTGCTATAATTTTGTATCTGCTCCCCCCTGCTGCCCCCCTTTTGTGCTGATCACTATAAACTAAGTGATCAGCACCATAGGCGAATCTAGAATTATGGTAATGGGTGGTCCCAGATCTAGACATAACAGCTGGGGGCACTTTGCGCGGCGTAGCCGCGCGCCAAAAAGGGGCGTGACCTCATGGGAAGGAGGCGTGGCATCACAAAAAGGGGTGTGGTATTACACTTTAGACCGTACACAGTAATGCCCATTACACATTTTAGCAAACTCCGTAATACCCATTACACATAAAGCCACACACTGTAATGCCAATTACACATAAGGCCACACACCTTAATGCCCATTACACATTGCACCACACATCATGATGCCCATTACGTACTATATAACAAACCGTAATGCCCATTACATATTTGCCACATAATTGTTTCTTACCTACGTGCTCATTGCTAGGGGGTTCTTGCTTGATGGCACCATAGTACCCATTACACATGATGCCGCATACCATAGTACCCATTACACATGATGCCGCACACCATAGTACCCATTACACATGATGCCGCACACCATAGTACCCATTACACATGATGCTGCACACATAATGTCCCTTACACATGATGCTGCACACATAATGCCGCTTACACATGATGCTACACACCGTAATGCCCCTTACACATTAAGCGACACATTATGCGTGATGCCCCCACATACCGCCACTTGTAGTGTCCCTTAAGCAATGCCCCCAAAAGTGCCACTTACTGTAAATCTTTATTTGAGTCTTCGCTGCTGCTGCAGGGAGAGATGGAGAGCGGTGTAGCTGCTTCTATGGGGAGAAGAGCAGAGCGCAGCGCAGAGCACACTCCCACTCCCCTCCTGGTGTCCCCTCTAGCCGAGTGGACATTTTAAATATTGTGCGCGCTGTTGTTGTGCGTGACATCGGGGGAGCACGCCGGGCGCCGGCATCACATGATTAAAGGGGGGGCGGGTTGAGGTGAAAGCGGCATGAATAATTGGAGCTGAAGCTGCAGGGGTGACAGTCATTGACAGAGAGCAGGGGGCTGCCCGGCTGTATTCTGAGCACTGCAAGTCATGGATGTTTGAAATAATACCCCTTTCACAACAGAAAATGCAGGGATTTACCCGGGAATATGGTCATGCAGGGACATTCCCAGGCTGACCCCTTATACACCAGCCTAGTCCCTGCATTTTCTGGTGTGAGGAGGAGAGACAACCACTCCCCTCTCCCTACCCCCCTTTAACCAACCAGCTATATCTTCAGAACCAACTGACCCATTTACATGAGTAATATCATATTGAAGAACTTTTGAGTTGGCTTAGAATGATTTTGGTCCAGTGAAACTGGGCTGTTTGGTTCCAGAGAAATCTGCCCTCTAAGAACATAAACAGTCATGAAATTACATTTAAGAAATGAAAAAAATGGTTTAACCTCAATATCCCTGGAACCAATTAACCCATATGGATCCAGCCTGGTATCAGATTGAAGGCCCAGCGATTTGGTTTTGACTGAGATCAACCTCGAGCTTCAGTGACGCCGAAGGGGGAACTGGCAGCCATTGAACTGGGTGGGGGTCGGAATTAGCGGGTCCCATGTTATCCTATAGGGAAAACGTTCCAGCTTTGCCTGGCCGTATATCTCTGGTTCCCAGGGGGCTAGAGACACGGGGCTGGGCTTGTTGGAAAGCCCCATCCCTCAGCTACAAAATGGGCTAATGGGTGGTCCTGTGCACCCCCGGACCACCCCCTAGATTCGCCTATGATCAGCACCTTTTTTTGGGGTGCAGGTTTTTTTTTTTTTTTTTTTTTTTTTTTATATATATACCCTGTCAGGTTGCACCCACAGTTGTGTGCCTGCTGCCCCTCACTGCTAATCAGTGTTGCATCACTGTGTTGCATCACAGTGTTGCATCACTGATCAGCAGTTTTTTTTTTTTTTTGGAGAGTGCTGTGGGGTTTTGTTTTTACACCCACGGTGCTTTTGTGGGTGTCCTGTGGCTGCTGAGCGCTGATCAGTGACGTACATCACTGATCAGCATTTTTGGCACAGGGTTGATCTAATTTTTTTTTTTTTTTGTTCAAATTTCTGTTGCCTTTGAGTCATCAGCAGTTTTTTTTAATTTTTTTTTTTTTGGAGAGTGCTGTGGTTTTTTTTTTTTTTTTAAATTGTTTTTACACCCACGGTGCTTTTGTGGGTGTCCTGTGGCCGCTGAGCGCTGATCAGTGACGTACATCACTGAACAGCATTTTTGGCACAGGGTTGATATAATTTTTTTTCAGCAGTTTTTTTTAATTGTTTTTTTTTTGGAGAGTGCTGTGGTTTTTTTTTTTTTTTAAATTGTTTTTACACCCACGTTGCTTTTGTGGGTGTCCTGTGGCCGCTGAGCACTGATCAGTGACGTACATCACTGAACAGCATTTTTGGCACAGGGTTGATCTAATTTATTTATTTTTTTTATCAAATTTCTGTTGCCTTTTGTCACGATCCGAGCTGTCCGACAGACTTTCTTACCGGCTAAGTGCCTCCGCAGGTTCAGCTTGCGGTCCAGACGTCATCTCTGCCGGCCTCCTGTCTCCCAGTGACAGTCCCCAGTGCACGGCAATCCACCTGTCCGCCGCCATTGCTCCCAGTATCCAGCATGGTGTGCACAAACACACTTTCCCGCCATAGCAGACATGGGGGCTGCCATGTTCTTCCCAGTCACATGTCTGTGCTGTCCAATCCTGTTGGTTCTGATCTCCCTGTCATACTTCCTCGGCCAATCCTGGCCACCCAGTGGGGATAAGTATGCTGGGAGCTCTCAGAACCATTGCTAGTGCTTCAGTTGTCTCCAGTGTATGGTCAGCTGTCCTTGTCTCTGTACAAGTGTATTCTCTGCTGGCAGAGCTGGATTAAGACTTTGGGGGGCCCGGGGTACTTAAGATAGGGGGGCCCTAAGGTCTAATATCAAAATTACAATGCCGTACCTGGAGCGCACATTCAACAAACATGGCTGTGCACTCCACAGCGGTCGGGATAGGTAATGTTAAAAGTGCCAGCATAGATGGATAGCCAATTGCCTTCCACCTATCACCATTGTAGGCGAGGCCACATCGGGTATTATTAACATACATGTCAATCAAGAAGCAGCCTATATCTGGATTCCGACCCTGCGCTCAACACTCATATCTGTCAGTGTGGCACACGGCGAAATAGTGATAAATATGTGTTCAACCTATCATAATACAGGAGGAAGATTCTCCTTACATGAATAAACATATTAGGCACATGTTTATATATAGATATATATCTATATATAGATAGATTATATATAGATTATCTATCTATCTATCTATCTATATATATCTATAGATATATATCGATATATATATATATATATATATATATATATATATATATATATATATATATATATATAGATGGATAGATATCGATATATATCTATATATAGATATATATGTATATACTCCAGACTACAGCAACTACCTTGATATGATAATGTGCCTGGTGAGCGTTGGGCTGCCCCTGCCTGTTTCACTTGCGTTTCCCCGGCGGCTCCTCTGTCTGAGGCCGGACCGGAAACACGCCTCTGCAGCCTCTGCTTCATTGCAGCCTGCGTGCTCAGCCAATCCCTGAGCCGCAGGCTGCATCTACTAAAACCATTGGACAGCTGAGCCGTCGCTCAGCTGTCCTGTACTTGTACGTGCGGACACCGGGCTCCGGCGGCTGTCAATCATTTACGGCAGCCGCCGCTGCCGGGCAACCGCACTGTGTGCATCAACACCAGCCCTGAGGCGGGCCCCGGAGCGCAGCAGATCGGAGCACCGATCTGATCTGTAGCTCTAGACAGCGGTGGATTGCTCATTGCTGGTAAGAGCAATCCGGGCGGGGAACGGGGGGCCCCATCAGAAAGGGGGGCCCAGGGGCACTGACCCCTTGTGCCCCCGCTATAATCCGGCTCTGTCTGCTGGTGTTGTCTTCCATGCTGCAGTGTGTTCCAGGTTGTTCCATCTCCTGTGAAGTCCAGGTTATTCCACCGCCTGTGATCCTGCCTCTCAGCCCAGCGACCAAGCCTAGCTCCGGGACTCTGGTCCTTCCGATGCTCCAGCATCATCCACCATCGATGTTTCATCGCTAGTCCGATATTCCGGATCTCCTGCTTCCGTCCGTCATTCCGGACCCACAGTCATCTCCCGTCCGTCATTCCGGACCCACAGTCTGCTTCCATATCCGATACCCGGATCCGATGTTCCCACATCATCATCGATAGTCCGATATTCCGGATCTCCAAGCCAAGCTTCCGTCCGTCATTCCGGACCCACAGTCAAGCTCAAGTCTTCCGTCCGTCATTCCGGACCCACAGTCTTCACATCCGATGTTCCACCATCGATCCCACATCACGTCCCATCTGTAAAGTATTGCAATCTGCATGAACTCTGTTATTTCTCCTGCATACTTTACTGCCTGTTTATATTACAACCATCTGCAAATAAACTCCGGTTGTATTTTACCTCTGACTGCTTATTGGCTCTGGGTGCACTGTCGCGCACTCCATGCGCAAGGGTCCTCTCCAACCTCCCCGGTCCAGGTCCCCACCAGAGGTCTCAGTCTCGTCGACTAAGCCCCCTGGTGTGACAGTAAGCACTAGCCAAATGGATCCAGCCGCAAACCAAGCATCTCCACCCAGCCCTGTACAGCAACTGGCTGTTCGCTTGGATCAGCAAGAGGCTGCGCAGAGCCAAGTGATTCATTGTCTGCAAGATCTGTCTTCCCGGCTGGATAAGCTACAGACCACTCTCAGTGGCCCTGAGCCTGTCAGAGAACTTCCAAGTCCAGTTCATCCTCCTGTAATGGCTGCTGCACCTTGCCTTCATCTGTCTGTCCCCACCAAGTATGATGGGAACCCCAAGACCTGTCGAGGTTTTCTCAATCAGTGTGAGATTCACTTCGAGCTGCAACCCAGCAACTTCCCTACTGAAAGGGTCAAGATCGCCTACATCATCTCCCTCCTGTGTGGAGCAGCGTTAGAATGGGCGTCTCCCTTATGGGAAAGATCTGATGCCATCCTGTCCAATTACAAGGACTTCGTGTCAACATTCCGGCGTATCTTCGATGAGCCTGGGCGATCAGCATCTGCCTCCACTGAACTCCTCCGTCTCAGACAGGGATCCCGCTCCGTCGGGCAATATCTGGTCCAGTTCCAGATTCTGGCGTCTGAACTCTCCTGGTGTGATGGGTCCTTATACGCAGCTTTCTGGCATGGCCTATCCGATCGTATTAAGGATGAACTCGCTACCAGAGACTTACCCTCAGGTCTAAATGACCTTATATCATTGTGTATCAAAGTAGACCTACGCTTCCGAGAAAGGGCTGTAGAACGTCACAAGAGCGCTCCAGTTAAAGTACCAACTCCTCCACCTTCTTTACCCACTGCTCCCGCAGTCCATTCCAAAGAAGAACAAATGGAGATAAACCGCTTCCGTTTGTCTCCCGGAGAACGTCGACGTCGTCGGTTGGCACAGCTCTGCCTGTATTGTGCCGATCCTGCACATCAAATTTCTGCATGCCCAAAGCGTCAGGAAAACTCCTCCTCCTAGCCCGTCAAGGAGAGGGTAGGCTAGGAGTAATTAAGTCCTCTCCATCAGCAACTGATTGTGTCCTTCCAGTTTCCCTACAAGTTGGTCAGCATTTCAAGACTGTCTCCGCACTTCTTGATTCCGGTGCCGCTGGCAACTTTGTTACTGCAGAACTGGTCCGCAAGTGGGGGTTGCCCACTGAAAGTCTTTCCAAGACTGTCTTCCTTACTGCTGTGGATGGCAGTAGGATTCCTGATGCGACAGTCTCCCGCAGAACTTTGCCACTTACAGTAAAAGTGGGAGTCCTGCACACTGAACTTTTGTCCTTCCTGGTTTTACCCCGAGCCACTCATGCTCTGGTTCTGGGTTTACCCTGGCTCCGTCTTCACAATCCTCGTCTTGATTGGAAGACATCGGAAATCCTTTCCTGGGATCCTTCCTGCTCCGGTACCTGTCTCCAAAAGGTACTCCCAGCTCGTCATTCTTCAGCCGATGCAGCAGACCTTCCGCCTCTTCCCTACCAAGAGTACTCAGATGTATTCAGCAAGTCTGGCGCTGATGTCCTACCTCCTCACAGACCATGGGATTGCCCTATCGAACTTATCCCAGGCAAAGAACCACCCAGAGGTAGAACCTATCCTCTCTCTCTTCCAGAGACTCAAGCCATGACCAATTACATCAAGGAAAATCTGGCAAAGGGATTCATCCGTCCTTCGACTTCTCCTGCTGGCGCAGGATTCTTCTTCGTCAAGAAGAAGGATGGAGGCCTACGTCCCTGCATTGATTATCGCGGCCTCAATGACATTACAGTAAAGAACCGATATCCGTTGCCCCTCATCACCGAGCTGTTTGACCGTGTCAGCGGTGCAACCATCTTCACGAAACTCGACCTGAGGGGTGCATATAATCTCATCCGCATACGAGAGGGCGACGAGTGGAAGACGGCGTTTAATACCAGAGACGGCCACTATGAGTACCTCGTCATGCCCTTCGGGCTCAGCAATGCCCCAGCCGTGTTCCAGCACTATGTCAATGAGATTTTTCGGGACATTCTGTATCGTCATGTAGTTGTATATCTCGATGATATTTTAATCTATGCCAATAACATCACAGAACATCGTTATTGGGTCAAAGAGGTTCTGTCCCGGCTGCGAGCTAATCATCTCTACTGTAAACTGGAGAAGTGTGTCTTCGAGGTGAAGTCTATACCCTTCCTAGGGTACATTGTCTCCGGTTCTGGTCTTCAAATGGATCCAGGAAAACTGCAGGCCATCCAAGATTGGCCAATTCCCTCTTCGCTGAAAGGTATTCAACGTTTCCTGGGTTTTGCCAATTATTACAGAAAATTCATTCGTAATTTCTCGTCTATTGTGGCTCCCATCACTGCCTTAACGAAAAAGGGGTCTAATCCAGCGAAGTGGCCGGCAGAAGCCATCGAAGCCTTCCATCTGTTGAAACAGAGGTTCACTTCCGCTCCTGTTTTAAGACAACCTGATACCACCTTGCCCTTTATTCTCGAGGTTGATGCCTCCTCCGTGGGTGTTGGGGCAGTCCTCTCGCAGAAAGCGCCCGATGGTCGTCTTCATCCCTGTGGGTTCTACTCCCGTAAGTTCCTGCCTGCAGAGCGTAACTATGCCATCGGTGACCAAGAGCTTCTCGCCATCAAGTTGGCATTAGAAGAATGGAGATATCTTCTAGAGGGCGCTGTTCATGAGATCACAATTATCACAGACCACAAGAATCTTCTGTATCTCAAGTCTGCTCAATGTTTAAATCCCCGTCAAGCCAGATGGACACTTTTCTTTTCCAGGTTCCGTTTCAAGCTGTCGTTCTGTCCAGGGACACAAAACCGAAAAGCTGATGCCCTTTCCCGCTCATGGGAGCAAGAAAGTGAGTCCAAGTCCACACATCAACATTTCATTATTGATCCAGTGGCCTTCTCCGCAACGAGAGTTTCAAATCTCACGCCCCCTACAGGGAAAAGATATGTAAAGCCAGCTCTAAGAAAGAAGTTGCTCTGTTGGGCGCATTCTTCAAAATTCGCTGGCCATGCAGGCATTCAGAAAACTTACGAGTTTATCACCAGGTCCTACTGGTGGCCGTCCCTCAAACAGGATGTACAGGACTTTGTTTCCTCTTGTGCTAAATGTGCTCAGCACAAGACCAGTCGTCAGTCTCCTCCTGGGCAATTGATGCCACTGTCAGTGCCACATCGTCCTTGGACGCATATCTCTATGGACTTTGTAACTGATCTTCCAGAGTCTGACAAGTTCACCACCATCTGGGTGATTGTTGACCGGTTCACCAAGATGGCTCACTTCGTTCCCCTCACCGGTCTTCCGTCAGCTTCCAAGCTGTCCCAGCTCTTCATCAAAGAGATATTCAAGCTTCATGGGCTGCCTCTTGAAATCATCTCCGATAGAGGAGTCCAATTCTTAGCCAAGTTCTGGCGAAGCCTGTGCTCCTTGCTTCAAATCAAGTTAAAGTTTTCCACAGCCTACCACCCTCAAACCAATGGCCAAACGGAGAGGGTGATTCAGGACCTTGAAGCATTTCTCCGCACATATGTCTCTTCTTCCCAAGATGACTGGGCTCAACTCCTTCCATGGGCAGAGTTCTGCCATAATAACCAATATCATTCTTCATCAAATGTCACTCCATTCCTTGCCAATTATGGGTTTCATCCTCGAGTTCCTGACTTCACTCTGCAACCTGTGTCCTCTGTTCCAGCGGTCGACACGACCATCCGGCAATTCGTCAAATCCTGGAAGCTCATTCGTTCTTCACTTCTGAAGGCTTCAAGCAGGTACAAAAAATTTGCCGACAGGAAACGCAGAGCTGTGCCAGCCCTCCGTCCAGGAGATCGTGTCTGGTTGTCAACCAAGAATCTTCGATTGAGAGTGCCATCGATGAAGTTCGCTCCCCGATATATTGGTCCTTTCCCAGTTGAGCGAGTCGTCAATCCAGTAGCTTACAAGCTCAAGTTGCTGCCCTATTTGAAAGTGCCAGCTATATTCCACATTTCGCTGCTCAAGCCGCTGGTTCTGAATCGCTTTCATTCCAAGCTCCCCAAGGCTCCTAAGGTTTGCACCCAGCGTGGAACAGAATATGAGGTCAGTAAAATCTTGGACTCTCGCATCCGATATGGTCGTCTGCAATATCTGATTGATTGGAAGGGCTACGGCCCCGAAGAGCGATCATGGACCAATGCCATCGATGTCCATGCTCCCAGACTCATCCGGGCGTTCCACTCCAAGTTTCCCCGCAAGCCTAAAAGGTGTCCTGGGGCCACCCTTAAAGGGGGGGGTGCTGTCACGATCCGAGCTGTCAGACAGACTTTCTTATCGGCTAAGTGCCTCCCCAGGTTCAGCTTGCGGTCCAGACGTCATCTCTGCCGGCCTCCTGTCTCCCAGTGACAGTCCCCAGTGCACGGCAATCCACCTGTCCGCCGCCATTGCTCCCAGTATCCAGCATGGTGTGCACAAACACACTTTCCCGCCATAGCAGACATGGGGGCTGCCATGTTCTTCCCAGTCACATGTCTGTGCTGTCCAATCCTGTTGGTTCTGATCTCCCTGTCATACTTCCTCGGCCAATCCTGGCCACCCAGTGGGGATAAGTATGCTGGGAGCTCTCAGAACCATTGCTAGTGCTTCAGTTGTCTCCAGTGTATGGTCAGCTGTCCTTGTCTCTGTACAAGTCTATTCTCTGCTGGTGTTGTCTTCCTTGCTGCAGTGTGTTCCAGATTGTTCCATCTCCTGTGAAGTCCAGGTTATTCCACCGCCTGTGATCCTGCCTCTCAGCCCAGCGACCAAGCCTAGCTCCGGGACTCTGGTCCTTCCGATGCTCCAGCATCATCCACCATCGATGTTTCATCGCTAGTCCGATATTCCGGATCTCCTACTTCCGTCCGTCATTCCGGACCCACAGTCATCTCCCGTCCGTCATTCCGGACCCACAGTCTGCTTCCATATCCGATACCCGGATCCGATGTTCCCACATCATCATCGATAGTCCGATATTCCGGATCTCCAAGCCAAGCTTCCGTCCGTCATTCCGGACCCACAGTCAAGCTCAAGTCTTCCGTCCGTCATTCCGGACCCACAGTCTTCACATCCGATGTTCCACCATCGATCCCACATCACATCCCATCTGTAAAGTATTGCAATCTGCATGAACTCTGTTATTTCTCCTGCATACTTTACTGCCTGTTTATATTACAACCATCTGCAAATAAACTCCGGTTGTATTTTACCTCTGACTGCTTATTGGCTCTGGGTGCACTGTCGCGTACTCCATGCGCAAGGGTCCTCTCCAACCTCCCCGGTCCAGGTCCCCACCAGAGGTCTCAGTCTCGTCGACTAAGCCCCCTGGTGTGACACCTTTGAGTCATCAGCAGTTTTTTTTAATTGTTTTTTTTTGGAGAGTGTTGTGTTTTTTTTTTTTTTTATTGTTTTTACACCCACGGTGCTTTTGTGGGTGTCCTGTGGCCGCTGAGCGCTGATCAGTGACGTACATCACTGAACAGCATTTTTGGCACAGGGTTGATATAATTTTTTTTCTGCAGTTTTTTTTAATTGTTTTTTTTTTGGAGAGTGCTGTGGTTTTTTTTTTTTATTTTATTGTTTTTACACCCACGGTGCTTTTGTGGGTGTCCTGTGCCCGCTGAGCGCTGATCAGTGACGGACGTTGCTGACCAACATCTGTGCTCAATTTTTGGCGCAGGAGCTTTTTTTTTTTCTTTTAAACTTACACGTGTTAAAGCACTACATACACACTACATACCCCCCGTGTTGAAATAAAGTCTGTACCCCCCCCTACACTATACACGTGTTGAAACACTACACTTAAAAATAATAAAAATGTCCCAATCATCGCAAAGACTGTTTTCAGCGGAGGAGGCATATGCCCTTCTTGCCTCTGACACTGACACAGCCAGTGAAGTAAGCGATGAATTGGCATTTGTCTTAAGCTCCTCTTCCTCCTCTAGTGATGAGGGACCCCCTCAAAGACGCCCCCGTAGAGCAGCTGAGACCCCCCCCCCCCAATGATTGATCTCGTATGGACCCCACCACCAGACAATTTTGAGCCCCAGGTTCCTGAGTTTTTGGCCAACCCAGGAATCCAATTTGATAGTACAGGCCTCAAAGAAATTGACTTTTTCAAAGTCTTTTTCTCTGATGATTTTATAAATTTAATGGTGGACCAAAGTAATTTATATGCCCAGCAGTTTATTGCCCAAAACCCCACGTCATCATTTGCTAGGTGGACCCCTGTAGATGCAGTAGAGATGATGACGTTTTGGGGTCTGGTGTTACATATGGGCATAGTTAAAAAGCCAGAAATTAGGCAATATTGGAGTACAGATGTTCTGTACAGCACCCCACTTCATCGTATGGCCATGACCCGGTCTCGTTTTGAGACGATCCTTAAATTTTTGCATTACAACGATAATGCACAGTGCCCACCCAGAGATGATCCCACCTTTGACCGGCTATTCAAAGTCAGGCCGGTCATTGATCATTTCAGCGCCAAATTTGCTGAGATGTACATCCCCCAAAAATTCATTTGTGTGGACGAGTCACTTATACATTTTAAAGGAAGGGTTAAATTCCGCCAGTACCTTCCCAATAAGAGGGCAAGGTATGGCATAAAAATGTATAAGCTGTGCGAAAGTACCTCAGGGTACACCCAAAGGTTTAGGGTATATGAAGGGAAGGACACAAGACTTGAACCGCCAGAATGCCCCCCCTCCCTCGTAGGTGTTAGTGGAAAGATTGTCTGGGATTTAGTGCACCCCTTCCTGGATAAAGGTTATCACCTCTATGTGGATAACTTTTACACCAGCATCCCCCTGTTTAAGGCCCTTGGTTCAAGAGGTACAGCAGCTTGCGGTACTGTGCGCAAGAACCAAAGAGGCCTCCCAAAAACGCACGTTGCCCAATTACTGAGAAAGGGTGAAAGCAGGGGAATATGCACCGAAAATATGTTGTTGGTCAAATATAAGGACAAGAGGGATGTCCTTATACTGACAACAATTCACGGAGACAGTACCAACTCCGTCCCTGTACGAGGTACCAGTACCCACACCTCAAAACCTATTTGTATCCTAGATTACAATAAGTACATGGGCGGAGTGGATCTTTCAGATCAAGTACTGAAGCCATACAGTGCCCTGCGGAAAACAAAAATATGGTACAAGAAGCTGGCCGTGTAAATCATCCAGATGGCACTGTATAACGCTTACGTACTATTCCGTTCTACCAGCCAGACGGGGACATTTATGCAATTTCAAGAGGAAGTCATAAAGGGCCTAATATTTGGGAACCAGCAGGCAGAGGGCCCCAGTACTTCTAGTACTGGCCCCAGTACTTCTAGTACTGGCCCCCGTATTGTATCAGGGCAGCATTTTCCAAACGAAATCCCCTCCACTGGAAAAAAGGGCAGGACACAAAAAAGGTGCAAAGTTTGCTATAAAAAGGGAATACGAAAGCAAACTATTTTCCACTGTGAAACTTGCCCCGACAAACCCGGCCTATGTATGAAGGAGTGCTTTAAAATATACCACACATCTATGGATTATTAGGTTCATCATTTCACCGTGCTTCGGGGGTCTTGCTAATGCGACATAGCACCCACCATTCATTCCACCAGAATCTGTGCTGCAAAATCCAAAAATCACTCCTTCCCTTCTGAGTCCTGCCATGCACCCAAATGGTATTTTTTGGTCACATATGAGGCATTGCCGTACTCGGGAGAAATTGGGGCACAGATTTTGGGGTGCTTTGTCTCCTTCATTCCTTGTGAAAATGAAAAATTTTGAGCCAGAACTGCATTTTTGTGTAAAAAATGTAGGTACTTGTTTCCTAGCACGGCCACAATCGTGAGTAATCGTGTCCCTTACTTAAGGGACACGATTACCCACGATGGACCCGATTTCTTTTGAAATCAGGTCCATTTTGCCGGCTAGGATAAAATATCGGGGGCATCGCGTCGGTCGGGACCATTAACATTGGTCCCGACGCGACCGACGCGATGCCCCCGATATTTCCATAGACTTCAATGTTAAAAAATATTTTAACATTGAAATCTTGTCGGGAAGGTAAAATATCGGGGGCATCGCGTCGGTCGGGACCATTAACATTGGTCCCGACGCGATGCCCCCTGATTTTTGCATAGGATTCAATGTTAAAAAAAATGTTAACATTGAAATGGTGTAAAAATGTAAAAAAATGTGAAATGGGTCCATATGACCCATTTCACATTATAGATGTCCCCGTCGTCGCCCCACGATAGACGCCAACCCGAAGCGTGGCGAGCGCAGCGGTACGCGTCCTCCGACCTTTTCATGCCCTACTATCCACTAGGGCGTGGAGTGAGAATAGAATAGTGTGGCGAGCGCAGCGAGCCACCGAGCCCGAAGCGTGGCGAGCGCAGCGAGCCCCGCGAGGGGACGCGGATACCTTCACAGTTATACGCGTCCCCTTGCGGGCTTCACAGGTGTCCGTGGCGACGCGGACACCTGTGAAGCCCGCGAAGGGACGCGTTTACCTGTGAAGGTATCCACGTCCCCTCGCGGGGCTCGCTGCGCTCGCCACGCTTCGGGCTCGCTGCGCTCGCCACACTATTCTATTCTCACTCCACGCCCTAGTGGATAGTAGGGCATGAAAAGGTCGGAGGACGCGTACCGCCGCCCCTCGCGGGCTCGCTGCGCTCGCCACGCTTCGGGTATGCGTCTATCGTGGGCTGCTGTTTACGCGCTTCAATTTGGGGGGGTTGGGAATTTTTTTCATTGAATACAATGTAAAATTGGGTCCCAGGGACCCAATTTACATTGGATTGAATGAAAAAAATCGGGTCAAAAATCGGTCGGTCGCGTCGATCGCATCGCATGCGACCAAATCGCATGCGATGCGATCGACCCGATTTTTTTCAGCACGACCACCCCGATCTTAATCGGTGTGGCCGTGCTAGGAAACAAGTACCAAAATGTAATTTTTCATTTTCACAGCCCAGTTGTACCACAATTGGTGAAACCCCTGGGGGTTTGAAATGTACACTATACCCCTAGATGAATTCCCTGAGGGGTGTAGTTTGCAAAATGGGGTCACTTGTGGGGGGGTTCCTAACTTTTAGCATCTTATGGTGCCTAGAAACCTACATGGTGCCTAAAAAATAATCTCATAAAAAGGAGGCTCCAAAATCAAGTAGGTGCTCCTTCTATTATGAAGCCTGTGGTTTGGTCAACGTGCACACTAGGGCCACATATAGGATATTTATGAAAACAAAAGAATTGGGGGAATCAATTTTTAGTCACATTTCTCTAGTAAAATCTACTGTGTTCCTTAGAAAAATGTATTAAAATTGCAAATCTGCAAAAAAAATGAAATTTTGAAATTTCACCTACACTTTGTTTTAATTCCTGTGAAACACCTAAAGGGTTAACAAACTTCCAAATCGCTGTTTTGAATACTGTGAGGGGTGCAGTTTTTGAAATGGCATCATTTATGGGGGTGTCTCACATACAAGTCCCTCAAAGTCACATCAGAACTGAACTGGTCCCTAAAAAAATCAGTGTTTGAAATTTTCTTGAAAATTTGAGAATTTGCTATTCATATTTTAAGCCTCCTAGTGTCCAAAAAAATTAAAAGGATGTTGAAATAATGATGGAAACATAAAGTAGACATATGGTCTATGTTAGTTATTAACTATTTTGAGTGGTATGATTATTTGTCTCACAAGCAGAAAATTTAACATTTTGAAAATTGCTAAATTTTCAATTTTTTTACGACATTTTGGTATTTTTCACAAAAAAACACAGACTGTATCGACCAAAATTTACCTCTAACTTGAAGTACAATGTGTCATGAGAAAACAATCTCAAAATCACTGGGATAAGTAAAAGCAAAAAAAAGTTATCCCCACTTAAGTGATACATGTCAGATTTGAAAAAAAAGGGCTGTCAGGAAGGCAAAAACAGGCTGCGGCGGTAAGGGGTTAAGAAGCTCAAACTAGGATTTGTTATGCTAATGGCGTTAAATCTATCAATGATTTGTGATCTGTGAAAGATCTATGGCTGTCCGTTGTGGTTGTATGTCTTCTGCAGCTGCTATATAGCGTCATATCTGCTCCATTCAGGAATTGCTGTATACCTTGTTGTGTGTACAGTCAAAGGCAGGTATTCAATGCCGTGGGCGAGCGACTACAGCGAGCAGGGCTTCCTGCTCGCTGTCACCATTCACCCTGTAGTATTTAATGCACCCCCCTCATACGCCAATTCCCCCTCGCTCAGTTTTTTGAGCGAGGGGGAATCGGCGTATGCGGCTCCAGAAGCAGCGAGACTCGCGGCTAAATACAGCGAGTTTCCTGCATTAGCCGCGGGTCTCGCTGTTTGGCAAGGATTCCCCCAGAACATTGAATAGGGCGAGCGGCTGGTGAGGGGGTTAAACAGCGAGGATCGCTGGTTTTCTGCAATCCTCGCTGTTTAACCCCCTCGCCGGCCGCATTGAATACCTGCCAAAGTGTCCCCCAGCTGTCACAGGGGCCCAGCTGCTGTATACTCTGACTGGGTGTACGGTCACAGTGGGGCCCGGCGGCTGTATAACCTGGTGTGTGAACTGTCGGTGTCCCCCGGTTGCTGTATACCCTGGTGTCACATGCAGCCATTGCGGTCACCAGGTGGAACACTTTATAATACCAATAACTTGGCTTTGCTTTGCAGGGAATGGGAGGGCAACATGACTATTTTGGAATTTGGATCGACAGTAACTTCGGAACAGGTCACAGCAAAGCCAAACCAAGGTGCACCACATATAACAGTCCCCAGCTGTCTGCAAAAGAGGAGTTCCATATAGACGGCATGGAGGCATGGGCTCTCGGGGAACTGCCTGAACATGTGCTGGTAAGTATTAGAGATCCACATTTATTGCCTGGAATGATCTGTTTTCCCCAAGCGCCATTTGCATGGGCCGTTTATTCCCAGAGGCATCCCTGCAAGTGCCCTTAGGAATCCCAGGGTGCCACAGCACCTAGTTTAGGAACCACTTCTGTAATGGAAGATGAGAGAGGGGTATGTTACTGTATAACAGGGTATCCCTGAACAGTGTATTTTCCCTGCATAACTTAAATCCAAATTGCTAAAGTTAGATATCGATGTCCTGTCCTGCAGTAATGTGCTAATGGCAGCTGGGGCATTTTTGTACATATCAGGAATCTCTGAGACTGCTGAATCTGGTGTACTAGGCTTTGTATTCGTGTTGCAGTGTAACCGCTGACAGTAGATCTTGTGTCACAGCTATTATTTGTTGCATTTAGGCCAAAACCAAAAAAAGCATCCTTGACGTGGACCCTGAGGCCCGGGCTCTGCTGGAAATGACAGGCCGGACCCGCCAGAGCGATGGTCTGAGGGAGAAAGAGGAAGACGACTAGAGCCCAGATACTGGGACAGATAGGATTCTGTACAACGAACGGACTCTTTACAATGAGGTGACCGTAAACGCAGAAACAGGTGTCGCGACGCACTATACACATACCTCACTGGTTCTACTGGTCGTTCTGTCCCAGTGCTGGAATGGTTTCACGTTCAAGGTGTATATATTTGGGACTGAGCGGTTGCAGCTTTATACAGATGAAATGCACTGATTGAAGGCGGCAGTCTGTCTTCTCTCCCTGTATATAGCTTATTATTTCATTTTTTTGTTTTATTTTTCAATTTTTAAAGATTTTATTGTGTGTCCTTTACTGGGTGCTAGAGCCACTATCCTTGTTACCACCACTAGGGGGAGCTCTCTGCTCTATGTAGGACTCCTAGGCTCAAATTTTATATATTTATAATGTGAATCAGATAAATATTTTCTTAATGCCAATTTTTAAGTGCATGGTTTTGGATCGGGATGGAGTTGTCGCATGGTGGTCTGGAATGTCACTATATATATATATATATATATATATATATATATATATATATATATATATATATATATATATATATATATATATATATATATATATATATATATATAGTCCAGAGTGCGCTCTAATGGTACCACCTAGCAAGTATGTACAATAGACATGATATCACAATCATTCATCATCTGAATTAGATTAAAATATTCACTAAGCTAAAAAGTCTATTGAGCCCCTGAGTGCCGCCGACTACAAGGAGCATATACAGTGGGCACCAGTTCACCTTAAGAAGGCACCGAGATCGAGGCAACAGAGTGTCGGGGATAAATATATATTATTCACACTAAATCCGTGAATGTGTAGCCTATCAAGAGCTAATGACATCACTGAGGTCTGTGTGCTAGCAGCCAGGCTACAGAAACATGGCCGCCCCCACTGTAAGTGACTGGTGCTCTAGGGAACTATTCTAACATCTGTGCTCTCACACAATGGTGCTATTGCCTTTTTTATTTGATTCTATTAATTGTGTTATGTATAAATAAGAGGTACCAGTAGTGGGGATGAATTTATTGCAAGTAATGTTGTAACCTCTGCAGATTAAATTTAGTAGCCCAGCCATATAGCAATATGTACTGGGGTGAGGGGAATAAGTTGCTCCTTCCATTAAGTCCTATGCTTCTGGCTACTTGTTGGGCACTGGTGATGGATAGTTTAAGGCCCTATCCTCTCATACCTCTTCACAGCTCCCTCTCTCCATATTCAGAAAGTTTTAAACAGATCAGTGGGCGGGATGTCCTACTATCCGCAGCCCTCTAACTCCGCCCCGGGTACCGCATTGTTGATAATCGCATATGCTCTAACATATGCGATTATTAACGCAAGGGACAGCTCTTGCGATAAGAGCTGTCCCTTTCGATGTGGCCTCGGCGCTGGACTTCTGGGTCTAAGACCCGGGAATCCGTCTGCGCATGGGCAGAGCATGCTGGGAGGGATAGTGACTGTTACACAGCACTGCGGTAAGAAGCCCATAGGCTTCTGAAGGGAATCGTCAGCTTTTGCTGGCGAATCCCTCCGCAGCGCTGACACTGCGTAGGGGGTTTAGAGAATACAGAAATGCAGTAAAAACCCAGATAATGGGGTTTTTACATCATTTCTGGTTTAGAGCATCCCACCCAGGAATAGGAAAATATATATATATATATATTGTCTGGTGAGTGTGTTGTATACACATACTTATCTCAGGAGCGTGGCTTCCACCAAGTGCCGTGTGTAAGGGAGAAGCTGTGTCACAGATTTTATAATCTGTGTTTGCTCCAATGCCTTTTACCCTAACTAAATAAAATGTATTTATTGCTGAGAACTTGTTGTGTCTGATTTACCCATTGCCTCATATCCCATTTAGAGATCCAAGTAAATGTAGATTTACCCACTGCCTCATATCCCGTTTAGAGAACCAAGGCTGGCGTCTTGTGGATTTACCCATTGTATCCTGGAAATTCACTTGGAACTGATGACCATGAAGTGTCTTGGCGAGATCCTTAGTAAATAGAAATGACTCCTCCACCTGGAAGGCCCCAGTACATTATATACCTGTACTGTGTAGGTGCAGCGTAAGGAGCACAGATGCACTGCCAGAGTCAGCCAGCAGGGGGCAGGGCTGCAAATACTGCATACGTTAATCCGCTTGTGTACAGTGAAGCATGACATGTATTATTTAAAAAATAAAATGATTAATCTTTATTCTCAAATGAATTATAAAGTACAAAAAGACGATGATGCAGGGAATGCTATTTGTTGGTTGATCAGAAACGCGCAATATATTGTTGTGAGTCTTTCTGGTAATCATGCCTTGTACATGTTGTTACAAAGTTTTCTTCCATAAAACGTAGTGGTGAGAACATTATATAAATATGTAATATGGCGCATTGGCAGGTGACGTGGGAGGATCACATCATGGGGTTGGAGGTTACAGAGTCTGTGAGGACGGGATGACGACAGTACACCAGTAACAGCTCCCGCTTAAATATCCTCCTCTAGAACTTTCACAGTCTTCTTTCGGCAACAACACTGTTCACAAAACTTTATTAGTTCCGACACTACAAACACTGAGGACGCCAGACCAGTTAGGAAGAGGAGATCTGCCAGAGAGAGAGAGAGAGAGAGATCAGTTATAATAATGGAGTTGAGGAGACTTAATATAATCTGTATTTATATACCTATAAATAATATTTGTTGTTGCATTTGGGAGATTAAGGGGTCTATGTACTAAACCTTGAAGAGAAGTGGATGGAGATATGGCAGGTAGTATGTTACAGGCTGCATGTGAAAACATTACAGGAGCTGGTTGGTACTTTATCTCTCTCCAATGTTAATACATAGACCTATAAATCACTGTTGGATTGTGTGGCTGTAGCAGCCCACTGACTTTGGCCCTTATTCAGATTGATGCGGTACGGCCCGCATGCGGCCGTACCGCCGATGTTTTCTCTCTGCACATGCGCAGAGGTCACTCTGCGCATGTGCAGGGAAATTCACCGTGTAAAAAATTTCGCCGACGCAAAGGGGGCGTATAGGGGCGTGAGGGGCTTCAGCCCCTCATTTCCCTATGTGTACGCCCCGCGTTTCATGGGCGTTCCCATGAAAACGCGGGGCGTATGCATGGTAATGAGGGCATGACGCCCTCATTACCATGACATGGGGGCGGAAAGCTGACGTCGCCGGATGTCAGCTTTCAGCCCCCTTACAAGCTCCCACACGGACGATTGTCCGTGTGGTCTGAGCTTGCGGGAGCTGCCGCGGCGTGCGGGCCTGCCTTCGATGGTCGTCGACCATCGAAGGCAGGGGGCAGCTCCCACCATGGTGGAGGCGTAGCCTCCACCATTTTTGTGCGGATCGCCAGCCGTCCGTGTACGGACGGCCGTGGCGATCCGTCCGGTGGGCGGCCCTTGGTTTGTGCGGTCGGAGCCCCGTGTGCGGCTCTGACCGCACCAACCAGAATAAGGGCCATTATCTTCTGCTACAGAATCCAATGTCAGCAGCACCTGGCACATTCCTTGCTGGTCACAAAGGGTGTAATTTGCTGCAGGTGTCACCCTGAGTACACAATGCTTGAACGGTTTGGTCTGCTGTAGGCGTAACCCTGAGTACACAGTACATGAGCCAGTATACATCCATTACTCACTGACCCGTCATTATGGGGATTATACCAATACGCTGACCTCTGCTGTAATGCTGCAGCTTTGTTTAGTGAAAATATATGGGCGAGAATTAGGATGTGCTTATTTTTACTACATATAGGGGCCCATTTATCAACTAATATTTGCGGATAAATCCCCCAAAACACCCGTTTTCGGGGGTTAACCGCAAATATTAAGTTTCACCTAAATGTATCAAAGGGGGACCGCAGCAGGGATCTCCGATCCCTGCTGCGATCCTCCCTGCAGTGCCGCCGGCCGCATCCCCCATAGGTTTCTATGGGGGATGCGAAGCTGCCCGATGTATCAACATCAGGCAGCCCTGGGCTATCGCCAATCTGGGATGGCGATAGCCCATTGTAGCCTATGGCTACACTTCGCACTGCCCGAGCAGATAAGAGGGGTCGGTGGGGGTCAGCGCATAACCGCGCATGCGCTGACCTCCCAGCATCGCAGGGAAGGGCTCCTTTCGGAGCCCTGTCCCTGCGCCTGCCAGATGATACATCCCGGCGGTATTGCAGGGTACCGCAATGCGATGTCACCGCCCCGGCATCGCATTCCAATGATAAATGCGCCCCTTAGTCACTGATGGTGTGTATAGGAGGGTGGTCCCATAAGTAAGGCAACGAGAACTCATGTATATAATATCTATTTTCTTCTCATTTCCCACCAGGGCCACTGCTTCCCCTCACCAGGGCCACTGCTTCCCCTCACAGGCATTAGGCTGTACCTCATATCCCAAACCTGCGTCGGTGACAAAGTTATTTTCACTGTATGTCTGGACAAGCTGGTGATGAATGTCAGTACCCTTTAGTTTTAGAGCACTGATCACACTACCCACCTAATGCAGTTTCAGACCGCACTTTTTACCCGTTATTTTGCCGTTTTAAAACTGTAATTTGTGCAGTCTGAAAGGTGCAGAGTGAATTTACCGGTTCTATTGAACTGGTATTTCTAAAGGGTAATAAAGCAGAGTCCTACCCGTTTCAGACACGTTTTTTTTTCATCCACTGTTTTCTATGGGTTAAAACGGGTTCAGAGTTGTGAAGGAACAAAACCTGCATTGAAATACCATTTTAAGAAGACATGCGGTGTGAAAGGGGTATTAGCTTGGCAGACTCTTTTAGAAACGTTATAAAATACCTGGTCAAAGCCAGTTTTGCAGTCTGAAAGCAGCATACTGTAAGTGTGTGACCATGTTTCTACCAGCCCCTGATGTTGGGACAGTATGACTTATGTGAGAGGAATCCGTGGTTTATCTGCTCTGGCCTGGTGGGAAATTAGTCCAAAACCTGCATTCTAGTACATAAATCCCAAAATATGTAAATGACATTCCATGAAGAGTCTGAGATTATACTGCAGTTCATTGCTGTTCTTGGAACATTGGGGCAGATGTATCATTAAGCTTGTAACGTTTGTGAAATAACGAGTCCCGCTTCTCCTGCATAACGAGGAGAAGCGGGCACTCGTTATGGGGAGATGTATTTTAAATCCCCCAAGCCGATAAGGAGAGCCGTTATGCCCAGCGTTAACGGCTCTCCTTATCGGCTCCCTCGCCGCCCCGCACATGCGCACTCCCCGTCACCCCCCCTGCCCGGCTTACTGGGCATGCGCGAGATCTCGCAAAAACCGCGAGATCTCCAGCGCAGCCCAAGCCAGACGCAGGGCTAGCGTTGTCCCCATAGTGGGGGATAGGACAACGCTAGCCCTGAGCTGGCGAAGCGGCCGGGGCGAATTAACGCCTTGAAGGCTGTTAATACATCGCCCCGGCCGTTATTCCCTGGGGGGAATTGCAGGGACAGCCCCGCCGAGCGTAACTCGGCGGGCTGTCACTAGCGCACGTTAGGTGCGCTAGTAATACATTAGGGACAGACGTAATCCCCCTCAGTTAACCAGCGTTAAGTGCATTTTTGCACTTAACGCTGGTTAATACATCTGCCCCATTGTCCTTAGAATATATAATCCCATATGTAGGACATCAGCCGGCGCCTCACCTAATGCGTGCAGATTCTGTGTGAGGAAAACCTTCTGTAGAGGAGGGATATAGATGACGCACATTTGCCCCAGGATGGATCCAATCACTGAGTACCAGAACATCCGGTTCCTAAATATGCCAATCTCAAATATGGTTTTATTCTGCAAGAGAGAATCTGTGTTGGTTACACTGGCAAAGTAAGTCTTGTAGATATATAGCACCTGTTGTATACATGTGGGGTGTACACTCCTTTATTATACTAGGGCCATGAAATGCGCACAGGAGAAGCAGCCATTGTGTGGGTGGAGCCTATACTTCAGCTTGGAACCCATTGGTGGTTTTCTAGCCAGTGACATGTATGTAAATGGGTCTGAGCACTGTTTGTGATACCACCATTTTTAGGAGTGCTGCGTTCTGTTTCCGAGAACCTAGGGAATACAGAAACATGAACACTGTCATTTTCAGGAGACAACTCCTGAGTTGGGTGTGGGTTGAGGGGGCTTCTCTTTCTGCGTGTGTCAGACGTGGGGCATGGTGATACCACTCTCTCGGTTAGATGAGGTATGGCAGTGATGTAGGTGTGGTCCGGGAAGTGGTTCTCCCGCTATGGTTTTACATGTCGGCTGTTACTGGTATTTTAGGTTTAGAATGTAAAATGAGTATGTATTAAAAAAACAAAACAATTTACCAGAGATCTACACGATAAGGCATTGAACATGTCAAAGAACACGAAACATGTGAACGTCATTGTTGTTGTTCTTGGGGTAACTTTCCCATCTGGGATCTAGATGTTGGGAGAAGAAAAATACATTATTCTATTGCCTAAAAACATAGAGCAGGACTGAGTGCAGAAAACTAAAGCTCAGATCTATCCTATTAGCTGGAGATAGATCACCGAATACACCCCCCATACGCAGGGGTAATGGATAAGCTATTCTACCCAATTACCTCCACGCTACACAGTTCACAAAAAACTTGCTTGTGTTCTTTTTCTACACTCCATCCACCCGCAGCCTGCAGTTACTGTATGCATCTAATAACATACCCTGACGGATTCTGAGCTAAATCTTCTCCTATGTATATTATGTCGGATACATTGCTCGGGTCTAATGCCGGGTAGGTGTTTATTTTCTGCTGTACAGAATTATAGCTCTAACGAGAGCAAGAGGCTGCAACTAATTACTGAATGACCCCAGTCACAGAGATTTTAGATCTCGCCCTCGCTTTGGGAATTCGTTGTTTAATCAGTAATTGCCATCCGCTGCTTAATTGCTGTTCCTGAAATTCTCTGCGCTGTGGGCTCCTGCACAGTCTCATCCTCAGCGACTGCTCAGTTAAAGCTAATTGTTTTGGCAATTAAAATGTTCCAACCTCTTTCCAGAAGACGAAGAGTGTCCCACTAATGATGATGGCTGCAGAGAGAAGGATCTTCAGGAGTAAGGCTTTGCTGAGAATCGACTCCTTGGAGTTTCTGGGTGGCTGTTTGATAGCGTCCTTGTCTACCGGTTCCACGCCCAAACTGCACACAGTGACATTATGGTTAATGAAGCTTTTACAACACAGAAATATCTACAACCGCTAGGAGCCCGGAATGGGAGATCTACTAAAATAGGCAGACGTTTCAAATGCACCAATCAAATGCCAGCACAATCTGACCAATCCTGGCCATCTTATTGCTACTGTACCCCACAAATACTAGCTACAGTGTACAACATCTATCGCTCGTATGATGCCCAGGTAGGTACACACATTCATACATCAGTTTGTGGTGGTTTGCTAGTACTGAGATAGAAGAGGGGGATACAAGCACTGCAGCGTCCTATTACTGTAGCTAGATTGGGTAGGAAAGGGTATAGTTTGCCCCAACTATCACATGGTCCGTTGTCCCAGTAACAATAAACATTAGCTATATACATGCAAAAATGTAATAAAAATTATTGAATAAAAAAAATAAAAATAAAAAGTGTATCTGGTGGAGTAGTATTGTTACCCTGCAGGAAAGGAGCATCTCTGGTGGGGTAGTATTGTTACCCTGCAGGAAGGCAGCATCTCTGGCGGGGTAGTATTGTTACCCTGCAGGAAGGCAGCATCTCTGGCGGGGTAGTATTGTTACCCTGCAGGAAGAGAGCATTTCTGGTGGGGTAGTATTGTTACCCTGCAGGAAGGGAGCATCTCTGGTGGGGTAGTATTGTTACCCTGCAGGAAGGGAGCATCTCTGGCGGGGTAGTATTGTTACCCTGCAGGAAGGGAGCATCTCTGGCGGGGTAGTATTGTTACCCTGCAGGAAGGGAGCATCTCTGGCGGGGTAGTATTGTTACCCTGCAGGAAGGGAGCATCTCTGGCGGGGTAGTATTGTTACCCTGCAGGAAGGGAGCATCTCTGGCGGGGTAGTATTGTTACCATGCAGGAAGGGAGCATCTCTGGCGGGGTAGTATTGTTACCCTGCAGGAAGGGAGCATCTCTGGTGGGGTAGTATTGTTACCCTGCAGGAGGGGAGCATCTCTGGTGGGGTAGTATTGGTATTATGCAGGATGGGAGCATCTCTTGTGGGGTAGTATTGTTACCCAGCAGGAAGGTAGCGGAGTGCACCGGTGTGGGACTACCCCTCTTATGATGTGTGACCAGAAGGGGATGGTGGTTGCTGCACTGTAGGATGAATCTGACTCTCCTGTCTAGAATAGCGGACGCTCGCCTCTGCTGACTATATACAACAGGTGCCAGGAGTCATTTCTGCACAATTATGTTAAAGACATTTTCTATGTAATCTGGTTTGCTCTTAGTTTGTAAGCCACATATTTGGCCAGAATTACTGAGAGGTGATGAGTTATTATTAGGTATAATAATGCAGTCTATAGAGTGTGTGTATACTGTATGGCCTTACCTCTGGGCTGGGGGCCCGTCCATTATGATGTTGATCCAGAGGATTTGCATTGCGTTCAGGGGGTTTGGCAGGTTCATGATGGTGGATAAAGTGATGAGACTTAGTGCAGAAATGCTCCTGTAACAGAACGAAGCTCCGGTCACACACTCTGCATTGTATAATGATTTCCATTCGTTCAGGGCCTAGCCAGACATGCTGACCATGGGAGGCCAGCAGTGCCTATTGTGTATGGACCATCTGGTATGTGTGGGGCTATTCTATGATAAGCACTGTACAAATAACCACAGTATTGCAGCGCGCAATGATCTATAGTTTATTAAAGTTTCCACCCAAATCCATCCAGTGGAGGGCCCAGTACAGGCTCCTGTGTCACAGTTCTGCCCAGCGTACACCAATCTGGGGTCCATCCACCACCCACCCCCGAAAAAAAACCCAGGCCAATATAGAACTGTACCACCACGAGTGGATTTCATCCAAATCAGTACAGAAATGGCCGTATGCATAACCAGATACACAAACAGACCACTGACTTCTATATATAAAGATTTTCCTTTGGTCTACTGGTGGCAATGTGTGGTAAGCAACTTTACCCAAATCAGGAATTTCTCTGTTTTATATACAGGTAATACATTATCTTGTGTCGTATATTCCTTGTTCCAGCCCTTATTAAGTATCGTGTGGTTTCTGGGAAAGATTTGGTTTCATGTGGTTTTAACAAAGTGCTAAAAATTCAAATGCGGCCATTGTACTTAACGAATATAATTAGTCTCTATGACATACACTGCTGGTAACAGGATCTTCAGGAGTGGACAATAACCTGCTAATATGTAGAAGTTGCTTGGAGTACAGTTTATGGATTGCGTGTTTCATGCGTCAGCAGTAATGTGAGTTAGTCTGCTTGGCTATTGTAGTTCACCCACTGATATCAGGCTTCTTCCAGGAACGTGATATAACAACTGTGTCTATACAATTGGCAAGTATAATCCAGGTAATTGGATAGGAGCTTGGATAATGAATAATCCTATACAGCTGTAAGAAATGTGGTGCATTACTCCTATTGGCTGCACTCTCTTATGATTTAGTTTAAATAGAATATCTTTAACATGTTCTATAAGTGTGTACCCAACATTGACCTGTATACTACGCCCACCTATATATAGGAAAATAAGCCTCACATCACATGACTTCACTCATATGTACCGATTGGATAAACACAGCAGCAATATCCTTCACCCTATCAATGCATTAAACACATACATGTTCTTAATGTACAGGCTACCTTATAAAGTTGTATTTCATCTTACATCTTACGCATTACTACTCATTTTTTCAGAGGCATCCCGATCTTGGGGCCTAATTCAGACCCATGTGCTGATATACGAAAATCTGTGAGCGCAAGGCCCAAAACTGCGATCACCGTTTCAGTGCCAGCGTCAATCGACAAGAGCAATCCGCATAACGCAGACATGTCCAGACCGAGCGAGTAATGTTATGTCACACATTAATGCTAGTATAGGGGATTGTGGGGATTGGGGTCCCCTGAGTACAGGCTGGAAGCTTAAAAATGTCATCACAATATAAACAAAATCCTGCGCTTTTATTTACTAGACACACCCAGATTTGCAGTATACTAGTGAGCATTGATAATGAAATCCTTTCTGCTTTGTGTGGCATTAATACGGACACAATACTGGTGCCATGTACAATAGGAGTTAAACTGAGTACAAGTAGGTTTCTTTTGTGGAATGGACTGAAATAATGTCTAGAATTGCAAGAAAACGTATTTTATCCATACCATACAGCGCAGACAGAACAGTGCCTGGGGATCATCTCATTTTCAACAAAAGAGAGCACATTGAATAAATTCAAAAGGAAGGAAAAAAAAATCCCTACGATGGGAAAAAAGTTGCTTACTACAAGCTACCATTAAGAGCAAAAAATCCAGTACACAGGGAAAAATTGGCAATGAGAAGAGTAATGGGAAACATTGATAGTGTCGTGTTGGATTCGGTCTGGGCAGAGCTTTTTCTTTAAGAACAACTACCGAGGATGAGATTATGGTCACTTACGTGCTGAGCTGGAACCGGACAAAGTTCTTGATGTTGTAAAATATTCCTTTGCCTTCCTCAATGGCGTTCCTGCAATATAAGACAGTCCGTACAAGCCCAGCATTAGTGAGAGTCACTGACCGCTGTACATAGTACCAACGTACAGGGAAGAACCAAATGTCCATATAGTACCATTACTGGAAAAGAGTTGTGGCTATTCAAAAACCCATGCCCTGCCGGAGCATTCTGGGACCTATAGTTCCACAGAAGCTGAAGAGCATCAAGTGGCCCCATAAGATTTCAGGACAGCCAATTTGATGATGTGGACGACAGATTTATTTAGCGAGCAGGCTGCAAACCCCCCCCCCCCAACCATCCGTAAACCAGTATGGTCCCTTTACTTTAATAAATATATCATTATACCCGGCTGCATCATAATAATTGGCATTTATTTTCCCTTTATATATGTTCACTAAAAGACCCAACAATAGTTATAAATGCTATGGTAAAGATGGCATAAAAACCAGCACAGTAAACATGGCAGCAACGGAAACCGTAAAAAGACAGCACTAACAAACATACAAAACAAACAATTCTGCAGTATCCGTATAAATAATAATTAAAAAGAAAACAGAAGGCGGGGCGTGGCTACGACGGGCATGTAGAAGGAGCCGTTATTCGCTGCTCCCGCTGCAAAAATCCTGCGATCACTATCCTACTAGCGCTCACCTCTTCAATAACTGCCACACATCAGTGCAAGACCCCCGTGCACAGCCCGATCCCCCTGCGAGGTCTCTGGGGTGGACGCGCGCCCGGAGAACAGCACTAAACCTCCGGCGCGCGAGGAGACAGTGAGATCCGGCGCCATCTTGCTGCTGCGGCTGCTGCCCTCCGGAGCGTGCGCCCCGCCGGACAAACACACAGAGTCCCCAAGCGACACATCACCAAAGCGGGGTGCACTCACCTGTCTGCGGGGAGTGAGGACCCCAGTGGGGACGGGAGACTGAGCCGGCGTACTGTGCTGGGACGGAGGCCGCCGCCATTTTAGCTGCTGCAGCAGCTATCCCCCGGAACAAGCGTCCTGCAGAGATAAGCCTCTACACCGGCAGGCTGGACCTGGTGACCCCCCCAGAGACTGACATCGTCGTGGGGAGCACCTGAGTGACCCTGGCATACAAGATCCTGCTCCCGAAAAGAACTGTGAACCGCAGAGAGAGGTGAGAGGGAAGCTGGGATCAGCTCGCCCTGGGGACATTTGTAGCGCTGAGGGGCATAACCTACACCCTGTACAGTGCAGAAGCGGGACCTGTTTATGCCTGACTGCTGTAGGTGATCACCCATACCCTGCAGCTACTGCACCAATACTTGGCCTCTCACTGGCATTGTGCGTTAGATGTGAAAGTCGGCCTTCACAAGGTGCCCCCACATAGACTGACTGCTCCAAGCCCTCTGGAACACTGTACAACCCAGTTGCTACACACCAGCTGCTTAGCATTCCCTTAGTCACTATCAGTGTCACCACTAGCTGCAAACCCCTGCATCTCTCGTTTGACTGACTTCTACATAACAACTCAGACCCCCAGGTCCTCGCCGCTGAAACTGCGCGTGGGGGTCACCGCTTCTTACCCTGATACAACATCATGGGGAAAACACAAAGATCATCAACTGCGGCCCAACTGGAAAAATTCGCTAGAGACCCCCAGACTGCATCGGGGGCCGCTGGCTCCGACTCAGCCTCTCAGACCCCCTCGCCTACTGACCTCTCCTCTTCCCGGGGAACTCCTGATGAAGCTCTGCAGAGGGTACTGGAGGCGGTAACGGCCAGTGAAACCAGATTGTCTGAAAAAATAGGTCAGGTACAATCCGATCTGATGATTATCCACCATGACCTGCAGAGAGTGCGCGAGCGTGTGGGAGAGGTTGAGACTCGGACGTCCACCCTGGAGGACAAAATAACCCCGCTGACCACCAAGGTGGACAACCTAACAACTCAGGTCTCCACTATCCAGAATAAAATGCTCGACATGGAAGGCCGCCTGAGGAGGTGCAACATTAGATTCGTGGGTCTCCCCGAGAAGGAAGAGGGCCCTAATCCTGAAGCATTCGTAGAAAAGTGGCTCCGCGACACCTATGGAGCAGACGCATTCTCTGCCTTCTTCTCGGTTGAACGAGCACACCGAATTCCCACGCGTCCGCTACCCCCGGGGGCACCACCCCACACTCTAATTGCGAAGTTCCTACACTACAGGGATAGAGACACGGTTCTGAAACTCAACCGGGCCAAGGGCCCCCTACTCTGGAACGGCACAAAGGTATCCACATTTCCAGACTTTGCGGTGGAGGTGCAGAAAAATCGTACACAATTCATGCAGGTCAAGCGACGACTGAGGGACCTCAATATCCCATATGCCATGCTGTTCCCGTCTAAACTGCGAGTGATCATAGATGGCGAATCAAAATTCTTCTCCACTCCGAGAGAAGCTGCGGCATGGCTGGATACTGCCAGACCGGCCAGAAGAGCCATGCAAGTAGACCCTTAAGAAACTTATAACTAATTAAACACTTCTCTATGTTATACTTTTTCTGTTCACCATATACTAGTCGACAAACAGGGTATGTGGTTATGTTTTCCCTGTGTAAGGAGGCAACTATGTTATAATATATGAGCGTTTACATTTATATAAGCAGCGGCTGGCGGCAACAACTTGCCGTTTTCAGTCATTATATATTTTGCCCACTTTGGGTAGTATGACATTTTAGTATTTACCTATAGACTATTGGGATTTGTTAGGTTAAGGGAAGAAGTATGTCACAGTTCCGAAGGACATACAGGGAGGGGGGGGTTAAGGTTAAACATAGGTTAGTTTTCATACTGGAAATAGTCAGTATTATGTTTATCTATTTGTTCTGTATGAGATGCTCTTGGTACAAATCTTGTGATGTGTATTATGTAAGACCTCGGTACGTATATTCAACCCTATATGTATCACTCACATGTGCCGAACTGGTTCCACCTGTGCCACACATTGTGCACCAATATCTGCTTGTAATCTTCAATGCCTCCTAGTATAACAAAATTTCTCTCCTGGAACATACGTGGGCTTAACGATAAAATAAAGAGAACCCTAGTGTTTAAACAGCTAAAGCAATATGGCTCAGATGTCATATGCTTGATGGAGACCCACTTAATGGGAGCCAAAATATTGTCTTTGAAAAAGCCGTGGATTGGTTGGTCATATCACTCCACTTACACGTCAGCGTCGAGGGGAGTGTCAATTCTGGTGCGCAAATCAGTCCCGTTTAACGCAGACCAAGTAAAGGTAGATATAGAGGGTCGTTACGTCTTTCTTAAATGTACAATACACTCTACACCACTGTTGCTCCTAGCAATATATATACCCCCTCCATACTCGACAGAGGTATTGAAGCAAGCTGCCGAATTCATTGCCCTCTACCCCAGCCTACCGATAATAAGCGTAGGTGACTATAATAATGTGCTGAACCCGATACTTGATAGATACTCCAGGTCACAGTCGGGATCTAGAAGTGGGCATAAACAATTTGCGGCAATGGTGGAGGGCTTGGGCCTTATAGATGCATGGAGACAAAAATACCCTGACGCCAAACAGTTCTCTTGCTACTCGCCTGCACACTCAGCATTCTCTAGGATTGATCTGGCCCTGGTGTCTAAGAATACCATACCTTTAATAAACACCATACAATACGAACCAAGGGGGGTCTCAGACCACTCCCCGTTAACATTCGAGATGAACATGGGGGGAGAGAGAGGTCAGATATTCTGGAAATTAAACCAATTCTGGCTCACCCGCATGGGTCAGAGTAGTGAGATGGAAAATCTATGGTCAGAATTTTTGGAAAACAACAAGGGCACGGCAGAGGCGCCAGTTGTGTGGGACGCCTTCAAGTCCTTCGTGAGGGGCACTTTGATCCAGAAAGTGGCTAATCTTAAAAAGTCCTACAGCCAGGTAGAGAAAGATCTAGAGTCCTCCTGCAGGAACCTAGAACAACAATATATAGGGGATGGCCTGGAATCTACAAAAAAAATGTGGTTGGCGGCACAAAAGTCCTGGGTGGAACTACTTGCCGACAAGGCCAAGTACCGCCTGCTGTTTAATAAACACTCCCACTATGCATTCGGGGACAGACCTGGTAGCTACCTAACTAAATTAGCTAATGTAGATAAAACTAATAACACTGTATGTAAGATTGTCACTCCCACAGGGATACAATATACACAGACACACGAAATTGCATCACAGTTTTTAGAATACTATAGGTTGTTATACAGCTCTAAGGTGACCTGCAGTGAGGCCGAGATCCGAGACTTTCTCGAAACAATTCCAATGCCCACTATATCACCAGAGGCCAGGGATATGCTCGACGCCCCACTGCGCCTGGATGAAGTCGTAGCAGCGATTAAATCCTTCCCAAATGGCAAAGCACCTGGCCTAGACGGTCTACCGTTGGAGCTGTATAAGAAACATATCCTGTTCTACGCGCCTAAACTATTAGAAATATATAACGAACTACTCGGAAAAGGATCCCTGCCCCAGTCCATGTCTGAAGCACTTATAATAGTCCTATTGAAACCGGATAAGGACCCGAGTAAAGTGGAATCCTATAGGCCTATCTCCCTTATACCCACAGACATCAAAATTCTAGCCAAAATTATGGCCATTAGGCTCAATTTGATAATAACACAAATTATACATGACGACCAAACTGGCTTTATGCCAGGTAAGTCCACAATGATCAACCTTAGAAGGCTCTTCACTCACCTGCAGGTCTCTCACGGGGACGCCAGTACCTCTGTAATCGTGTCACTTGATGCGGCAAAAGCTTTCGATTCTGTAGAGTGGGCGTTCCTGTGGGAGACCATGTCCAAAGTAGGTATAGGCCCAGGATATATAAAGTGGGTTAAGTTGCTCTACTCATGCCCACAGGCCAGAATATCGGTGAACGGTTTCACTTCTTCATCATTCCCACTGGCGAGGGGTACCAGACAGGGGTGTCCCCTGTCACCCGCCCTCTTTGCAATTGCAATAGAGCCTCTGGCTTGCCTCATACGCAACACCCCCCTAATCGCAGGGCTGTCGATAGGTCCCATAGAAGATAAGATTGCCCTCTATGCCGATGACATACTGCTGTTCCTATCTGACTACATATCTTCAATGCCCACAGTCCTAGATATTATAAACACCTTTGGCTCCTACTCTGGACTACTTATTAACTGGGACAAATCCTGCATCCTTCCCCTTAAGGGCAAGGTCCCAGATAGCCCCATGTTATCCCTCCCCTTGAGGTGGGTTGACTCCTTTAAGTACTTAGGCATCTATATAACAAATGACCCGTCTAGATATGTCCCCTTAAATGTTCAACCTCAACTTACCTACCTAAAGTCCAGAATCTCAGTATGGGGAAAACTCCCTCTGACAGTCACAGGTAGGATAAACTTGATCAAAATGACAGCTCAACCCAAGCTGTTATACGTATTGCAACACGCCCCAATATACCTCCCCATCAAAATTTTTAAACGTATCGAAAGCCTGCTTTCATCCATTGTCTGGGCTGACAAGAGGGTCCGCATCAAACAACACACTCTAACACGAACACGTAGTGGCGGAGGCATGGCACTCCCATCCTTCAGGTTATATTACTACGCGGCACAGCTGGCCCATCTGCTGGATTGGGTGGGTGAGGATCCACTCTCTAAGCTGCCAGGCTCACTGGTGTCTCTAAAGCTGCCGGGTCTGTTGCCGATGCATGCGCTACTTAGCGACAATATAAAACTAATTGATATGCCACTCTTTAAACAGGCGATAATGGTCTGGAGACAGGCGAGTCGCATACTTCAAGCGACGGGATGCGATCCAGATGCCCCTCTAGATGGGTCATACGCTTTCCCAGAGCTCTCTGGTATACAGATACGGGAATTCTGGAGTCAATGGGGAGTCACTTCGATAGGGCAAATATACTCTGGCACTATACTAAAATCATTCCAACAAATTCAGGTGGAATATCCGGTACCCAATGTCCACTTCTACAGATACCTACAACTCAGGCACGCCTGCCACACACAATTCCCCACGGGCCCCCCACTAATGTGTGTCTCTCCTGTTAAGAACTTACTAAAAAAAAGCTGCCCCTCTAAAGCAATATCCAGGTTCTATGGGAACCTACTGTCCTCTCTTCACGAGCAGGATTTACCACAACTGAGGGCGATGTGGGAGATAGATATAGGCCCCTTAACAGATGAAGCCTGGGAGATGGCACTGAATAGCCCACGCATTTCCTTAACATCCTCCAGGTTTCAACAAATCCAGCTGTATATACTACACAGGGTATATCTGACACCAATTAGACTAATGAGAATGGGGGGGAGAAGTGACTCTAAATGCCCCAAGTGTGGATCCTCCGACGGTTCCTTCTGGCATCTGCTTTGGGACTGCGGGATAGTCTCAGACTTCTGGAGGGAAACCACGAACATAATAGAATCCACCGGTATCCCCCTCAATACTCTCACCCCAAAAATGTGCACCTTAGCCATATTCGTAGAGGACAGCTTAGATAGGCCCACCCAACAATATATTACAAATATGTGCACTTTGATTAAAATATGTATCGCTAGATCTTGGTTAGCCTCACGGGGTCCTACACTGGAGGAGTGGATAGCACTAACAAATGAGGTGGTGCGGCACGAAAGGTTCGTATACCTGGCCAGAGGATCCGAAAAGAAATATATTGATATTTGGAATAAATGGTTAAATTCTCCACACATGCACCAAGACACCAATCGGGTCTGACAGTCACGGAGAGACCCAAATACTCTTCATCACGTAAGGGGGGATGTATAGAATAAAACTATGTGCTTGGATAGACATATGAACTACACCTGCACCACGATCATAATGTGCACGTGATGCAAATATACCCCGGAAGCGCTCGCACGCCAGCAGTAAACCAGCGAGCACTTGGGCAATCAGTGCGGCAAGAAAACTGACAGACTACACAATAAATACTGGTACATTAATGGATTTGTTTAATACATGTTAATTTATTATATGTACAAGGACAGTATATGCACAAAATCTGGTATGCCATCTAAAACTGTAAGAGCAACGTACACACATGTATTGTTTTGTTAATGTTTCTGTTTTTCTTTTCTCAAAAAATGTTTGCATAAATATGTGTAAACAACAAAACTTCAATAAAAATTGATTGAACTTAAAAAAAAAAAAAAGAAAACAGAAAAAAAAGGTGGTGGGTGTGATCCTAACTTGAGTACAGTTATTTCATTCTGTTCTGTCAGTGCTGAGATTTGTTATTTTTACGTGTAAAGCACCTACTACTATGTGCATCAACCCTGTATTTCTAGGTAACATGAGAATGACATTCACCCCAGTTACAGTGGTATTAGGCGGATGAACGACATTGAGACACAAATCTAAAAACACTATTATTTTTTACAGGGAAGGCTGAGAATCACATGTGGCGATCAGACTCTTACAGCAACCACGGTACTTGTGTAATATCTGGGCGCCCGATTTTTTTCATTGTATTGCATCGCATGCAATATAGTGGCATACAATTCATGCGATGAGATTTTTCATTGTAAAGACCCGATTTTTAATTGTATAGTCACCCATTGTTGATTTCATACCCCCACTATCCAACTACGCATGGAGTTGATTTTATATAGTGTGGCGAGCGCAGCGAGCCACTGAGCCCGAAGCGTGGCGATCCCCGCAGAATACATGTAAAGTAATCCGCGTGTGTTCGCCACGCTTCGGGCTCGGTGGCTTGCCACACTATATAAAATCAACTCCATGCGTAGTTGGATAGTGGGGGTATGAAATCACCCATGGGTGACTTTACAATTAAAAAATCGCATTGCATGCCTTAAGTAGTGGCATGCGATGAAAAAAAAAATCGGGCGCCCAGATAATACACAAGTACTGCAACTAATTCTTATCTTTCATATTTGGGGATCCAAACACACCATAATTTAGCAGTGTTCATTTAGACTCAAAGGTTTTTTCTGTGATTAAAATATAACGAAAATAAGAATTTTTTAATGATGAAAATGTTGACAAAATATTAGTCCATGCCTTCATGACAAAAACGGACTAGACGAAAACGCTGTATCAACTTTTTCTGGACACCTCCAAGTTGTATTTTTCAAGTGACCATTTTATTGGATTCTTTAGTTAATAATATTGTATTTTATACTGTTTTACCCATCCTCTCCCCAAATGTACTTATTTGCGTTGCGGCTGTGCAATCACTTGTCATGAGAATCTCTGTCAGTTTATGTAGCTAGCTAATTAGTTACGCAGTAGCCTAATACTGTAGTACTTTTACTACTTACTTGTATCCGGTAGGTTGTAATTTTCTAGTGATTTATTGTATTCTTTAAATTATTTTAATACTTTTTTTTTTTTTGTATTCCTTAATTGATATTTGCAGAAAAGAAATGACCTGTGGTGAAGGAAATAGCATTTGTGTTGAACTTGTTTGATACCTAGAGCGAAACTAAAATGGGAATTCTATTTCATGTGGTATGTTGTTATGGGCAACCAATTAAATTCTAATCCTTATTTATTTAGAACCTTCTAAAAGATAGTAGATAGTATCTGATTGGCCACATTCCATGTGAAATAGAACTCCCATCTAATACCACGTTCACACTGCCAAGCAAATTAGCAGGTCAAGCATGTCGACCCGGTAATATGACTTTCAACGGGTTTTCTTTCAGTGCGATTCCCGGGTCTCCAACCCTGCCTTTTACTCAGGTTGGAGACCAGAGTTGACCCATTCCCACTGCAAAAAAACCTGTGTTGAAAGGCACATTGCTGGGTAGAACTACTTCACGCAGTAATTTGCCTAGCAGAGAGAACAGGGGTCCGTCGCTGCATTCCCCGGCATTTAAATGCCAGGTAAAAGCCGCGTTGTTCTCACTGGCAGTGAGAACGTGGTATAAATAAATGTATCCTCTAGATTACTAAATACAGTGAAAGATAGACAAAGTATTCAAGGAAACGATAGAGAAATGTTCTTCGGCAAAATCTATCACCGTATCATTAATCTGCAAAGCTATGACTAAATCAATGACTAAAATTAGACTACAATGTTATCGGAGATGCACTTAATATTGACTAAGACGTATTGACTAAAATGAGACATAATTTAGTCAAATTTTAAGAAAGTGACTAAGACTAAAGCCCACATCTGAAGACTACACAAGCTACTCCCAAATAGGGATGCCAATCCCGGGACATTTTTTAAATCCCGGGATTTGGGATTGAAAAATGCTCAATCCCGGGATTGCCTCCATGATTAAAAAAAAAAAAAAAAAAACACCCCCGTCCCTCCTCCCCAAACTGCCCAACATGCATATCGCCAAGGCAGACTAATCCCCAACAGTTTCTCACTATCCCTCCTGCCCTGCGCTGTCACTTACATGGTGACAGGCAGTAGCAGGACCATCTCCAGTGGGCATGCGGCTGGCAGCTGCTCAGCGGGCGGGCAGGCGACCAAGTTCAGAACAGTGTGCTGTAGCGGCATGACGGCGGCTGGGCTGTGCAGCGTGATGTGAGGTCAGGGGTCACACTGCCATGTCGCTACAGCACACTGTTCCGAACAGCCATCTGCTGGTATTTTACAATCGGGTACTAATCCCGCAATCCCGGGATTGGAAGGCTCAATCCCGGGATTCAAATCCCGCCGTTTTTAGACCAAAATCCCAGGATCCCGCAGATCCCAGGATTGGTCTCCCTACTCCCAAAGGGTGTAACACTTCACATAAGTCTCTCATTCATAATAGTCTGAGTAAACAGACGCGTTTCGTAATCAGAACTACTTCACCAGGGGACAAGGTCCTATTAGTGCTGGGATAAGCAGTAATGGTGCGGTAAGTACATGGACCACAGAACCACTTCTCAGTCCTAATGTGAATGTGATCTGTACAACATTTTTACACCTCTTTCCATTTAATTAAACTACATTTTCTACTTGTCCTTGATCATTTGGTCTATGCTCTGGCTCAGGAGATCCATTAATGTACAGTAACTAAGTACGCCACTGCATCTATGCAGGAATAGGTAACATTTCTGTAGGGCTGCTTAGCCCATTTTAAGGGGAGCCATAATTGTTAGTATTACAGGTTTCTGCTCCAGCACTAACAATGATTAATATAAAATGTGAGAAAAGCATATAAGTGTTTGGGCAGAAGACAGCTGTCTCCGCGCCTGATCTCCACAAATACAGGAGCCTGCACTTGTGAGTTATCACTGTATGGGGTGAGAGCCGTTGTGATAGACAGGGCGCGCTATATACGGAGATTTATGCTCAATTATCCAGCATTACACATCCGTTTGTGACCCTTAATGTTGCTTAATGGAGTGGAAATGTTACTAGACTCAGCTGTTAACTCAGAGTCAATATAGACTCCATGCAAAAACTACAAGAGGGGTGACTGCACAGCAAGCACTTCTTGTGTTCCAGGAAGCAAGCGCACTGACCTGTCTCCACAGCGATTACAGTGAACGGTCACCTGTATACTAATTATGTTACACCACACCAGTGATCTGCAGAACATTGCATTGGCCCATTCACCCCCCCCCCCCATGCAGGCATGTCCAAACTACGGCCCTCCAGCTGTTGTGAAACTACAAGTCCCATCATGCCTTGCCACAGTTTTGCTATTAGGAAATGCTAAAGCTATGGCAAGGCATGCTGGGATGTGTAGTTTCACAACAGCTGGAGGGCCACAGTTTGGACATGCCTGCCTAATAAGTACACAATGCTATATTCTGCAGATTATCACATTGCTGAAACCTCTGATGATCTGCAGAACATTGCTCTGTCCCATCTAACCACTTACTTTTGCTCTGGAACATCAGGCGCATCTGCATTATGTACTAAAGCTGTTCCTACAAGCATCACTTGAATAGAAAGAACAACAGAGAGATCGGGAGGTCAGCGGCCTTTGGGAGATGATATTTACTTACATGATCGCTGAGAAATCATCATCCACCAGAATCATGTCTGCTGCCTCCTTACTGACGTCTGTGCCAGTCTTCCCCATTGCCACACCAATATCAGCCGACTTAAGAGCAACAGCATCGTTCACCCCATCCCCGGTCATGCAAACAATGGCACCGGTGCGCTGCAGAGCCTGAGAATACACAGCACAGCTATTAGATCACATGACACTTGATAAATCATTGTGCAGACAACTGACATGATGCAATCTCCCCGGCACCCTCCTTGGCGAAGGTTCCTTTCCCTGACCGGAGTCCTAGGTGGCCAGCCAGCCACTTCATCACATTACATTACAGAAATAACGCTCTGGGCAATACCGTACCTTGATGATTTTCAGCTTGTGCTTTGGGCTGGTCCTGTAGAACACAGATACCTGCCAATTACACAAACCATGGTTAGTGCCAGAGGTTAGAATGGTTAAACACAACGGCCTAGAAGGAATCTAAAGTTGCAGCAAGACCTTGGTAACCACTGTGGACAGAGCAACTTCATCCAGGCGATCTAGATCTTCTCCAGAAATAGCTTTCAGGTGTCCATTAGACAGTCCGATGCTCCTGCCTGAATGGGACACGGGAAATATGTGAAGATAAAAGAGACAGAGACCACCATCTAATTCTATCTGTAATGTAATAGCTAGAACATTCTCACTGAACTAGAACAAATCACCAGACAAGGCTATTTCAGCATTCTATCAGAGCACTCTACTTGCCAGAATATCCTACCGCGGCATTCCATCAGTGCACTCTACTTGTTAGAACGTCTAATCCGACCACTCTCCTAGCTGGAATATCCTACTGCGGCATTCAGAGCACTCTATTAGCTAAGCCTTTCTTTCAGCATCCAGTGTTAGATACCAATCACAGTTCTAATGTCACTACCTTGAGTCCTGTGGAGAAAGTGCGCTATATAAATTAAACTTACTACTCTCCTGTGCCGATCACATGTATAATCAACAGTGCTTATGTAACCGTGTCCCCTTCCAACTCCCCACCCCGTAATAGGAGTCCGCACCACTGTTCACTGTAGCCAGCTAGGAGGTGTGTATGTATGATAGATATATATACACACACACACACACACACATATACATCAGTGACCCTCCAGGTGGACCACCATGTATAAAGCTGATGGATGTGGTAGATTCCTCTGTACATGGACTCTGTATTGTTTACTGCTGGTGTGTCCACCTGTTGCCTCAGATGGAAATACTCTGTTATTCAGAAAATATTTTTCACTATAAAATAATTTTTTGGCTACTTATTTTTGTTGTGCTGGCTTGTAATTCTACACATATATATATATATATAATCTGGGAAAGTCCTGGTACAGTAGGAGCAAGTTTGGTCTTAGCAGCAAGACTTGGGAGTTAAAGGGCTAGCTTAACATATGTACAGTAACCCTGAATAGCAAATCTGGAGGCCACATGTGCCCAAACATGACAACACTTCCCGTACAAGAAATCACAATATAACTAGGGCTTGAATCTCTTATATATTTAGCCAGATCTGTCACTCAACCCCTGTGGAGAACGTTCCTGTGTAGAACAGTTTCTGACGTTCCACCCCCTTGACATCACCTCCCCCCGCCCAGCCAGGGCTACAGTACACGCCCACCATCCACCATTACTCCACAGCCACCATTACTCCTGCACATCCCTACCCTCTGCCAGGACCCCCGCGACCCCCCCCTCCCGCGATTCGCGGGCCCCCCCGCGACCCCCCCTCCCGCGATTCGCGGGACCCCCCGTGACCCCCCCTCCCGCGAATCGCGGGACCCCCGCGACCCCCCCCTCCCGCGAATCGCGGGACCCCCGCGACCCCCCCTCCCGCGATTCGCGGGACCCCCGCGACCCCCCTCCTGCGATTTGCGGAACCCCTGTGACCCCCCCTCCCGCCATTCGCAGGACCCCGCACCCCCCCTCCCGCGATTCGCGGGACCCCCGCTTTCCACCCTCCCGCAAGTCGCGGGACCCCCGCGAACCCCCCCTCCCGCGATTCGTGGGACCCCCGCGAACCCCCCCTCCCGCCATTCGCGGGACCCCCGCTTTCCACCCTCCCGCAAGTCGCGGGACCCCCGCGACCCCCCCCTCCCGCGATTCGTGGGACCCCCGCGAACCCCCCCTCCCGCGATTCGCGGGACCCCCGCGACCCCCCTCCCGCGATTCGCGGGACCCCCGCGACCACCCCGGTATCCGGACTATTGTTAGACAGCACTTACATCGACAGCCATTACATCGACACCATTAGTTCGACACCTCAATAGGTCGACATGGTTTTAGGTCGACATGGTTTTAGGTCGACTGCTCATTAGGTCGACTGCTCATTAGGTCGACATGTTTTTAGGTCGACACTGCCATTAGGTCGACAGTGTCTATGTCGACAGTCAAAAGGTCGACATGGGTTTTTTCACTGTTTATTGAGCCGACATGTGCCGACAGGTGGTATTTCATGCCCTACTATCCACTAGGGCGTGGTGGGAGAATAAAATAGTGTGCCAAGCGCAGCGAGGCACCGTGCCCGAAGCATAGCGAGCGGCTGCGGTACACTTCAAACTGTGTCCATGTCGACTGTGTCGACATTTCGGCCAAAAACCAGTGAAAAAACCCATGTCGACCTTTTGACTGTCGACATAGACTCTGTCGACCTAACGGCAGTGTCGACCTAAAAACATGTCGACCTAATGAGCTGTCGACATAATGACATGTCGACCTAAAACCATGTCGACCTATTGAGCTGTCGAACTAATGGTGTCGATGTAATGGCTGTCGATGTAAGTGCTGTCTAATATCCGTCCCAGACCCGACCACCCCCTCCCGCGATTCGCTGGACCTCCGCGACCACCCTCTCCCGCGAAACGCGGGACCCCTGCGACCCTCCCGCAAATCGCGGGACCCCAGCGACCCCTCCCTCCCGCGATTCGCAGGACCCCTGCATCCTCCCCTCCCGCGATTCGCGGGACCCCTGCGACCCCCCCTCCCGGCATTAAAAGGGCCCCCCGCAACCCCCCCTCCCGCGATTCAGGGCACCCCCCCCCCCCTACTGTGATTTGCGACCCCCCTCCCGCAATTCGCGCCGCCCCCTCCCGCGATTCACGGAACCCCCCGTAGCGCCCCCCTCCCGCGATTTGCGGGCCCCCTTGGCACTTCTCGCGATTTGCGACCGCCCCCTAATTCACACATTCGGGGACCCCACCTCCCGCGATTCATGCCCCCCTCACGCAATTCACGGCACCCCCCACACCCCCCTTCCTGCAATTCGCAACCCCCCACGACCCCCCCTCCCGCGATTCACGAAACCCCCCCGTAGCGCCCCCCTCCCGCGATTTGCGGGCCCCCTCGGCACCTCTCGCGATTTGCGACCGCCCCGTAATTCACACATTCGGGGATCCCCCCTCCCGTGATTCATGCCCCCCTCACGCAATTCACGGCATCCCCCATACCCCCCTTCCTGCGATTCGGAACCCCCCACGACCCCCCCTCCCGCGATTCATGCCCCCTCCCGCGATTCACGGACCCCCCCGCACCACCCCCCTGCGCCCACCCTCCCTTGATTCACGCCCCCCTCATGCAATTCACGGCAACCCCCCACACCCCCCCTCCTGCAATTCGCAGCCCCCCCACGACCCCCGCCTCTTGCGATTCATGACCCCTCCCGTGATTCACGGACCCCCACACCACCCCCCCTTGACTCACGGCACCCCACGCGCCCCTCCCGCAATTCACGGACCTCCGCAACCCCCCCTCCCGCAATTCACTAACCCCGACAACCCCCCTCCCGCAATTTGCGGACCCCCCTTCCCACGATTCAAGCCCCCCCGCCCACGATTTGCGGACCCCCGCCCCCTCCCGCTAACCGCGGATCCCCACACACCACCCCCCCTCCCGCAATTTGCAGACCCCCCAGACCCCCTTCCGGCAATTCCACCCCCCAGCGGACCACCGCGGCCCCCGCTCCCGCATTTCACGTACCCCCGTGACAATGGGGGATCCTGTACCACCACAAGCAGGTACCGCCCCTAGGTGGGAAATCCGGCCCTGGCTGCCGCACTGCAGGTTTCCCCACTGCCCTCTGCACCAGCGCCACAACTTTTATCAATGTCTTGCCCACATACCACTATTATACAGCCTCCTGCTCTCATGCACGCTCACTCCCTCCCAGTGGGAGGAGACGCTCACCCACTGCCGGGAGCTGCATACTGTCCCCCACCCTCCTCCAGTTCTAGGGATGCCCATCGACCATCAATGATTTTCAAATAATCGATGGTTTATGGCCGATGTTGAATACTTTTGCCATCAATGTGGGAGGACACTGCCCTGCCTCCTGTTCTCCTGCCCCATAACTTCCGCCAGTGGAGACCCGCTCACCCTGTTGCCCACATTCCCCTATCATGCTTTACCGCCCAGCCTCCTGCTCTCATGCACCCTAACTCCCACCCAGTCGGAGGAGACACTGACTCCTGTATTTCTGTGCTGCCACGCTGGACCCTCACCCACTGGCAGAAGCTGCACAGTGTCCACCACCCTCTTTAGTCCCCCGTATGCCCACACACCCCTATCACTACCCAGCTTCCTGCTCTCCTGAACCGTAACTTCCACCACTGGGTAATCGCTGACGCTGTGTTGCCCACATACCCCTATCATGCCTCATATCCCAGCCTCCTGCTCTCATGCACCCTAACTCCCACCCAGTAGGAGGAGACACTGACTCAGGGCCACCGTCCGGTACTCCTGTGCTGCCACGCTGGACCCTCACCCACTGCCAGAAGCTGCAATAAAGGGCATCTTTCATACAATTCTAACCATATTTCTCACAATACAAATGTTCACAAATTAAGGGGCGTAGCCCCTTACGCCGGTGTGAAGAGCGCCCGTAGGGCGCGATGAATCACCTAGTAATGTATATTTTATATCTATCTGGAAGAAACATTGGCGGAACAAGCAGATAATGGAAATTGGGTGGCGGGGGATTGTGATCTTAAACATGTCTAGCTTTTAAAAGGAGGCTTTATACAGGAATTTATCAGAACGGTTTCACACCAGAAATGCAGGGACAAACCCGGGAATTCAGTTCCCAGGACAAGCAGGGACATTCCCGGGTTTGGACCCATTCACACCAGAAATGTCCCTGCATTTTCTGGTGTGTGAAGGGGGCGGGAAGGAGGTCGGTAGGAGGTGGGTAGGAGGTGGGGAGGAGGCGGGATGACGTCGGGCAGTCGGCGGCGGAGGTGGACAGGAGAATACTCACCCCAGTTGCTGGTCCTCCGCACAGGCCAGGGATCCACACAGGCGGCGGCGCAAATGAAGCAGCTCTCGGGCGCCCTCACTGCCGCCGGAGAGCTGCGTCATCATCATCCACCGGCTGTCCAGTCAATTGCGCCCGCCGCCTGCTTTAATTCCCGTCGTAAAGGACACGGAGGACCCGGCAACCCGGGTAAGTATACCCTACACCTTTCACACCAGCCAGGTCCCCGGGTTGAACCCGGGAACAACCCTGCTACCTTAGCCCGGTAATTTGTCCCGGGTACCTTTCACACCAGGAGGTAGTACCGGGTTGTTCTTGGACTCAACCCGGGAATTTAGGCTGTTGTGAAAGGGGTATTAGTAAACTACCTACATATTTATTAAATAAAGATGAATATCAATATTTCAGGACTTTTATAAACACTGATTTATTACCAAAAATTCAGAAACCTCTCATTAACCTGCCAGGGAATCCCACAATTATTAACATTTGTCAGAATCCATCTGTATTTTTCAATCGCCAAATTAGCATTATCTGAAGGACATCCGAAAAAGGGACTGAAAGCCTGTTGGTGATATCACATTACAGATCTGGACCCATCTTTATTCTTTATCCCATAAAAATGGGATTTTGGATTTCATTAGATGTATCCACAGTCATCATAATTTTATTTTTATTTCAAGACGATCTACTTTTGACTGCTATGGGGACAATATTTGCTCCCAGTTTTGCCAACCTGCCCCTGGGAAGAAGTTCACATTTATTCCAATTACCCTTTTTAAATCATGTGACATTTTATAAGCATCAAAATCAATGTCCTTTTGATTATCTGGCCGCATCATATTAGCCAGTCCTCGCAGGGAAAGAGAAGTATGTTGCCACTTGTAACTACAACAAGTGGACACTAATTGTTATTTACATTTTACACGCGGTCATGTCAGAAACTGGACAACCAACATTCCTTGCTCACAAATTAGCCATATAAAACTCAACTGTAGAACCCAGAGAGAATGTGACAAATAAGGGACTTCTGCTAAAAGATTTAAGGAGAGACCATATCCGGAGAATGACATCTGCTAAAAGATTTAAGGAGAGACCATATCCGGAGAATGACATCTAAGAAGAACTGTCAAACAAGAAGATCGGAATTGTTAGAAAAACGACAATGGAAGAATTACGACCGTTTCACCCCTTCGTTACCACCTGTAATGGTCAAGAAAACTTGAACATGTCCACAATATTCAAAATAATTCCAATTCACTTTTAAAGCTATCTAACTGGTCATGGTTGGACAGGGGGTGACGGTGACATATTGAACAAACTCACAAAGGGCCAGATGCATCAAGCTTCAAAAAGTGATAAAGTGGAGAGTGCTAAACAATCAGCTCTGACTGTCAGGGCTCGGGTACCTGTGTCCATCTGTGGCAGCACTGAGCCAATGGTAGGGTCAGGGAACTAGAACATGGGAGGCTTGAGGTATGGAGAGTTCATAGAGCAAGGGGCACAGATGACACAGCTAGGTGGGAGTGTTGCAGAGACGCGCGGATTCTAACTCCACCGATGGTTTTCACCAGGGACCACCGTAAGGAGGTTTGGACTTTGCTGGTTCGGTGGACAGGTGGTGGCCCTCTGCCAGAGTACCCACACCTAACTGGCCAATCACTGAGGAATGGTTAGTGATGGGTAGTGCTGGTAAACTTGAGTGTCAGCCTGGGAGCTGTGGACTGAGTGGTCTTGGGGAACTGTCAACTGTGTCGGCTTGGGACTTGTGGACTGCGCCTGCTTAGGAGCCGGAGGTATGTCGATGGCCTGGGAGCCGTGGATAAACTGTGTACACTTTTGAGAGTCGACACCTGTGTCGACTAGGGAGTCGATGATGGTATATGGCTTGGGAGCCAATGGTTGTCTCTGCTGGTGGAAGCTGGAAAAACTCAGACCTCTTTCTCCTGGAAGCTATGGATGTAATTAGATGGCAGATGAATGGTTAACCAGGGAGCTCTTGTAAAAATCAGCAGCAGATCACAGGGGCACTTCACAGGTAACTCTGGGACAGGGAACCTGGAGCCTAGAACACCAACTTCTGGGGAGTCACTCAGGATTCAGACTAGTTGTTCAAGGCAAGGAGGAAGTGCACACCTTGATCACATGATTAAGTGCACAGGTCAGAGTAACAAGGTCACAGGGAAATCACTGGAGGAATCTGACATGTGACTGCAAGTGTCATGGCGGCGCCCATGCAGCTTGGTACGCCGACTAAGCCCCAGGGAATGGTCATGCACATCTTGCCCTGGAGAATGCCTGGGGACAGCACTGAACAGGGACTTGCGGCACAGGACGCACCAGCGCGCGGGTAAGACACGTGGACGCAGATGCGCGCCGTGATTTCTGACACCGACTTGTCATTTTTTTTAACCCAGCCTGTAACATGACGGGCGGGAGCTGATTGGCTGGGTCTTTGACAGTGTCTGTCAAAGATTTAACACAGCAAAAGCACATAATTCTGTGTGTAAGGAAAATGACAAATTCACATGAGTTCATGAATTTCTATGGCTTTATTATGCCTGGTACACACCAGGACGACTAGGGCCCGATCCCATCAATCTAGATCCAATTCCGACCAATTGAATGTAGATTGTGTGGTGATTGTGCCCTTTTCTGTCCTGGTGTGGACCGATACCGATCCGATGCGCGGTCCCGCGGGTCGGTCGGTCGTTATTCAGATCCTACCTGCAGCAGGTAGGATCTGAAGAACGACCATATAGCCGGGTGCGGGTCGCCATCGGATCGGACCCGCTCACGGTGCACATCGTGAGCGGGTCTGAAGAAACACGGATGACCCGCTCACAATGTGCATCGTGAGCGGGTCGTCGTGGTGTGTACCCCACATTACTGTTCCCTAGTAGCTATATTGTGATTTCTTGTACTCTGGGAACAGGAAGTGATGTCATGTTTGGGAACAGGCAGTGATGTCATGTTTGAGAACATGTGGCCTCCATTCTTGTTAGCTAGAATTACAATAAATACATTCATTCAGCCCTTTATCTCCAGTATGAAGTTGTGTCGTGAAGAAGAAACGCATTGAATTACTGTACAAGCTCAGATTTTTTAGATCGTGTACATGTTTTTTTTTGTACCATTTGTGTGCTGACAAACTCTGGTTTATACCATATACTACCCTAAGTACAGGAACTTCATTTTGGGACTAAAGTGTTACTATAAATGTTGGATTACAGCCCTGCTCTATACTATGCCTGCAGGGCATAAGGTCATTAGGTCAACCCTATTACAGTCAACATGCATGAGGTCGACACCTGAAATAGGTCGATATGGCTAAGGTAGACACAAGCATTAGGTCGACAATGGGAAGGTTGACAGTCAAAATGTCGACATGTTTTTCATGGGTTTTTTGTGAGCCGACATGTACCGACAGGTCATACCATACACTACGGCGTGGCGGGAGAATAATATTATGGGCAAAGCACGGGAGGCACCTAGCCATGCGAGGTCAGTCGAAATTAAGGACAAAAAAAGTGAAAAACTCATGTCGACCTAATTCTAGTGATGACCTTTTGACTGTCGACCTTCATTGGTTGAGCTAATGCATGGTGATCTTAATGACCCCCCTGCAGTGGTAGACCCCCACATATACCCTAACTCTACTGGTGGTCATATGTGCGAAGATACAAACACCAGACAAGCTGTAGTTTTATTCCCCCTTATACACTGGCTGTTTTACACACACACACACACACACACACACACACACTCCAGCAGTGACGTCACACAGGATCGGAAGCTTAGTACTTGTTGGCATGAGAACAATGTGTATTATTTGTTAGAACAAGAGAACTGTTTGATGCCTTAGGCCCTAGGGTAAGAACAGGTGAAGGTGTGCTCAGGTAGGATCCTTTACACGAACGGAGTTTTACTGTATCAAGTGATGCAATCTACAGCATACTTCTAGTGATCCCCCGCACTCACCTATGGCCTGCGCAGTCTCCAGTGCATCCCCTGTGATCATCTTCACAGACACCCCCGACTCCAGCAGGATCTGGACCGCTTCACTCACCCCGCTTCGTGGCGGATCAATGATGCCGATCATTCCGAGAAATACCAGTTTCCCCAGCTCGGAGCCGGACGCCAGGGCTAAGACTGGAGGAACGGAGCAAGATTCAGGGTTATATACACCATCTTATCTACCGTACAGACATACACAGGCCATCCACATAACCCAGTCTGCATGTCAGTGACTAATACTCCATGGCTTACATACTGCCTTGGGAATCACGAGTCAAATATTTCATATGAAAAACTCATATAATGAGACATTGAGGGGCTGGTCAGCGTTGTACGCAGGTTCGCTCTGCAGATGCATCTCACAGTGCAAAGCAACTCTGGGTAATTCAGTCATACGTGCCTCACAGGTGAGTCACTGCACCGGGGAACTTCAGGGATTCCAGACAGAACTAATGTTAGGGCTGGTGCAAATCCACCCCGATACGGACGCTACTTTCACAAGAGGACCTATAAGGGCAGGTGCACCACATAGTTGGCGCTGGCTTTGAATACAGGCAAACATCTATAATTACTCTACCCCCCCCCCATGACCCTTTCTAGCCCCAAAGTCACAGATTTTTGTATGAAGTTCTATGGGCCTACAAACATAAATCCAGCGGTACCGTAACTGCAACACATAGCCATACTTACGGTTTATGGTTGTTAGGTTGACACATGGAATAGGTCGACATGACTAAAGTCGACAGGGTTGGAAGGTGGACACAAACATTAGGTCAACAATCAAAAAGGTTGACATGAGTTTTTCCACTTTTTTTTTTTTGAGCTGACATGTGGAATATAATAGTGTGCTAAGTGCAGCGAGACCACAGAAGCGACACGGTACACTTTGACGGTATCCATGTTGGGGGGAATGTGATAAACTCGTGTTGACCTTTTGACCTATTTCATGTGTCAACCTTCTGTGGTCAAACCAATGCATGTCGACCTAATATGTGTGACTATAACCCATACCTACTGGTGGGGGGAAGAACATTGCAGATAATAAGAGAGTGACCGTGAAGTAGGAATATTTCCATAACTCTGTTCTCCAAGTAAAATAACATGAGGAAAATTGGATTACATGGGATCCCTATCTATCCTGTTACCATGAATTACATGTGCTCATGGCGGGGTAATATAACAAGGCAGACACGTACCTCGCAGTCCCTGGCTCCCCATGTTCTTCTCCTCTTGGAGATATAGTGCTCGTTGCTGGTGTGTGAGCGACATGGGGATCCCGCCACTGTTGTATGTGGTGCAATACTGAATCACCTCCTCAAATGCACCCTTCATGAAGTACACTTCTTCCGGATTCTTCCCAGAAAACAACCGCCATAAAGAGAGAGATTTAGTCACATTTCTGGCCTCTCCGGAGAAACACAATTAACAAAACCTAAAAATAATTCGACCAATAAACAGCTTTCTGGTAGAGGGAGCCGGTCAGAACTGCGACATACAAAACCGCACTGTTGAAAATTCTGGTGTCAACATGTAAAATGTTGACATTATGAACATGTCGGCATTTGTGAATGTCGATAGGCGTCAGTAAGTGGCAGTAAGTGGCGTCATGGAAATCATTACCTTTTATTCTGTTCTGTTGCGATCACACAAAATCTAATCTCCCCCCAGCTAGCAGTGCACACTGAATACAATTGTATCACCCAACTGTGTGAAGTATCAGCAGCCGTTTGGCGAAGTGCTTCGCGTTTTACCTCCAGTTTGTCCGCGCATTTCACAGCCATCCATCTCTGCTCCGAACTAAATGGAATTTCTTTCTTGCGTATGTAATTTGCACTCGCGTTTCCCAGACCCATCTGGAATACAATGGTGCATTTATTGGAAGAACAGAAGGTAAGAATTGGTTTGTATTAGATAAACTGCAAACACTGTCAGACCTGGGGGAAGGCCATCCATCTACTACTGTATGATTTTGGGGGGGGAATGGTCTGCATTATTACAAATCAACTAACAACCACAATCTATTTATTGGAAGTGAATATGAGAGAAGATTATGATCCAGGAAATGGGTACACTGCTTTGGGATTAACCTGCTAATTAAAACTGATAATTATTATCTGAACCGCAAATACTGAAAGAGTGCAGTAGCTAACCCCAGGCAGGAGGGGGAGCTGGAGATGAATTCCGTGCTTATGGAACAGCTGCTTAGAGTCGGTATGGGAGGTAAAGGAGACATCACCTTAGCAGTGACAGCAATAGCCTGGCAATGATATATTCACCTCCGGCCTTTAATTGTTACACTGACAACGTCAATTTGTGACATATACAACTGGCACTTAAGGTAATTTTTTTGTCCTCTGTTTCTCAGAACCGGTTTCCTCCAACTGTCTGCAGGTATGATCCCTCCTGTAGACATATCTACCACACTAATCACCAAGGACAAAGCACAGTGATCTTTGGAGAGGCTCCTTGGACAACATCACTGTCTTACAGAAAGGTCAGAGAGATGCGCTCAGACGCTCGTCACAACATGGATTCCCTTAGTATTGGGCAGGAAAATGTATTTCTTGTTCTTACACATCACATGGGCGTGAGGGAGCAATTAGCTGATTTCCCCGTAGTCAGGAACACGGATTGTGCGGGTACAGAACCAACGCACTATGTACCGGCCACAGGAAAGACCAGGAATCCCCCCCTACCGACACAGAGACTCGTCGCTACCATGCAAGGTGATGTGTAAGGAAGACAGCTGTCCCCGGCGTGAGGGGAGAAGCAGGAGTCAGGGAGGTGATGGAGACCCCCTGCACACCACAGTACAGGTATCGCGGGGGGTCTCCGTCACCGCACCGTGATGCCAGCCACATATGTTAGTACATTTGCGCTGGCATCGCGGTGGGCGGCGATGTATTTTATTACTGCCCGCTGGCTCCCCTGTCACTGCCGGCAGCCCCCACTAACCCTGCCCATCTCCCTGAAGCCAGGGAATCCCCACCACCGTGCTGACACAAGCGCATCCCAATCAGATGGAGCGCCTCTCCGCCAGCTCAGGGAAGCTGGCGATTCCCTGAGCTGGCGGAGAGGTGCTCCACCTGTACGTTATATGACATCACAGTCATTTTCAGTCACAAATCGAATCTTACCTTATTTGCAAGGACTAGTAGAGCGCCCTCTGTTGGCTGCCCCAAGAGTGAGTTCTCCTGGATGACGGCATTATTGGCAACACAACCAGCCTGGCAGAAAACAGAAAAAGGAGTCAGCTGTACAAACAATAAAGAATCGTCCGACATCACAATCTTCCATAATTGTGGGAAAGGGTCCTGACTACTTTGTGCTGCTCATATACCCTGATGTGCTGCATGTTGGCCTAGCTCCTACTACATCACATCTGCCTACGCATGAAGGTGTGGGAATCTGGGGTAAAATACTCTGTGCTGCAGTTACTGCTCAGATACCCAGATGTGCTGCATGTTGGCCTAGCTCCTACTACATCACATCTGCCTACGCATGAAGGTGTGGGAATCTGGGGTAAAACACTATGCTGCAGTTACTGCTCAGATACCCAGATGTGCTGCATGTTGGCTTAGCTCCTACTACATCACATCTGCCTACGCATGAAGGTGTGGGAATCTGGGGTAAAATACTCTGTGCTGCAGTTACTGCTCAGATACCCAGATGTGCTGCATGTTGGCCTAGCTCCTACTACATCACATCTGCCTACGCATGAAGGTGTTGGAATCGGAGGTAAAACACTGCTGTGGTTACTGCTCAGATACCCAGATGTGCTGCATGTTGGCCTAGCTCCTACTACATCACATCTGCCTACGCATGAAGGTGTGGGAATCTGGGGTAAAACACTGTGCTGCAGTTACTGCTCAGATACCCAGATGTGCTGCATGTTGGCCTAGCTCCTACTACATCACATCTGCCTACGCATGAAGGTGTGGGAATCTGGGGTAAAACACTGTGCTGCAGTTACTGCTCAGATACCCAGATGTGCTGCATGTTGGCCTAGCTCCTACTACATCACATCTGCCTACGCATGAAGGTGTTGGAATCTGAGGTAAAACACTGCTGTGGTTACTGCTCAGATACCCAGATGTGCTGCATGTTGGCCTAGCTCCTACTACATCACATCTGCCTATGCATGAAGGTGTGGGAATCTGGGGTAAAACACTGTGCTGCAGTTACTGCTCAGATACCCAGATGTGCTGCATGTTGGCCTAGCTCCTCCTACATCACACCTGCTTATACATGAATGTGTGGGAACATGAGATAAAACACGAAGATGCACCCTGTAAGACCTTGCCAGAGTTTGACCATGTATACTACACACTGAGGGGGCATTCCTCTGCCTCCAAAGCTGACCCAGGCCCTGCCAGGTAAAACAGATTAGGCCATGCCCGAGGAATCATTTCCAATCCCCAAACCCCCGACCAGAGACACTGTGAACCTCTGGTAGGGGAACATTATTTCTTATACAGTACTGCACAAGCTCTCCTAATACTTCATTCACATGAGCCTTTGACCCAGGAAATTGGGTTATGGTTTTTTAGATCTACAATGTCTAGGTCATAAGGCCGACTGGGTCAAAAGGTCGACACGTGGTTTTCATGTGTTTTTGGTGTCTATGTCGACATAGGTCGGCATGGACACTTCTAAGTGTACTGCGTCGCCTCACATGGCCCGCTACGCTCGCCATGCTTTGGGCACGGTGCCTCGCTACGCTTGGCACACTATTCTATTTTCCCTCCACACCATAGTGGATGGTAGGGCGTGAAATACCAATACATTTTTATTTTTAAAAACGCATGTCCACCTTTTCACCTTGTCGACCTAGAGTCAATCTATCATGAGACCGGATACTGGAAATTGAGGACTGTCTCACCTCCACCAGCTTCCCTACAGACACGTTGGAGAACTCTTGAACCTCTTCATTTGATGGAAGTAAATTGACAGTCCCTTTCTCGTCATAACCAATCCCTGTGATCTGAGGATTCAACAATAACAGAAATAAATCAGTAATTATTTAGCTGTTGACAGAAAAAGACACTTCTCATTCATATATCTTTTTGATCAGATGATTTGCCACAGATCATCAACTACAAAAGGAATATATATATATATATATATATATATATATATATATATATATATATATATATATATATATATATATATATACATATACACACACACACACACACACACACACAATAGTGTATATTTCCCAATCCGACGCATTTAGTCTAAATCAACTTCATCAGGGGAGCAAAAGTATCTACAATTGTATACAATATTTCAATATACAATCCTGACATATGGATTTAACATCTGATTAGACATCTATACAAAAACATTGGGTACTTGTGTACAATCACGGCTCCCATCGCATGCCATATGTAGTGGCATGCAATGCGATTTTACTGTGTTTTTATTAAAAATCGCATGCGATCCTTGCATGAGATCGCATGCGATCTGATGCGATGTCATTTTTCACTGAAATTATGGACATGAGTTGAAATCATGTAAAATGCACCCCAAATGTCATTTTTCACACTGTACCACCCCCACTATCAACGCCAACACGAAGCGTGGCGAGCGCAGCGAGCCTACGAGGGGCGGCGGTACGCGTCCTACGACCTTTTCATACCCCCACTATCCACGTCGGTGTGGAGTTGAGAATACAAAGTGTGGCGAGCGCAGCGAGCCACCGAGCCCGAAGTGTGGCGAGCGCAGCGAGCCCCGCGAGGGGACGTGGATACCTTCACAGGTATCCGTGGCCCCTCACGGGCTTCACAGGTGTCCGCTCGCCACGCTTCGGGCTCGGTGGCTCGCTGCGCTCACCACACTTTCTATTCTCAACTCCACGCCGACGTGGATAGTGTGGGTATGAAAAGGTCGTAGGACGCGTACCGCTGCGCTCGCCACGCTTCGGCGTTGATAGTGGGGGTGGTACAGTGTGAAAAATGACATTTGGGGTGCATTTTACATGATTTCAACTCATGCCCATAATTTCAGTGAAAAATGACATTGCATCGCATCAGATCGCATGCGATCTCATGCGATGCGATTTTTCCGTATACGATGCCCATCGTGGGAGCCGTGATTCTACACAAGTACCAAACATTGTTTACAATTGTAGATACTTTTGCTCCCCTGATGAAGTCGATGTGGACAAAATGCGTCGGATTGTACTGTATTGCTGTAAACATTAATGTCTTCTCATGGAAGAGGAAATAAACTTTTAACTTTGAGAAAGTTTTGTTGAATTCAAATTGGAGGAACACATATGGACTATGAAATGAGTCAAAGGCGCTGAACCACTATTGGGAAGTGTATGTTGTTTTTTTGTTATCCATCCCTCGGGGAACATTGTGGTATAGCAGCCGTCAATCAATTATTCTGCTAAAAGCTCATTAGTGATATTGTTAACAGAGTCTTGGGTTGTGTATGTATGTATGTATGTATGTATACATATACACACACACATATATACACACACACACACACACACACACACACACACACAGTAACTGCCCAGTAGTGTATCAAGGAGGAGTCATTTGTAGGAGTATATTATTTTCATGCTCAGCAAGGGGTATGAAGTGAGTGCACATCACCTCTAGGCCTGCTATAGAAAGTACTGTGTGCCCCGGTCAGACTGTAAGTTGTAAAGCAAGATATGGCTAATTGTATATAAACACATGGAAGACGCTACTAGGACTCACCTCCGCGTGTAACCCATCCGACGTGACTAGTCTGGTGGCAGTCATCTCATTGGCTGTCAGTGTGCCAGTCTTGTCTGAGCAGATGACATTGCAGCAGCCTGTATGCACAAGGAGTATATAGAGGAAGACTATCAGAATATGGAGGGGATAGCAGGAGTCGTATAAATAACCAAACTTGTCTGAGGGTCTCTGGTGCAGGAATCTGAGGGCTCAACTGGGAACAATGTCCCAACAGATAAATGACCTTTGGAATGGCACCGAATATGGGGTCAATCCTATTTCCCTCAAAGACCTTGCAGATGCCAGTAAGCGCAGCTCTATGCCATACCAATACCAAACCAGGTTACAGATCCCTACCCTACAACCATACCATACTATAACCACACCGTGCTCTACAACCAACCCATACTCCAGAGCACCACTCTGCTACAGAGCCCCACCCTGCAGCCACGCCATGCTCCAGAGCCCCGCCCTGCAGCCACGCCATGCTCCAGAGCCCCGCCCTGCAGCCACACCATGCTCCAGAGCCCCGCCCTGCAGCCACGCCATGCTCCAGAGCCCCGCCCTGCAGCCACGCCATGCTCCAGAGCCCCGCCCTGCAGCCACGCCATGCTCCAGAGCCCCGCCCTGCAGCCACGCCATGCTCCAGAGCCCCACCCTGTAGCCACACCATACTCCAGAGCCCCACCCTGCAGCCACACCATACTCCAGAACCCCACCCTGCAGCCACACCATACTCCAGAGCCCCACCATGCAGCCACGCCATACTCCAGAGCCCCACCCTGCTACAGAACAGTATTATGCTTTACAGCACCGTGAACGCCTCACCCAATGTCTCCACTATTGGCAGTTTCTTGACAATTACTCGTTTCTTCGCCATCCGCATTACTCCGAGGGCCAATGTCACAGTGACCACGATTGGAAGACCTTCTGGAATAGCAGCCACAGCTAAACTGAAAAAGGTGAAGGATGCAGCGTCACGGTGATGGAGGCAGAAATATGCTGGGCCTTGCAGACCTAGAACATGGGCAGTCTACCAGCACAGGCATCACTCCTAGCACCACAAACACAGTGGGCCAAATGTAATAGGGTGAGAGTTTCAGAAAGTGAGAGATTTTGGGAGAGTTTTCCCCTTTTTTTAAAAGCAGCAATCAATTACACAGCAAAACCAGGTTGATTTTGCCATGTAATTAATTGCTGCTTTAAAAAACATGGGAAAACTCTCCCAAAATCTCTCACTTTCTGAAACTCTCACCCTATTACATTTGGCCCAGTATGTACAAGAGCTGAGCCCTCTACAAGCCTTCTGGTCTGACTTACCTGGGCGAAGGAATCTCCCCCTCTCAGAGGAGTGGTCTCTGCCTCACTATCAACCAGACCCCCTTTACCTCAAAATGTAAGGCATAGGCCTTCTCTGGAGCAGTGACCCACACATAGGAGTGCTGACTCATCCTTGGGCATCGACCCACCCAGGGCACAGACCCTTCCTGAAATTTGGACTTTCTGCCAATAAGGTTGATGTAAGAGCCCAACTCTCTAGGAGACAGATTAGCAACCGACCAATTGATATTTCCCATTAAAATCAAGATGTCTGCCAGACAACGATAATTGTAGATCTTCAGATGTGCAACATGGCCGCTCTATGGGGATCCCCCAGAACCTACATTGGAGGGGCTCAACACATAATCCCCATCACTACCTATTTACAGCTGTAGACATTTTATAGTCTTAGAGCGCAGAGCCGAATACTCAGGGCAAAATGTATAGAAGCTGATGAATGTACTATTGAGATGTTCATCCCAGTAATTAATCTGCCTTCCCAGTCCGCAGCTGATCTCACTGCCCAAGTATACCACGCGACAGGTTTATCACTTACACACAAAAGCTAAAAATGTAGTATTTCAAATAATACATTACTATAATTGTGTTGCTAATTCTCAGTAACCTAAAAACATACAAAAAAAAAAAAAACACCCTACCAATACATTTAAAACAATATTTATTTAAACTAAAAATATAAACCAGAACACGGCATATCTTTAATTTAAAGGGATTGATTCAATTACCCATGGGGCCATTGGCTGCATTCCCTTGCGCGTATCCCTCGCGCCGCGCCGCCCCCCCCCCTAACTATGGTAAGATAATCGCACACAAAGTATAGGAAGCCGGTCAGGTATAGGAGCGGAAAGTGGGGGTCCACAGATGCTGCCCTCCCAGGATCAGGTGCATAAACTGTAGTTGTCTTATTGTAACTTGTGTGCAAGAATGATGGCCGCCTGAGCTGCACACTATCCCTACAACTGCTGTAATCTATTTGGATTAGCGCACTGGCAGCACGCATTAGCACAAAGGTCAGAGGTAATCCTGGGAGCTTGACCTCTTGGCTCCATTACAAGCATCCAGGGAATGAGTGCTTATTGAGGCTCGTGTCTTTCTCTACATATTGTCACAGGGCGGGAGGTTTGGGCCCTCAGGGCAGTGATCACTCAGCACTGAGAACATTGGGAGGCAGGGACTTACCTGACTCCGATAGTGAACATACTCAGTAGCGGCTTTCCCTGGAGCCAGCCGATCAGCATAATAAGACCTGCAAGAGATACACAGAAACAGCTCCTATTACTGACATCACAGGGACAAGACCGCAAGACCCAACCTCATCAACTGTAAGCACTGCTAATACTGCATGTTATCAGGATATCCAGGTTTAAGCAGAGCTGGTGTAAAATGTTGAGGTCATTATTTTGGCAATAATATCAGTACCGTAATGCATGGTGAGCACGGTCACTGCTACCAATCATTCCCTGTACCCCGCACTTGTTAATAAACATTATCTTAGCTCACCTATTATCCCGAATGAGAACAGAGATAACTGCTTCCCTAATCTGTCCATGCTTTTCTGTAGAGGGGTTTTCGGAGTCTAAAAAACAAAATGAAACAAAACAGTAACATTACTGATGCTATGGGGCAAATGGTGAGAATGGCACCTGCTAATCTCTGATACAAGGGATACTGTACCAAAGACGACAAGAGAAGACACCACCAGGAGTCACCTGTTCCATCTCAGAGTGCAGTAGCGCATAATGGGCCTTACTCACTTGCGGTTGTGTAAAGCGTATCGGCTGCTTACTTCCTGTGCGCATGCGTGGTCCGGTGCTGGATCAAAGGATGCAGCATCGGCCCACCGCATCGCTGGGACCAGGCAATCTCCTTTAGGAGATGGAGACCCTGGCCTCAGCGCTCCCATAAAATGGGGTGACGTGTCTCAGTTTTGTGAAAACCCCAAAGGGCTGCAGGCGGTCGGTCATCTGATGTCTGCTACCTCTATGCGAACAATGATACAGCATACTGTATGGGTCCTGCGCATGCAATACACCGAACATTGGTACATTGCATGAGATTACCCTTTGCGACCGAACATCAAATCGGACCTAGTGTGTGTATTGTAATGCACTGGGCCAGGGATGGCTAAATAGGAAAACTGCAGCAGGGCATTCTGGGAAGTGTAGTTCAACAGTTGGAGTGCCAAAGGTTCCCCATCCCTACACTATACCATTATAAGTTATTTATAGTCGTGTTTAAGCATTAAGTAAATGTCTAGTTACAAAATGTTAGATTCTACAGAGTTTTCTGCCGTATTCGGACTGACAACTTGTCTGTGTCACGTACTCGCGCGGTGCCCTACCCAGAAGGTGATCACCAATTCATTATATCCATTTATAAATAGATTATAATATATACAGCACGTAGTTTACATGCTCTTTAAATGCTACATGTAGATGAAGCATTTAACATCTAAAATTGGGACATACAATATTAATTACCTGCTATCATTGAAGATGATCTATGGAGGATTATCGAGCCGTCCAACCAGTACATGCTGGAACACAGTGTAATCTCAGAAGCGTGTAATGAACTGTATTAGAATATGGGCTGATTTACTAACTAGGTGCAAAATACAGCGCACAGGAACCCATCCGACAAGGTGCCCCAGTAATCAGAGGAGAGACACCAGATCTCCTGTTGTAGGTTTCCAATATGAGCGTATTTATCACTATATTAACGTGGCCTCACTGACGAGAAGCTGGAAATTCGGACGGGACCCCTGGGGGTTATACAAACCTCTTCTGCTTGCATCATCTTAAAGACTTCTCCAAACTGCGAGTTTTCCCCGACACCGATGACCAGGCCCTGTGTTACAGAACAGATTGGGATTGAGGAACAAACTTCATGGATAACAGAGCAGACTAATGATGGAAGGTTTTAAACCATAACGTATCAGTACATAAACAGGAGAGAGGAGAAGGCAGACTGAGCAGGTCTGCCTTGTAGGCTGCAAAACCATGACAATATGCTTTTGATAAAAACAGGTTACTGTGTAAATGGCTCTTACAGAATACAGGCTTTCCACAATTTTATAGTGAAATATCGACCTTCAAATATTAACAATTTATTATTTTGCACAAAGAAAATGGGATTCTATATTTCCTTGGAGAATGGGGAGTTTTACATCATATCACACTGCACAGACGGCCTATTTTACAGTCTGCAATGCTTCAATAAAGCGGCGCCTGCAATTACCTTTCCCTTCCCGTATCGGACCAGCGTCCCCATGAACACAATGTTGCTCAGTGTTGTTAGGCCGCTGGCTTCGTCCACTGATCCGTGAGTTTTGCTGCATGGTTCAGTTTCTCCTGTAAAACTGGATTCATCCACTAACAGATCTGTTGTCTGAAAAGGACAAAACATTATTTTATATGATATTTCAGATAACAGATTAGGTCCGCTGGGGCAGGAGCAGTTCAGAGCCCATGTCCGCTGGGGCAGGGGCGGTGCAGAGCCCACGTCCGCTGGGGCAGGGGCGGTTCAGAGCCCGGGACTGGGGAGGCTTACAGTATAAGACTGAGGGGATTAGAACACAGGACTGGTTACAGCACTAGGCTGGGTTGGGACAGAGCATAGGACTGGACTGTCCGGCTAGAGTACACAGCTGGGGTATAGAACGCAGGCCTGTGACAGGAGTATTAGAGTGTAATGCTACTGGCTGAGGTTACGCTGATGCTCCTCTACTACAGCATTAGAATGAGTTTGGCGCTATGAGGTCACAGACCACATCCACATTACTGGGAGTAAAAAAGGATTCTGTTCCCACCTCCCAAAATAACAAGGCGCATGGAGACATACCGGCACAATGCACGGGTTTAGTGAAGCCCTGCATACTGTCCATGTGAATCAGCGCCGGGCTGGCTGAGAGCGTATTAGCCCAATCCGTTGCATCCCTAGTGAAGTACCATCTGCTCTCGACTAAAGTCACTAAACTCAGCTTCTATCACAATCTTGCAGTCTCTGGTAACTAGAGTGTGGGGATGTTATTGGTCTGCCTGCTGACGTGACTGCCGCGGAGATGAATACATGCTGTATACCCGTATATAGCTGTGCTAACACAATAAAGGGGTGAGAGAAGCTCATAACATGTGGAGATGAGAAACCTGCAAACAAAACAGGCACAATGTTGTAAGTGTCTCAGGGAACACGCCCAGAGCAAACACTGACTCTGGGAACCTGCGTGAGAACCTTCGGCGGAGCCTTGTGTCCGTCCATAATGTATCCGCTCTGCAAGGACAAATATCTCTGCGCACGCATTATACGTGGCCGCAAAGCACGCAGTAGGCGACGGTATTAAAACGCTATATATATATATTTATTTATATATATATCACAGAAAGAGAGAGCTTTAATAAAAGCTGAAATTATGCAAGAAAGCCACAGATCCAATCATACAGCGAATGTCTCTCAGATGCTGACAGAGCCGGCAGGATCTGACACGGGCTGCTGCCTTAAAACGCTGGTTCCAGGATCATTATAAGATCTGCGCAGTGTTTTGTGTCACATGAAACAGCAACGGGCCCAGCTCTCTGTAACACAGTAAATGGGGCTGAAGAATGCACCAGCTGGTCTACAGTATGCCTGCAGTACTGATGGGCAGATGTATGAAGCAGTGAAAAGGGAAAAGTGAGCCAGAGGAGAAGTGGCCGAGGGCAACCAATCAGCACTGAACTAACATCTATAATTTGCATAATATAAAATTATACAGAGCTGCTGACTGGTTTCCATGGATCACTTCTCCCTTATCATTGCTTCATACAGCTACACCTTAGGGTAGATTGTGTAGGCCATGCACTCCACCTTGGATATCCTCACGCCAACACAAAATCAGGACAGGATGTACAAAGTAAAAATGTTTGCAATACGATACATTCCTCCACTTACAGCGTCTATACTAACTGCATATGTACTTCCAATGATAGGATTTCTGGGTTTATGACCCAGTGTCTTATTTAAACATGTGTCGACTGAAGCAGGTGCTGCGAAGATCTGATTGGATTCCTCTTAGGTGGGAAAAGCTATTAAGATAGGTTTCTTTTAAGCAATGCAATCTATGGTGTTGCCCACCGCATCCAATGCATTCTGGATCTTGGTGCATATTTCCTCAGACAAATGGCATTTTTGGAGGTCTGACCCTAAACTCAGCATTGATGCATCCAACCCTATTTCTCAGGAGTTTGAAAGACATGGTTGGTGGGGGGTTTGGAGCTGGAGAGACATGGGCGGAGGGGGGTTATTGGCTAGAGAGACTTCAGGAGAAATGAGCCGAAGAGAGCTGAGGGAGGAGTGGGTGGAGATAATCCACACCTCACTGGACTACTGGTACATTAGCTGTACAAGTGCTTATGAGCCAGCAAACGTTAATACATGGACAAGACAGCCACTGGTGTGGGGCCTGACATATATTTCATCAGTGCCTGGCGTGCGTCCCCTTATACTCCTGCCTACACTAGTTATCTGTATTATGTTACAGAATACATCTACTTTCACATAAGGCCATTTACCCTAAACCAGCATACATCTTATTACTTTTATGACACCATCTTCCAGCTGGAACCCTCCGCTGAACGCAAGATCTGTGTCTCTCATCCACACACATTACTGATTACGTGACTGGGCTGCGCCCTCTCTGTGGAATAACCTCATAGGCTTTCCTCTAGTCTCCAAACCACCCAGCATTCCCCAAGTGCTAACCTTTGTCAGACAAGTTTATTATATTCTACAGCCACCCACACAGCCTCCATAAGACCTTCTACCCTGTTACCTCCCCTCCACAGTCCGCACATGCAATGTAATTCTCAGCCTACACTCACACCTCACGCTAACCCTGGACCAATGCTGATGTGACTGGATCATACTGCTCTACTCTGGTTACCTCATCTCACCCCACCCTCTTACCTCAGCCATCTGTGCCTCTTACCCCACCCTCTTACCTCAGCCATCTGTACCTCTTACTGTCTGCCCTCTGGTCTGCATTCACTAGCTCCATCCCATGACATCAGTTGGTCTCCTCCTTTCCTTTAGATTGTAAACTCCTAGGAGCAGAGTCCTCCTTCCTTCTGCTCTTAATGAAGTCCACCACCAAAAATCCCTTGCATAATATATAATAATAATGAATAGTGGAGATTAAGTTCATGTATTGATCAATGCAAGCCTGCAGTCCCCAGCACGGGACCCCCGTTAAAGGTCTTTCAGTCACTTTGATGTATTAGCTTATACACCTGATTGACCAGCATCAGCTGTGTTTCTCAGCCATGTGATTACATCATCAGCCAGAGCTGTCTGGTTATGCTGCCCTGAGGAATAAAACAAAGCGGCTATCTGGGTAATTATATTATATAGAGGATATTACATACAGAAAGGGTGGCAGGTCGGTACCACACTCTGGTTGTGTATACAGTATGTATAATATAATTTTTGGTACTTGTGTAATATCTGGGCGCCCGATTTTTTCATTGCAAAGCATCGCATGCAATACAGTGGCATACAATTCATGCGATGAGATTTTTCATTGTAAAGACCCAATTTTTAATTGTATAGTCACCCATGGGTGATTTCATACCCCCACTATCCAAGTAGGCATGGAGTTGATTTTATATAGTGTGGCGAGCGCAGCGAGCCCGAAGCGTGGCAAGCCCCGTTAGGGGATGCAGAATACATGTAACGTAATCCGCGTCCCCTCGTCACGCTTCAGGCTCGGTGGCTCGCTGCGCTCGCCACACTATATAAAGTCAACTCCATGCATAGTTGGATAGTGGGGGTATGAAATCACCCATGGGTGACTATACAATTAAAAAATCTGGTCTTTACAATGAAAACTTGCATCGCATGCCTTAAGTAGTGGCATGCAATGATAAAATCGGGCGGCCAGATAATACACAAGTACCTCATTTTTTTCTTTATTATTATTTAAAAAAAAAAAAAATTCTCAGTCTAGAGTTAATGCAAGGGGAAGCATTACCCGCACTGCTGTCCGGTCAGCGATCTGAGCTTCGCACGGAATAATGTGACTGGCGGCCGGACTTACATGAAAGGTTCCAGTGTCTGTTCCACAGCGTTCCAAAAATAACTATTTCTCAGCTGATCTAACCACAGGACTGTTCCACATTTTTCCCCGCTGTTACCAAGTAGGAAGCACACAACAGATATCTGAGAAGAATTTTTAACACTTTCAGTCTATCCAGCACCAGGTGGTCAGGTGACTGTCATGCACCAATGGATAAGCACCAATGTGGGACTTTACTGTAGTCTAAAACAACCAGTTTGAGGTCAGCAAGAGACGTCAAGCATGGCCAAGTAAACATGACAAAAGTCACCAAACCTGCGCTAATAGTGCAGGGCTTCATAATATCCCATTCAGGGGGGGGGGGGGGGAACAGTCACATGATGGCGCAGGAATATAGCAATGCAATAAGGTTACACTGAGCACATTTTCTAAGACGTGTCTACACATTGTGAACCAATCACTGCAATGATCCAGTCACGGTAATAGCAGATACCTCGATACAATACTATGGGCTGCTCCGGTGAAACGCGGCTCTAGCAGGGACCAAACATTTCCTGCCATGCGACTGGGAGAATTTGTTCTTGGCCCTGAGTTTCTCTGTCTCGCATTTATAGCCTAACTAACTTTAACATTTTATTTTGCAGTATCTGCAATTAAATATTTATTTCACTCTTCATTGTTTGCGTTTAGATGGAGGATAATGTCATCATTTGGATGGAGCTCTGATTTCACATGGATTCGTACATGGACATTACCTCTATCAGCCTGATGTCCGCTGGGACTCGGTCCCCGACCGCCAGACACACCACATCCCCCGGGACCAGCTCTCGAGCCAGCAAGTGCTGTAATTTCCCTTCCCGGATACTGCGCAGAGAGAGGCAGCACATTACAAACCAAGGAAACACACATAGTATATACAGTGTAATGATGATGTCATCATGATGATCCGTAGGATTTAGCTGTAGTGGGTAAATATTTGCGGCAAATGCATCAACACTTGTAAAGAGATAAGCCCCGTACACACGGTGAGATATTGGCTAATGACCAATTTTGACTAGATGCAGAAGAGATTTTGGCTAGATGCATTAGAGATGTTGACTAAGTGATTTTGTCTAAGTAATTATAGTCTATGATCTAGTTAAAATTGCCTTTCCTGCACAATCAGTCAATCTATGCTAAGCAATCTATGCTAGACCTATTGACAAAGGGGGATATTCAATTCAGGGTCACGACTGTGGGGCTGGCCCAACAGACATGACCCTGACCCATTCTCTTCCAGCTCGACTTGAAAATCGGCAGGCGGGATTCAATGTCCCGCCTGCCAAACGCCGAAAAGGGGGGCGTGGACGCGAGATACGGCCTTGGATAGTCAAGCTGCGGCAGGGTGCTCGACAATCCACGGCCATTCTCGGCAGAAGGGGCCCAACTGCTTCTAAAGTTGGGTCCGTTCTGCCTAGATCCCTGTTCAATGCAGTCGGGAAAGACAGCATTGAATACCCCCCCTAAGCAGGAGAAAATCTGGCAGATCTAGTCAAAATCTCACCGTGTGTACAATACAGTGAATAGAGATAAAGGGCGAGAAGTATGAAGACTTGAAAAGTAATCCCCTAACGCTCCCCCCCTCTGGATCCGCCATTGTTCTGGGCAAAAAACAAATCAGCTCTTAAAAATGTAATTATTCAAACACAGCCTGTAATGTGACAGTAGGAGCTGATTGGCTGGTAGTTAATTATACTCCATTTAATCACTTTTCAAGCTTAGTACATCTGGCCCAAACAGCTCCTAACTGCCATGTTACAGACTGGGGGCCAGATGAACTAAGCTTTAAAAATGGATAGCGGTGAAAGTGATAAACAACCATTCAGCTCCTGTCAAACACTGGGGCAGATGTATTATAGTGGAGTTTAGTGCACCCCTATAATACTTCCTGCCTCGCCTCATTAATGAGGTGAAGCAGGAAGGGACTTCAACAAGATGTATTAACATCTAGTCTGCCGAAGCGGGGCCCGCGATGTTCATACTGACGCGCTGTCTCCTCCCCCCCCAGCCGGCTGGACTAGGCATGCGTGGGATGTTGCTACTCACGCGAGATCTCTAGTGCAGACCAGAGCCAGCAGCAGTAACAGCGCTGTCCCAGCTGTGGAGATAGGGCTGCACCACCCTACTGCTGGCGAAGCAGATAGCGGCAGCGGGCGGAACGATCAGCGCTGCTGACCGTTCATACATTCGCCCTGCTATCATTTGGATAGCAGTGCCGATATGGACAAGGGCGCATAGCACTCCTGTCATTTGGCACACACCACTGCACGTAACTTGCGCCGATAACCATTCTCCCCCATAACGATGATTCGTACATCTGCCCCACTGCAACATGACAGTTGGGAGCTGGTTATCACTTTTTGAAGCTTAGTGCATTTGGACCATTGTTTGAAAAATGACAGTTGGGGGAAGATTCGTTGGTACTCTCTACGCTTAATCACTCTCAAAGCATTGTTGCGTATGATTTATTATTCCTGTAAGTTCCCCGATTGTAAAACCTTTATATAACTGATCATTTACTATTTCCCTTATACACTATATAGTGTTTATTTAATGTTGGATATTGGGAAACTAATAATGCAAACTGGTCCCGGAGAAGTCCTTGACGATGTCAGATATACAATGGTCCATTGTACAGGTAACAGGATCGCTCAGAGGTTAGTTACAGGGTGTAAACGGCTGCCATAAATACCAGAGAACCAGGCTTCAGGGTGTTTGATATAGACAATGAATCAGGACTAGAAAAAGAGAACCTGTCCATTAGTTACCAGAATAATGTTTATGTATATATGACCGTATTCACTGCATCAGTATCCGGCTATATATAATGAGTAGCGGAATCTTCCACCAGGGTTACTAAGCCTTTGAGAGTTTGCTGGTTTATAATCTGCCCCTGTAAATTACTACCACAGCTGTAGAATCTGGGAAGGTGTGAGAGGCAGCTGGTCGGGGCCACAGTACTAGGAGCGGCTCACCAAGAGGCAAGGAAATAAAATTTCTACGCAAATATAACAGGCGCTCGGGGGGGGGGGGGATTCCGTGTATCCGTGTTCTACTCACCAGTTACATTCTGGCGGAACCAGTTTGTTCAACTCTTCAAGAGACTTTTCTGAGCGATATTCCTAGAAATAATATAAAAACAATTAGAGAACATCTTCCACTGCATCTTAGTGCAGTTACCTGAACCTCTATCCCACAGGTCCTCAAACTCGGTCCTCAGAACCCCACACGGTGCATGTTTTGCAGGTCTCCTCACAGAATCGCAAGTGAAATAATTAGCTCCACCTGTGGATCTTTCAAAATGTGTCAGCGAGTAACAAATGCACCTGTACTCCTGTTGGGTGACCTCGAAACGTGGGGTCCTGAGGACCGAGTTTGAGAACCTCTGCTCTATCCTATGTATACAACAGACTAAACTGTAGATTGCTGAATAAGACAATGGAAATGTATGGGTATGTATGGGTGTGTGTGGGTATCTACATCATTAGGGGCCAGATTTGATTGGTTGCTCACTGCTTAGGCTTCCAACCAGCACAGAATTTCCTATATAGGGGGCGTCGGCCACTGTGTGTGGTGGCGACCCCCCAACTTAAGCAGCCAGACACATGTACTGCGGGGTGCAGGCGGTGCCACATTCCGATCAAACTAATGACATATATACAACACACATACACTACAGTAATGTCTATTGGCAGAGAAGTGATGCAGGGTGAGGTTTGTTTTAGAGGACAGTACGAGATAAGGACAATATGTTACTGTGTCAATACGCATAAACCTTCAATATATCTTGTATAAAATCCCTTTAAAAGGTACCCCACCCAGATGGGAGAGTCCTCACCTGCACAAAGGCCACAGTCACCACGATGAGTATCGCCTAAGGGAGAGACAGGGAGACAGGTCACCCATCAGGCATCAGTAAATTCCAGCACAGGGCTGACAATAGCAGAGCATGGGGCACTGTTATTTACAGGTTCGTAGCAGTTTGGCGACAGACTGGGTGCAAGAAATCAGTGAAAGGGCCTGTGATCTGTCCTGCACCAGCCTCTACTGCAGGCCCGGCCAACCAGGAACTCTTCTGCTGTTGTAAAACTACAAATCCCAGCATGCCCTGCCATAGTTTTAGCATACCCAAATATCAGCAGAGCATGCTAGGGCCAACAGTTTTGCAACAGATAGAGAGGCTCTAATACCTGTAACCCATTGTATTGGTCACTAAGGCAACTATAATGCACCGCAACACTAAAGGACCTTTAATAGCAACACAGTATGGCGAGATTTGCAAAAACCCCTTTAAAACTCAGATTTATCTCCTTAAAACAATGCAGGATTCACCCTCTTCCCAAAACTGGATGCAGCATGTCCAGCTGTTCTTCCCAGTTTGTGGTAGGAACTGGCATTAATGCGCGCTAAACAAGCCTTTGACTCAATGGGAATACCTTAGCCGGCACCCAGTGCAGCGTTTCCGAGTCACGGGTGCAACTTGCTGCACCAAGCGGTCACTATACATCTGTACATGTGGCTAGAAGGAATGTATTCCAGGAGCAGGTGAGCATTTGCATATGAGCCCGCAGCACATGTACTGTACAACGGAAGGCGGGAAATGTGCAGCATTATAAGCAATGGAACAGTACCTCAGAAATGGAGTGAGGGAAATGTTCTTCCCTCTGGCCCTGGCAATGCAAGCATTTATTCGGTAACTGCATTCTCTCACATCTTGTGCAAGTGATCCCATCCCAAATAATGGAACGGTGTTGGAACGCCCTCATGCTCCTTATGAAACCCACGGGCTAGGCTTCTGGTAAATACCCACATACGTGTTCTGCTCTGATTGGAAGCAAATGTATTGCTGAACACAAATCAGAATGAAGGAGAAGTCTGTCTGGTCTTTGCCAGTAACCAACATGGCTGCCTGGGCCTAGTCCACTTACCACAGTAATGCTCACTGCGTCTTCGTACTCCTTCGTTATGACACTGACCAGGGCAGAGCCCAATAACAGCAGGATGAGGGGATTTGTAAACTACGGAAATAAAAGCAAAGAAATGTTCTTTGTAATGAATGGTCGCATGTATGCTAGAATTAAAAGTTTGGGTATTATTAACCCTTTGAGTGCCAAGTTTGTCAAAATTGCCAAGCAAACATTTTTATTCATTATAATGACCTGTAATGTTTCCTCATATAGGAAATCTAATCTCTCTCTCTTTTTTTAATAACATTTTTTATTTTCATCTATATTACAAATGTGACACACTGAAATTTGTTGCTGATATTTTGCGCATCTCTCACTTAACCACATCCAGTACATTACTGACCAACTACAGGTTGAGTATCCCTTATCCAAAATGCTCGGGACCAGGAGAATTTTGGATAACGGATTATTCCGTATTTCGGAATATTTTTATATTTCAATGATGTATTTTGAAGTATCTTGCATTTATGCTGTATAAACACTTAATATACACACAAATATATTTAACTTGTTCAAAAAACAAGGTTTCAAAACGTGAAACAAAATGTGTGTACTATCTCAGCACTGAATTTGAATGCCAAGCAATCATTGTCTTGCACATATATAGTGGCAGTTACATATCATGTCCCTAGTGATACTGTTACAAATGTCCCCAGTGAGTTTTTAGCAAAAAAAAATATTTTTTTTCACTTTCTGGAAAGTATGGTTTTCGGAATAATTTGGATAACGGATATTCGGATACGGGATACTCGACCTGTATTAGTGTCACAGTAACGGCAGCCATTTTATATAGACACGTGGATGAAGCCTTACCATACAGTGATAGCAAATCCAATCACATCTGAATGACCCCCAAAGTCAATTTTTATTGCATGTAGCGTTCTACCATTTTAGTAGAAGTCCCCGACACTCATTTTATATATTTATAAATGTGATTTTGCCTGTACTAGAATATCCTAGCTTGCCATAACCTTGTAGCACTATATGCTGTGCCGTTACTGCCAAAACTACCATACATTACACTGTGGAATAATACGAGAAGAGAAGACCAGACGCCCCGTTATTCCACAGGCCCCATAGTAAATGTGTCGCACCTGTCCCAGGTATTTCCTCCACACGGGATCCGTATTGTCCACCTTAAACTCATTCCAGCCATGTTTCACCCTGCGCTGTAACACAGAGCACTCCGACAGTCCACGGTCCGCGTTTACCTACAGGAGAGAGAACGGGTGATAAGCGCACAATCCAGACACAGTAATAGGACATCGCTGAGCCCTGACAGCAGCGACCCTTCTAGTAACTGAGAGGCGTGAGGCCTGTGGAAACACTATGCACTATCCTTATAATAATACATCATGGCTGCTTCTCATGGATATCAGGTCATGAGACAAAATGGGCACTCGGTCCCCAAAGGGGGCATATATTCTGGTGGGAACTCCAAGGCCTTGTATCTGATTGCCATTGCTCCAGATTATACCCCAGAAGCTGCGCTTGACCGCTCTGTCACCACTAGCCAATGCCTTAGGCATTCTGGAAATGTCCTTGTTCCTTAGTACAGGCTCTTTCTCAGAGGAATCTGCCCACAGTAACATGACAGAGAGTGGTGCATTGCAGTAAGAGGTGCAACCAGATGTACACAAACTCCCCATATAAGTAACCTAGAGCAGGGGCGGCAAAACCTGTCCGCAGGATCTACCAACAGTTCATGTATTTCAGGCAACCTGTGGATCTATAGTAGGATTGAATGCAGCAGGTTTGACAATGTGACAGTTAGTAATGCCTACACCTGTGCACCAACATCATTCTCACCTCATAGGAATGCAGTAAGGCAGTGATGGTAGGGAAGGCAAAAAAATCCAGGCTAACAACTTTACTTTCAACGTAGATGAAAAAGTCTCTATACATCACTACAAAATGATGCAAAGTATACCATGAGGTACATTTTCTAAAGCTTCTAAAAATGAAAACAGGTGATGTTGCCCAAAGCAACCAATCAAATTCTCTATAATTTTCTAGGATGCAATAGAAAAGTGATTTATTCACTGAATCAGATTGGTTTTTATGGGCAAAAGCACCTCTTCATTTTTAGAAGATTTAGCGGGTTACCCTATTATCCCCGAAGTCCTTCCGGCCGTTATTAAAAATTCCGATATCGCGATTGAGGCCCATTGGTCATTATCACGGTATCCAATAAGCGGACATTTTTATCTGGCAAAAACACCTGGGTAATGGTGGTTATCGGGGGAAAGGATGCTGGCATTTGGGCTAATAGGATAGCCCCGGCCAAACCTATTTGCGGCAGTACATCAACGCCACTAATAAGATACCCCACTTAGTAAACTGACCACCAATACTGTGAGAAAAATGAAAATATGACTCTAAAAGAAGTAAATAGTGTTGTAATACGCTATTCTTACTGAGCTAGTCACGCTGGAGACACCAATCTAGAAACATTGGGGTAGATGTATGAAGCAGTGATAAGGGAGGAGAAGTGATAAAGTTCCTGGTACTTTATCACCGGCCAATCAGTTCCTAACTGTCCTTTTTTAAACGCCTTTGAAAAAGCCACAAGCTAGTGGCGAAACGCGTTAGGTGCAGCCTCTCACTCATCTGAGTGGACCTCCAACCACTTTCAGTCCACTGCTGCTTCAAATTGGGAACCTTCTTCTCGACTTTCCCTCCAGGATTCCCCTCAGCACACTTAACTCCAGGTGAGCCACGCCATCCTCTGCCACCTGTTGAGAATAGTGTGTCTGCAATAAGAGCTTGGCCGTCTCCATCACAAGCGACTGGGGTTACTGGCAGTGTATCCCTCCGGGTGAGCAGACTACCATCCCAGCCACCTGTCAGAGTCCTGCCTCCCCCCCTCCCCCGAAATCAAGTCCAGATTGGAGAATAGACGCCCACCCTCCTTTATAACATCTATTGTGACTTTCTTACCATCAATAGGAGGTGTTCAAATTGGGCCTTGAGCCAAAGGATGTCTTCCATTTAACTGATAGAGGAACTCCTGAGGGTTACAGTACGGATATTCCTCCATCGACTCCTCCAGCGGCATTAACATCCATCCGCACTACTAGAGAGGACCGGTGGATCTCCTTCCAACAATACCCCTGATTCCTGTTTTCCCAACTCAGCAGAATGATCAATGGTTAAGTGCACTTTCCATTCGGACTGACATCTAATTGGGCATTGGCCACCCCAGATTTTGATCCAATCCAAGAGTGAGAATTTTAATATCATTTTTTATCTTTTTATTATGTTATAATATATGTGATTATATGTACTGTTTATATATATTTTCATTTGCTATATAAAGTAATTTTTTATTGCCAATTGGTCAATTCTTTTCACTGTAAACTCAGCGCTGCTCTTTCGATCTTCTTTTTGTTTACAAATTTTTTTTTTGTAAAAACAACCCGCAGGGAGTGACTTCCCCTGCACCCCAGCAGCCGCTTGGAGACACACCACATACTATAGGCGCCCTTACTGCTCTCTGGTAGAGCAAACCCCCTTTTTCTTTTTTAAACGCAGCCTGTAACTGAACAGTCAGGAGCTGATTGGCCGGTGATAAAGTACCAGGCACTTTATTACTTCTCCTCCCTTATCACTGCTTCATATATATACGCAATTGTGACTTCAGTATACGACAAAAAAGTGCTAGTTTGGGGCGGTTTGCATGAACACTGATTGGTTATTAGATAAAGGATGCACATTTTGGTTTCATATTGCCTGTTGTGATCAGAAGGGTGAATGCACAGCCCTATATAATGGAGTTCCATGGGTACAGAACAATGTAAGGAGCATTGGGAACCTGCTTTCAGGGTTCTGGTAATGTGGAACCTCACACCATTAGGCCTCCTACTATACCAATCATGCAACTCCCAGAAGCCACTGCCACAACCAAACTTTGCTGTGCTGCTGGGGGTTGTAGTCCAACAAGAGGTTGGTGTGTTCTAAAACACACTGACAATGGAATCAGCTTCTTACATCTCGTCTATGGCTGTAAGAGATCCTGGAACTACACCTAATAATTACCTCGAATACAAACACAGGTAATGATGGATCACTAAAGGCTAAACTCCAGGACACTCTCATTACAATGACTTATCTTTATGGTGACATATAAAACAACGTGTCACAGGATTATTGATTAGGGGAAATAATTAGAGCTCTCTCGTAATCTGTAATTTTTTTTGTAAATGAAATGAATGCTCACATGTAAATATTGTATTAGGTTGTCCTCGCTGAGGCGGCTGGCTTCTTTGGCAGGTAGCGGCGTGACGTCATCGTCTTGTTCCACGGATTTTAGCTCGCATTGTTCCTCTGCCTGTACACGGGGAAAGTAAGAGAGTTATTGATAAATACAGACATAACTCCCCAGTGGCCTGACCATCAGTAATTATCAGCAACAGGCTGGACCGTAGCGAGTTGGTAACGGCGGCTCGCCCACACACAGACATTTCCCCAGTGCAGCTAATCATGTCACTTAGAGCCAATCAATTTCCTACAAAACTGCATGAAAATATACACATTATTAATGCTTACATACTTTACAATCGCGCTGGCTGTGGTTGGTCGACCTAAAGATGGTCATTAGGTCTACACCACTAGTTCGACATAGGTCTAGGTAGACAGGTCATTAGGTCGACACAAGCATTAGGTCGAGATGGTCTAGGTCGACAGTCACAAAGGTCAACATCGGGATTGTCACAGTTTTTTTGAGACGACAGGTGGTATTTCATAAACCTAGGATGTGGTGGGAGAATAAAATAGAGTGCAGAGAAACATGCAAGGGGACGCGGTGCACTTAATCCTGTGTCAATGTCGACATTCCGTAAAAAAAAGTGAAAAACCTCATGTCGACATTTTGACTGTCCACCTAGGTCAGGCTTTCCCAACCACGGTCCTCAAGGCACACCAACAGTGCAGGTTTTAGTGATATCCAGGCTTCAGCACAGATGGTTTAATCAGAATCCCTCAGATACTAATTAAGTCACCTGTGTTCAAGCCTGGATATCTACAAAACCTGCACTGTTGGTGTGCCTTGAGGACCGTGCTTGGGAATGCCTGACCTAGACCATGTTGACCTAATGCTTCTGTCGACCTAATGACCTGTCAACCTTGTCCCATGTCGACCTTGCAGTATGTCGACCTAATGACTGTCGGCAATTTTTAGGTCAACCATATGATCCATACCTGTGTCGGGTACACCTTTATACAAAACCTTTTCCATGAGAAAAATGAGGGTTAACTTATATTGCTTGGAGGGAAAAAGATCACGTCCAGGTGAAACTACAACCCCCATCATGTCATGTCCTCTCTCACACAGCACTCTCAGCTAAAGTATTACCTCCGTTTCCTCATGCACGGGATTGTACTGTAGCACTTTTACAGAACGTTGGTACTCTTAGCTATAGTATTACAATGGTTTCCCCACATGGGGGACTGTACAATAGAATTCACCTGAATAGCGGTACTCTCAGCTATAGTATTACCACCGTTTCCTCACGTGGGAGACTGTACCGTAGCATTTTCCTGAATGGTGGTACTCTCAGCTATAGTATTACCACAGTTTCCTCACCCAGGGGACTGTACTGTAGAACTTTCTCACACATTTATAGATGTATAGAACAAAATCATAAACTATCAATGAATCTGTTAAAAAATAAAAACAAACAAACACACACACACACAAACACTTCCTATAATACATACTATCCACCTAGCGCGCGCGCACACACACACACACACACACACACACACACACACACACACACACACACTCTATTTGCTACCACACAGCACTGGGACATTGTGGCACATACCACAGCAGTATATTTAAGTGTATTTCCTTCAAGCCGATCCCTACTGTTTCCTAAGCCACAATGCCCTTATGTTTGTAGTGTAGATACCGGAGGAATCCGGCACAATACAGTGACTGCCCCACCTTAGACCACGAAGGAAGGAGTCAGGATTACAGACAAGCCAGCTAGATGTATATAGTTTGATGGATGGCAGCTGCTCTCATTACATAGAGATACCTGAGAGGGACAAGGAAGTCTCACAGAAATATACAGGAAACGCTGAACTCTGTCCTCTGTTATATACACCTGTGATCCGCTCAGACAAATCCTGACTAGCCAGACATTATGGCCCACTCAGAAATAATTATTTCTATGGATTTTTATAGATTTATTCTTCTTGGGAAGATCCTGGAAGGCACATGGGGCACCCAGGTACTAGTACAGAACACAGCCCCATCACCACTGACAACATGCACCCCCCTCCCCCTCTGGTCCTTATTCTGGTTGACTAGCAAGTCTGTGAATTTTGCAGGCTTGCAAGTCCGCAGGCATCAGAATGGATGAGTAGCATACTCATCCATTCGCAGCCTTGCGTGCAGGCAAAAAAAACCAAAAACATTCGATTGTCGCATGATTTTTCTAGCGCTCCCAAATGAAAGACACCTCTTTGGTGTCTTACATCTGCGAGTGCCTGTACAGGAAGTGGGCGGGCATCTGACATCCGCTGACGTCAGATGCAGCGTTTTCATGGGAACACCCATGAAACGCTGGGTGTTCCAATGGGCGAATCCCCCGGCCTGAAAACCCACGCCCCGCACCAGCACCGATGTGAGCGAGTGCCGGCAAATAATCTATTCGCCGTGGCTGCTCGCACACAGTGGCTGCACATGCGCATAACGGACTATGCGCAGTCACAAAACATAGCTACCCTGCCATTGTGTAGGTACATAAATCACATCCTGGAACATATGAGGGCGTACCTAGTAAGGAAGGCACCAGATATGCCCACCAGAGGCAAATACACACTGACGGTGCCATCTTGATCTGCAAATACATGCGCACACCCCACCCCCCACAAAAAAGAAAACAATTCTCCCTTCTCTTTCCCCGAGAGGAGTATCAGGGTGCTGCAGCAGGATTACCCAGCAGAGGGTTCCCCACGCAATGGCAGTCACTCACATATAGTCATCAGGATTGGAAATCCGTAGGAGTCACTGACATGCCTCCATAAATACAGCATCCTGGGCACTAATATCATTGTCATGATAAGCGGGCCCAAATAACGGATATACCCAACGAGTTGTATACTAGCTGCAGCTCTGTACAGGTGTGAAATGAGAAATACTGATAGTAAAAGCAATATCTGGTTTACAGTGTCTAGGTCAATAGGTCGACACCAAAAGATCAACATGAAAAAGGTTAAAGTTGAAAAAACGTTGACATGCAAAAGGTCAACATTGACAGCGCAGCAGTAGGAGGGAGGTGCCATTCCCGAAATAGGGTGAGCAAAGCTGGCCATTCCAGGGTATGCGCTACACTTATTGGGGGTCCGTGTCCACATTGACGCAAAAAGTAAAAGACTCATGTCAACTTTTTCATGTGTGGACATAAACACTGTAGACCTTCCCATTCACACTTGTAAAGGCAGCGATACCCTTTATACAGACTTCCTGAGGTAACAAAGCTCTGCGCCTGGTGGCGCCCAGCGATAGCAGGGAACCATTTCCAGCAAACACGCAGCCGAATAAATGATGTCACCATTGTACAGTTCAGTCACGTATGTGGAGGAGCCATTCACCAAGTCAACATTCCGGCGACTGGTACCCCCCGCACAGACAGCTCTTCCTCTAAATTCTGGAGAACCTGTTCCCTTTTTCCCAGCACCCCCCCTCCAAGTGACCTAGTTCTGCAAGTGATACAATGCAGCTACTCCCTGGCTGGGAGCCCGACAGGCTAATTGGCTGCACCTTGTTCTGAATTTACACCGATTCAGTGGAAATGAGATGATTCAGTCTGAACGGCATCTGCTGGGAAGTGCAGGGTACACACAGATCATGGTTTCTCCGCAGGGCACGGGCTCTGGTATACAGGAGGTTTAGATCAATGTTCACCAAGTATTCAGACCGGGCACTGCGGAGCACGCTCAGGGCTCTGCACACGCATGTCTCTGCTGGTAGTGGCGGTCTTACAGCTACAGGAGGATGTGTGGCTGCTATAGGCAGCCCCATCCCTGGGGTCCCATACCTGCTGCACCCCCTAGAAAAGTTCCGGCACCATCTCAGAGACTTGGCATCATCAATGTGTAGATCAGGTATATGAAAAAAATAAAAAATAAAGTCATTTTGTTTCTTTTTAAAACCGTTCCAAAACTCTGCCTGCATCTTCTGAGTAATGTGTATGGAGCTTAAGATAGCTTAAGATAGCGCTGCAGAAGATAGCTACGAGCGGGACCGCGCAATAGCATTGCCGTCTTCCGGGGCCATACATACGAAGTGATCAGTGCTTCATCTTCAATGGGGTGTCTGCTGAGCGATGCTAGATCACTCAACAAGATCGCTCAGCACACAGCACTGCACAGTGTTGTGTTAGCGTTGTGTGCTGAGCGATCTGTCAGGGCCATTGGTCTCTGGTGAGAACGCTGGTCCTGCCAGGCGATCTTACTGGGTTTATCCAGCACGAAGAATCTTAATCTCCCAGAGATAGTGACGTGCGGGCCACACATAGCTATGGCCCCTACACACAGAGCGACGTAGGAGGGATTTCCAAACATCTAGTCAGATTGCTTAGGAAATGAGGTTTAAATCGCCCCGTGTGTATACGGATGATGGATACAAAGGTCAGAAGACGAATCTCACCTGAGCACCGCACTGTAAGAAGTTACCAATTGTTGATTTTTATGAGGCTATCCGTGTACGCCCACTACCCACTGTAATGGTCCCAGGTACTCTGTTTGCGGTATCTATGTACAGTGCATCATACTGTACTGTACATACCACTTTATTGGCTGTAAAAGTTGGAGAATGCCATTACACAGCTGCCAGGAATTCCCGTTACTGTCCTTGTACTGCATAGAAGAGAAAGCCGTCCTGTAATCTGGAGAAGCCATAAAATTGGTAAACATGGGTGTCGGGCCGCAGGCTATCAGGTTGCGGTAATACAAACTCATCTTATCGCTCGTACAGCTGTAATGGAATGCAGTCATTTTTTTTTTTTTTGATAAGCAAATATTTTCCACGTCCACCACAGAACCGTAAGTAGAGAGCACAGGTACGAGGTGACCGCAGTCACACAGAGGCATCAAAGTAGTCTGACGTATGAACAAACCATACACAGAGTATGGTTTACTCAGGCTTCCCACCAACCACAAGACGTTCCCAGGGTAACCGAGTAGGATGGGGTTAGGGCCCCAGCACTCAGAACACTGTCAGGGGGCCCGACGGTCAAAAACGGTGGGGTAGGGACATGGGTTACAGATCAAAGGAGCCACAAAAAAAAAATATATAATAATAATAATAATAATAATAATAATATTGATTCCATCTGTAAGTAAGGGCCTGGGTCAGATTTATACATGGTGATGTTTTTTGCAGTTGAGCGATGATCCGCAATCTGCGCATGTATCCAGGGTGGCACTGCGCAGGTTCTAAGGTACCTGATCAACGTCCCCTGCAGTATGGAACTATTTGCAAGTGACAGTCTGGAAGCGCTTAGGGGGCTGTTACGGGAAGTGTCTGCAAAAATGCAGCCCTGTCACCACCATTTTCGGAGCTGGTCTCAGCTTACAAGTGCGTATACAGAATACAAGACTACGTAATACTGCGCAGTCATAGGACTACTCAGATGGAAGGCTTAGTAACCGCCCCCTGCGTCTGTGTGCGCAGTTGCAGATATTTGCGAGGCCCCCCCATCTACAGCGGGATATGGTCGTATTGTCGACCCGACTTAGGTCGACAGTCATTAGGTCAACACCGTTGGGTCGTCAGGCAGCAAGGTCGACAGGGTTCTAGGTCGACATGGGACAAGGTCGACAAATGCGTTAGGTCGACATGGGTTTTTTTTCACTGATTTTTTAGCCGACATGCGGTATTTCATGCCCTACCATCCACTAGGGCGTGGTGGGAGAATAAAATAGTGTGCCCGAAGCATAGCGAGCGATGCGAGGGGCTTAGGTTGACTTCCAACTGTGTCCATGTTGACTGTGTCGACATTCGGGTAAAAAAAACAGTGTAAAAAACCATGTCGACCTTTCCACCTAACCCATGTCGACCTAACGCATTTGTCAACCTAAAACCATGTCGACCTTGTCCCATGTCGACCTAGACACCCATCGACCTTGCTGCCTGTCGACCCAACGGTGTCGACCTAATGACTGTCGACCTAAGTCGGGTCGACAATACGATCCACACCCATCTACAGCACTGGCATATTTTCGCACATAGGGCCTGATTCGGATAACTGGGCTGCGAATTTGCAGCCTGGGCGATTATCGGATGACTGCATGGCCATGGTACGCTGTGTGCATGCATGAGCCGTCCATGCCAAGGCAGCCAGCGATGGGTAGCGATTGACACCTGTGGCTGTTTGGGGCTCAATAGATACGTACGGGATCGCAGCAGATAACACATCAGCATCATCTCTGCAGCAGCCTCCCGGGTCCCGCTACTGCATACCTTGGGGTAGATAAATATGGGGACACTGAAGCCACCAATCTTCTACCTAAAACACATCATTCAGGTTTAAATCAACAGACAACCCAATGAGACGTGCGGCTTCAGAGATGGCGCCGATTGCACGGTCTATGGGCGACGGTATCGTCACCGGGCAACTTACCATGCAAAAGGATTATACAAGGATACAGCCCAGTGACAGGTTTATCTGGATAAACAGGTTCATGTGGGAAAGTTCAGCATCGTAATGAAATGTCCGGATATTCTCCTGCATGTATGTAGAATGTCAGTCATTGAGATTAAATAGTTAATATAGTTATTTTTAGCCTGAAATTAGCTCCACTATAATGAAAAGGAAAACACTGCGAGTCTGACACACCCAAGTAAGTTTACACACACGTTCTACCAATGACGTACGCCACAAAGCCACTGATTTCTGTATAGCACAATAGCATACTATGGGAGTGTAATTCCTGTAATAGAATGAGGCCCTACCATCGCTAACTTTTTTTTTTTTTTTTTTAAGGTCCAGCAGCCAATCAGCTGTAAGCATTCATTTGTGTTTTCCCTTAGGTAATGGAAGCAAGAATCCCATTGGCTACTGTAGCCTGTTGCACAATTTGCACCCAGACGCAGTTTTAGTGAAGGATTTTTAAAGTAAATGAAAAAGAATAAAAAATAAAATAAAGCTTCGCTAGTATTAAAATTGCTCCATTATATCCTGCGGCAGAAAATAAACGCCAGAAAATTGGATATTGACAAATCACTGCTCACAACAATTACCCCTAAGTTGCCGATTTCTCCGTCATGTGATTAAAATCCGAATCAATCCCCGATACCGTTTATTGGGAAAACAAATGTGAGGCAATTTGGGGCCAAATGTTCTAGATGTAATAGTGTATTTTATGGGCTCCGCACCCATCAGGAAACATGGCGACTTTTGCTAAAAAAAATAAATACTCATTGATTTTAATCCCGCCCACCACGTGAAACACAAAGTACAATTGGCGTGTCTCATCGTGCAGGATCACCTCAGACATGTAATTTTGGAGGACCCTAACTAGGACAAATACCCAGGTACTAAATGACCCTGTGTGTGTATAATTAGCCAATGTATTGTGCTCTGCCTTGTTACCATAGGTGGAAACTTCTGACCAGGAGATTTTGGAAATGTACTTCGAGACAGACATTCCAATTTCAGGGCACTGTCTCGACCATTGTGAGGTTTCAGGGCTATTGGGGCGGCATTCTGCCAGGAGATTTTAAAAAGGAAGGGGGCACAAGGGTGGCCTAAAAGGGACAAACACCCCTAGCACACATGGCTACCACCCCTGTCAGATGTGGTCACAATAAATACAGTTCAAGTGTTGGGATTGCCAGCGGTCACTAATTAATGGGGGGTGTTTATAATTTACTGCAATAATAAATGGGCACCCAATGAAGCAATTCAATTGTTTTGGGCATCCTTTCACTATAGCACCTTATTAGACTGGTTTTAGCCGCATAAAGCAGTTACCTACTGGGCACCAAAGTATCATTTGGGGGCAGTATTCTCTCATTCAGCTCGCCACCCCTAGGCTGCAACCTGAAATACCAGAGCCAGCAGATATTCACACCCAAACGGTGTGACAATTGAATTGTTCGAACAGGTGCCCAGAACAGGCAGCTGTTGCGAAAAGCAATTGAATTTCTCTCAAGGACTATGAATTTAAGTCGACATTCTTAAGAGGGGTGAAGCTGCTGCAGACCTGTTGCTGTAGAAACTCCACCTGCCATAAAGATGCAGACGCACCTGCATCCAACTCAAAGTTGGGGTGGGTCTTACCATGAAAGGTATTGAATTCTGTGCATGGGTCATCTCTGCACCTGAAGCATATCATAATCTGGGACATAGCGGGGCAGAGTTCGGAGCATGTATGTATTATAAAAGGTGCAAAAACCGGAGCATGAACCATGTTGCAATGATTAAGGGGGAAATACATTTACTATTGTGCATGCAGGGTAAATACTCTCTAATTCTGCATGTAGCCCACAAAGACAGCTTTATTCTTACACTGCAATTTATATTTGATATCGGTCACACATGTCCCAAAGTTAATGATCTCTGCACATCTCACTTCTGCGCCCCCCCTGCTGTGTTACCAGAGGTAGATTAAGAGAAGGTGTGGTCTCATACACCGGCTCCCCACCTCCCACTGGCGCAGTGGGGGGTAGGGAGCAAAATGGTGACGCCAGAGTTTGTTACTTTACAGTTTAATTTCACTTTAATAATTTCAAGAATAAAAACAAATTCCACAAAATGTTGGGCATTTACTAATCAATCATCAATGTGCCCAAATGTTACCAAAAAAAAAAAAAGGAAGTGTATAAAAGTAATACATGTGAGACGGAAGTACATTGAAGAAAAGAATTCTATACTGAAGAACAGTACCTCCCCAGGGGGCCCCACTAAGAGCCCGATTGTTACAGACTCCTTGTCGGATCAAGTCCCAGAGAAACTTGACCGGGTTTATACTAGGGATGTTCACCGGCCACTTTTCGGGTTTTGGGTTTTGGGTTCTGATTACCTTGAGGTTTTGGGTTCTAATGGGTTTTGGCAAAACACCTCCTAAGTGTTTTGTGTTTGGATTTATTTGGGTTTTGGGTTCTGATTTTTTTGTTAAAAAAAGCCTAAAAACAGCTAAAATGGCAGAATTTGGTGGTTTTTTTGCTCCTACGCTATATTGACCTCAATAACATTCATTTACACTCATTTCCAGTGTATTCTGAACACCTCACACCTCACAATATTGTTTTTATTGCCAAAGTTTGCACTGAGGTAGCTGGATAACTATGCTAAGCCACACAAGTGTGCGGCACAAACACGTGGCTCATGTAAGAGTGGCACTGCAGCGGCAGACATGATGGCAGTTTAAAAAAATAGGCCCATAAAAGATACCTATCTGGCTTGATCATGCACTGTTTACCATGTGCAGCCAAGGAGCGGTGGGCATTTTGTGCAGCACAGAGTTTGTCTGCAAGTGTGTAACTGTTTCGATCACTTTAACATCCAACAAGACCCCTATCTGGCTTGATTGTGATTATGATTATTTATAATTAATTTCATCTGATTTTTAATTTGGTGATTAGTAATATTATTCATTTATTATTTATTATTACCATTCGTCTCGTCAATCATTGCCTAATGGGTGGAGGGGAGGGGGCTAATCAATGACTAGGTGGCAGCTGGAAGAGTTCTATCTGGCTGCGACTTCTGTAACTCTATTGATCGCTAGGGTGGATTCAGGTGATCTGGCTCGCTAGGCGGGTGTTCCCTTTGCTCACTGCTTCACATGCGTCCCTCGTGAAGCTGTGCGCTCTGTCGAGGAGGATGTCCTTTGCCGGTAGAGAAGTACTGATCTTCTCTCAAGGTGTTACGACTCGTAGCTGCACTCCCCTGCTACAACCTCAAAACAAGCACCAAGACCCCTATCTGGCTTGATTGTGCACTGTTTACACAGTGCAGCCGAGGAGCAGTGGGCGATTGGTGCAGCAATCAATTACTCTCATTAGTGGAATGCAATCAGTTGTATGCATTTAAAAGACAAGTCCCTCATACGAATGACTCTCAGCAGTGGGCACCAGACCAGACAGGTAGATGAAGCAGTACTAGACACCACACGGTAGATAAGTCAGTACTAGGCACAAGACCGGTAGATAAGGCAGTACTAGGAAGTACTAGGCACCAGACGGTAGATACGGTAGTACTAGGCAGTGGGCACTAGACCAGACAGGTAGATGAGGCAGTATTAGTTGTGTGTGTATCTGTTTTGGTCAGTTTAATATTTAACAAGACCCCTATCTGGCTTGATTGTGATTATGATTGATTGATTATTAATTAATTTTTTGATGTGATTGATTCATGGTCGAAACCCCGTTTAACAACCTGGTTGATCCTGACCCTGATGTGCAGTTTGTCTCTGTGCTGAAAGATCCCAATCTCAAATGGCAGACTGAACAACCTGTGGATAGCCATATTTCAAAAAATGTGAATGGGCTTGTGTGGCAGCCCACTACAGGATACCCCCTGTGCCCCTGGAGTGCCCCCAAAGAAGTTTAATTGCAGCCAATGCTGCTCAGAGGAAAACTGCAGGGATGTGAGGGGTTAAACAGCCCCAGCTCAGTCCACGTGCAGGGAGCCTGACACCCCCGATTGGCTGCCCAGGGATTGTGGCAGTCCACCCCTGGTGTACTCTTGTGCCCCCAAAGAGATTTTAATTGCAGCCAATGCTGCTCAGAGGAAAACCTCCTTTGCTTGTGGAAGCTGCAGGTCTGTGAGGGGTTAACAGACTCAGCTAGTGTCCTAGTGTCCCAGCTCCCCTGCACATGAGACAGGAAGCTGGGAGGTCAGAGGTGATCCCAGCAGCAGTGTGTGAGAGAGAGAGAAAGTGTGCAGAGGGGTGAAGAGCTTGTATCCTGAGCCAGGAAGCATGCAGACAGAGATGCTGTGCAGAGAGAAGCACACATCTGAGACCAGGCACTGGGAGCAAGGACCCAGCAGTTAATGACAGCCAGCACTGCTGACCAGAAGAAGGGGTGAGCAGCATGTGAAGGGAGATAGAGCCCAGTAGGAGTGACTGCAGAGACCTACAGCACGGAACTAGGCAGAGAGGGACATTGCCGCCCATCTGGGAGTCACCCAGAGGACCACACAGCACCCAAGACAGGCAGTGGCCAGCCAGGAGTCGTGACCAGCAGGAGCTGGCAACTGCAGCTGATTGTTCAGGTACTGGGGTGTTGGATACCCCCACTAACAGGACTGCCTGTTTGCCTCTGATACAGGAGATTGCCCTAAGGGATGGGAATCTGCCTGCCCCTCTTAGAGAGGATTTTTGATCACTTTTGTTATACATAAAAGTAGTGTGCACACTAAGTTATGGCCTAATCACCTTGTGAGGATTTCCTTCGCGGGACCGTTATTCAAATTCAGGAACTGTGTTGTTTTGCACCAGGGACTACCGCGCAGTGTATATAGGGTGCATAGCGCCACTTGGCGGACATGTTGTGACGTAATATTATTCTGTCATATTGTTATTGTTGTGATGTAATTTTTTGCGTAATCGTTCTCTCTTTAATCTGGTCATTGATTAGTTATAGCTTTAATTACTGAATGATATAAAGTGACTGTTTTGCATAAGTACGTGAGTGTATTGCAGCAACCCATTTACATATCTCCTTTAAATAAATATTTGTTGCTGCTAGCCGTAGTAGCCTTGTCTTTTGTGGGTTCTCCTTGGGTTGTGCCATTCCCTGCCACAGGTTCTCCGGAAGAAGCCGTGAGGAATCCAGAAGCTGCCGCCGTAATCAGCTCCAGATTCAGGTACTATTTTGCACCACACTGTTACAGGGGCACTGGCACAGGAGCGCAAAAGGAGAGGTCAGAGGTGAAATGAAACTGTGCCGGAGGAGGGTTTGCAGCAGCGTGAGAGAGGATGACACGTGCTTAGAGAGAGAAGACAGGCTGGGCACCCTAAAGATCCACAGAGAGGAGAGCAGCAGAGTGCGCAGCCTGGAAGCGTGCAGAAGTGAGACCCGCTAGAGAGGAGAGAGCCGGGCAGCGTTTCCGTGCAGGAGACCCGGCGGTGATGGACAGCAGCGCACACAGAGAGAGCCAGCAGCCAGCATCATGAGGGAGGCAAGAGGGAAGCCGTGAGGAATCCAGAAGCTGCCGCCGTAATCAGCTCCAGATTCAGGTACTATTTTGCACCACACAGTTACAGGGGCACTGGCACAGGAGCGCAAAAGGAGAGGTCAGAGGTGAAATGAAACTGTGCCGGAGGAGACACCAGGGACACCAGGGAGACACCAGGGAGACGCTACCGGCCGGAGCCGGCAAAAGCAGCAGAGTACAAGGGTGCCCTACCCCCACTCAGCCTGTACCCTTCCTGCCCCAGCCCTGACTCCCCCAAGTCAGGGAGATCACATTCTCACCCATAAAGATGGTGACACAATTTTAAAAGAGGACAGAGAACAATCTCATGCACATGAGACCACTGTGCTTGATACAAGACAGACCAGAGTCCACCTAAAGGTGTCGGCTAGTACAGCATCCCTAAAAGTCTCAAGGCTCCAAAAAAAATTAGGCAGTGAGCCCCTGACCAGACAGGTACAGCAGTATTAGGCAGTGAGCCCCAGATCAGACAGGTAGATACGGCAGTATTAGGCAGTGAGCCCCAGACCAGACGGTACATACGGCAGTATAGCCAGTGAGCCCCAGACCACAAAGGTAGAGATATACAGCAGTATTTAATTATTTATTAGCCAGTGAGCCCCAGACCAGACGGTACATACGGCAGTATAGGCAGTGAGCCCCAGACCACAAAGGTAGAGATATACGGCAGTATTTAATTATTTATTAGGCAGGCAGTATTTAATTATTTATTAGCCAGTGAGCCCCAGACCACAGACCGCTAGACTGGCAGATTCAGTGCAGGCAGCAGTGCAGCACCAGTGGACTATATATATATTTATATTTAATATAATTAATTAATAATTATATATATAATAAATGGCACAGCACAGCACCAGAGGTATGCCCCAGCACAGAGGAGACAGTACTACAGGCAGGTACACAGTTAGACTGTTCTCCTAAGCAGAGGAGAACATAGTACACAGCAGCACTGAGGGAGACAGCCCTAGCAAATAAAATAATTAATTACAGCACAGTTCACCAGAGGTAGACCGCACAGAGGAGACAGTAGTACTACAAGTACACAGTTAGACTGTTGTCCTAAGCTGAGAACAGAGTACACAGCAGCACTGAGGGAGACAGCCCCAGCAAATAAAATAATCAATTACAGGCAGCACAGCACACCAGAGGTAGACCGCACAGAGGAGACAGTAGTACTACAAGTACACAGTTAGACTACTACACAGCAGCACTGAGAGACAGCACCAGCGATTGCAAAAGCTCAAGGACAAGCTCAAGTTTAAGCCCCAGCAGCAGCACCAACACACCCTCTCCCAACCCACTACTTAACTGGAGTGAAGATGGCGGGGGCGCGGCAGCTGCTTATAAAGCCTCGCGAAATCCGACGCCGGGAGATGACGTTCTAATCACGCGGACGGACCGAGTCAGGCGGGAATCTCCGAGCGCTGCTCGGAATCGGGCTCGGAATGATGACGTCCGTGGGGGCTCGGATCTCTGATATCCGAGCCCGCACATCTCTAGTTTATACACGGTTGAATAGAACAATGCGAGTCAAGTGGTCCCAGTACTGCAGCAATGAGCGGATCAATGAGCCCATTCACATACGTGTAATTAGGGGTCATTTAATATGCTGCAGTGGGGTAATCAGCCTGGCTGCACGACTGCGCTACACCGGAGGGGGGAGATGACGTATCTAGATAACCATCCTTAGTTGCACAGCTGACTAATGGTTCTAATTATCCCCAGGATACATTGCACTCCATTATAGTACATTCCTATAATCACGCTCCTTCCCAAAATTCACTTAGCTGTGACAATTTGAAGGAGTCAGTTATTGCTGTCCAAAAGGGCCGGTTTATCAATATGTCGCTTTGGCTAGCTAAAAGTCTGATTAATGATTTATCCAGCATGATTTATCCCAATAAATAATCCCAGAGCAGCAAAGGGTTAATTTACCACTTTGTCAGACCAGCCTTTGCCAATGAGCCGCCTTCCGCATTCACAGTACAATGGAACTTAAAGTCCAGACTTTCAGCTTCACTCATAGGAACACAAAAGGCACGGCTAAATAAACAATGATGTAACCAGTTCTCTTCAGAGGTCACACAATGAATCGCTCAGAGCCCACCTGTATATAAGAAAAGTGTTCACACAGATGGGAAAATTTAATTTAAATTCAATTTGAAGGCCTACCGGTAAATCGTCCGTATCAAAACAAAAGCTTCATCATGAAGATCAATGTGCATTCAGAGCAAGTCAGAGACCGGGTTGTTTACAAGCACCAATAAGGAAGGATATAAGAAGAACTCCAGGGGGTAAAATTACTTAGAAGGTGGACCTCAACATAATACGGTGTTCTGTCTTATCAGATTCAGCATATTTCCACATGAGGATATTGAGGAAAATCCAGACCAGGTTTTAGAGCAGCAGCAGGAAAATAAGATCCAGTCCAGGTTTCCTAACTGATGTGATCAGGGTTTGGCTGATTAAGCAGCACCTGTTGCTTTCTGATATAAGTGTTTCCAGGGCAGGTGGTTATGGTGGAATAGCAGCCCAGGTGATAGGCCGGGGTGTGGCCTACGGAATGGACCACTGGAACACTGTCAGGAGATTGTACAATGCTATGACACCTGTATGCTGCAATGCTGTAACCATCCTTGCCTATGCGGTGTACCCGGTATGCTGTTTACCTGCTACAAGATTTATCCAGAGTATGTGATTCCTTGTCATATTATATCAGCCAACAAGTGAGGGAATAACTCAGGTAGTCACCGAGTACCGGGACATCAGGGTAGCTCCATCATTATGTATTTATTGAAGGTTTCCACATGAAGAGCGGATTGCTTTCACCTCATAAGTGACAGCTAAGATCTACCAAATGCCTGATGACTGGACATAATGGAAATATTCAGCTACAAATGAAATTAATGTAAATTACAGAAGCATAAAGTAAGAAAAATCCCCTTTTCTATGATCCCCAAAAGGACTGGGGTTTCTGCCACCACTGTACCCCACATTAAAGACCACGGACAGCTCACCTGCTGGGGCAGCCCCAATAGAGGACGGGACATGGGAGATAACGCCGGAAGCACAGAATGAGCCACCCATTGCCAGTATTTCTTACATAGAGATCCCTCCATCCCGGAGACGCTGAGAAGATCAGGACATAAAGATCTCAGTGGGTTCCGTTATGCTGGAGAGCTCTGCAAACCAGCATCAGCACAGCCAAAAAGCACCGTTCCTGCCTCTTTATCCACGCGGTAAAGGCCTCATTATCCTCACTTCCCGGCTAATACAGCGGCACAGTGCGGTTCTAATGGATTGAACCCATTACTGGCCTAATAGCTTCATTCATTTATTTATGTATTTATCCATGCATAGTAGTGTACACCAGCCACTAGCAACCTGACTCTAGGGAGCTGCCATCTTGCTTTCCTCAAAATATCACCTGACACAGTCTGAATGTAAATATGGTCAACATTTGTGGCACCCCATACATTTAACTACACCATGTACAGTCCACTAAGTCCTGATAAAGAGGAATTCAGAAAAGCTCTGGGATATAGACCCAAACAGCTAAGGATAATAACAATTGGAAAACACAATACAAGGTAAAAAGTTCATGAGAGATACACACACAGGCCTACTGTATATAGAAAGCTTGCCATGGCAATTAGTTACTGGCACCTTTTCAGCAATTCTGATCAATAAAACAAATGGGTAGATTAGACTGTGAAACAAATTAAACTTTAACAAAGTGTGAGATAAATTGTCAGTGCTCACATGACTTCGATCGCCCAATGAATGATCATTTTAATGTTTACAGAGGCCATTTTTATATTCCCTTTTCCTTTGTCACAATACTGTAGACCAGGCATTCCCAACCACAGTCCTCAAGGCACACCAACAGTACAGGTTTTAGTGATATCCAGGCTTTAGCACAGGTGACTTAATTAGTACCTGAGTGATTCTGATTAAACCATCTGTGCTGAAGCCTGGATATCACTAAAACCTGCACTGTTGGTGTGCCTTGAGGACCGTGGTTGGGAAAGCCTGCTGTAGACCATCGGAGGTGCCATGATCACCAAACACAAGATCTCTTAAGGGTACAGGGCCATCTCCAAAAACCTTGGACTCTGGGTGAAATTTAATAGAATGACAGATTCAGAAAGTGAGTCATTTGGTAAGAAATCTCCAGGTTTTTTTCTTAAAGCGGCAATCATTTACACTGCAAAACCAGTTTGATTTTGAATTGTAAGTGATTGCCGCTTTAAAAAAAAAAAGCCTGAAGATTTCTTACCAAATCACTCATACCCCTTTCACATTCGCACACCCGGGTCATACCCGGGAATGTGTTCCCGGATGCTTCCCGGGACGGTACCCTTTCACACTGGCCACCCGACCCCGAATGAAGTTGGGCGGGTGGCGTCATCTGGAGGCTTGGCCAGGGCGGCGCTGGAAGGTGTCAGCTGACCCAGAATACCAGTGTCGATTCCGGAATCTACCCAGGTCAGGACCTGGGTAGAGATCCCTGAATGCCAAACACGGGATATTCGTCCAAGACACTTTCACACGGAGCTAAATCCCGGGTTGATGCGTGCTCATGTGCAAAAACCCAGGATATTTTTGCAAGTGTGAAAGGGGTATCACTTTCTGAATCTCTCACACTATTAAATTTTACCCTCTGTTTCACCAGTGTGCAATGGGCCGAATTTAGCATGGAACAGAGAATTGCTAATGTCACAATTTGGCGATTTTAGCAATTCTGCTCAAGCACGGCGTGGTGTGAATTGTTAAAAATCGCCAAATTGCAATACTCTGTTCCACCTGAACTACCAGGACTTAAACTGCAGTCAGATTCTGGAAAATGCGACCGCCATTTAAGTGATGGTGATGTGACATTGGGTGGGGTGCGTTCTGGATAATGGAGTGTCCGGACCATTTTCTGGGCAGTGCTCAACAGCTGTGTGGCGTCACATACAGTCAATGCGAGCCAAAGACAGCCCTGTGCATTTTAGAAAGGAGATTGCATAATTTTGCAATCGCACAGCAGGGATTTGGAGGCAGATATGCCCTGTTCTGGGTGGGACCCCACATGCTAGTGAAGGCAGTTTTTCGCAAAACCACAACAACTTTAGCTGAATTAGGCCCAATGTTCTTAAGATGTTTGCTAATCATGGAACTGTGAAGAACCTCTCTGGGAACGGGTAAAAGAGGAAACTCCATGGGAAAAGGTTTTAGAGGCTGGTACAAACAATGGCAATAAACATCTTCAAACCATTACACGGATGGTGTAATGGTTAGCATTACTGCCTCACAGCACTGAGGTCATGGGTTCCACTCCCACCATGGCTCTACCTGTGTGGAGTTTGTATATTCTCCCCGTACTTGCGTGGGTTTCCTCCGGGTACTCCGCTTTCCTTCCACAATCCAAAATATACTGGTAGGCTAATTGGCTCCCAAAAAATTAACCCTAGAATGTCTGTGTGTGTGTACATGTGGTAGGGAATATAGATTGTAAGCTCCACTGGGGCAGGGACTGATGTGAATGTTCAACTATACTCTGTACAGCGCTGCGGAATATGTGTGCGCTATATAAGAAACTGATAATAAATAAATCTAAAAAGAGGAGAAGACTGGAACAAGGCGGAATGACGGTAACCTGTACCATACACCTCAACTAAGCAGGTGATTGAGACCTGATCACACGCTGAGTATGTTGTGGGCTACTCCCAAACTCCACACACAAATCATTCCATATTGAGCGGCTTGGATATGGATTTGCTTCTAATCGCCATCTGCGCAATTTTCACAAGCCATGCACAGCAAAATTGCAGGTGGCTTGCACAGGGCGGGATATTCCTATAGCTGGGTGGCGTATACATGATCGCAGGACTGCAAATTAGCACCCCAGCGATCAGGTCTGAATATCCGACTATGCCAAGAACGGCTTTATGGACGATGGCCAAGGGAGGACCCGACTGCTGGAAAAAAAGGCATACAAATTAAGGACTGAGGGCCAGATGCGCTAAGCTTCAAAAGTGATAAAATGGAGAGGAGATAAACAACCAACCAATCAGCTCCTGTCTGACATTTTCAAACACAGTCTGTGACACGGCAGGCAGGAGCTGATTGGTTGGCTGTTTATCACTCTCCATGTTATCACTAGTGAAGCTTAGTGCATCTGGCCCTGAGTGTTTTAAAAATGTAATGAAAATATATTGAAGCAAAAAAAGCATAAAGGACTGATCTTTGACAAACTCCAATCCCACTGGACAAATGTCCTGTGGACAGAACAAACCAAATACAAGTCTTCGGCGATGTAGACCAACGATTTGCTTATAGGCGACAAAGTAAATCTTTTTAGGAGAACCCCCTACCTATGATTGCCTCTAGTATTGGAGGACGAGAAGATTATAGATGGCTGCCAGTATTTAGCCATAGTAATTTGGGTGTGGATCGTTTTATCGACCACACTTGTCGACAGTCATTAGGTTGACACCGTTGGGTCGACAGGTGGGAAGGTCGACATGTTTTTCTTACTGGTTTTTTTTTTACCCGAATGTCGACACAGTTGACAAAGACGCAGTTGGAATTCAACCGCATCCCCTCGCTTCGCTCGCTATGCTTCGTGTACGGTGCCTCGCTGCGCTCGGCACACTATTTTATTCTCCCACCACGCCCTAGTGGATGGTAGGGCATGAAATACCGCCTGTCGGCACATGTCGGCTCAAAAAACAGTAAAAAAAAAAAAAACATGTCGACCTTCCGACCTAGGTCGACCTTCACCTATGTCTACCTAGATACCTGTCCGACCTAAGTGGTGTCGACAATACGACCGTATCCCAGTCATTTACTGTCTGCCTCAGGAAGCGAAACCAAATCCTCATTCTGTTGAGGTAAATTAAATAATATTGTAATCAGGGGTTAAAGTGAGGGGGAACGGAGTGGAACTGAGTTCCACCACCTCTAATGGGGAGGTGGAACATTTTAACCTCCACATTGGTCCTGCACAGTAGTTCTCACAGAAAAGCATTCTAGTTTGCAGGGGGATACCAAAAACCTACCACTGGCCCAGGCTCTGCCTAATGGGTGGAGGGGAGGGGGGTAATTAGGTGGCATAGAGAAAGGAGTTCCCCCACCTCTGCATGACCACTTTAAGCCCTGATTGTAATAATTAAATAAAGGGCCTTATTCTGGTTCACTCTCAGAGACAAATTCCTTCTCAAATGGACAAAACCATGTGCACTGCAGGTGGGGCAGATGTAACATGTGTGGAGAGATTTAGATTTGGGTGCGTTGTTTCTGTGCAGGGAAAATATTGACTGCTTTATTTCTACACTGAAATATAGATCTCACTTTGAAGTAAAAGCCCACCCAAATCTAATTCTATCTGCACATGTTACGTCTGTCCCACCTGCTGTGCACATGGTGTTCTCCATCTGAGAAGGAACCAGAATAAGGCCCAAAGTGATGTTACCCATAGCAACCAGATTCTGTCTATCCTTTCTCTATTGCATCATAAAAAATGATAATCGGGTTGGTTTGCTATGGGTTACATCACTTCTTTTAATTTTTAGAAGATTTATTAAATTTACCCCACAGAATCCATGATAAGACACGGACCTATATGTTTTTGCAGCAGCAGTGTTCTGGAAAGAGGCTGATTATTGGGGATTTAGTTTTGCTTTCCTGAGGCAGGTGGTAAATTACCGCGGCTACTGAATACCCCCCATAATCTATTTAAACTACGCTGTGCTAGTATCGATTTTACATTTCTGTCATCTTTCTGACTGGGCCCTAAAACTCATCAGGGAACAGTCTGTGAACCCCAATTACTAGTTTCACACCTGTGCTTTACAGTACAGTGCCGCAGTTCTATATTACCAGACATATATTGTGACTTCCAGGACAGACACAATAACAAAATCCATGTTCAGGAATCAGTGAGTGTCACTTAATCTGCAACAATTTATTAATTAGAAGGTGAATGAAAGGTGTTCCGCCTCTACAGGGAGAACCTGAGAATTATATTCAATGCTTCCTCCATAAAGGCAATTGGCCAGAAATGTTCTGTGAAATCTGAAGCATGTTGCAGCTAACTGTCTCCAAGGTGAAAACCGGTCTTGCTGCGTTCCCTACCCACACACACAGTTAAAGATGTTCTTTACTTTATGTACCAACGTAGCCTTTGTCATCCCAAAGTGATATTTTAAGATACCCCAGGTAATTAACCCCGAAACCATTTTATAAGCTCTATTACCAGCAGAAACTGCAGTACAAATATAACATTACTTAATTTTGGTATAATATAATGTGTGCCAAGTTAAAAAGAAGACCCTTTTGGGATTACTCTAGCTCCATCTAGAACTTTGTTTGCAGCAGCTGGTGTATACAATTTTGGCCGTTAAAAATTACCATCTACCCTCCCCACTGAATGGGTGTAGGAATTCAATAATGACGCCAAGGATAGCCAGTGTCCAGTAATGGCTCCCCATTCTTACCAGTCTCTTATAACAATGGGGGTTATCCAGACCTGATCGCATGGCAAATTCGCAGGCCGGGTGATTATCGTTAGATGGCGCACGGATCGTAGCACGCAAGCGCGAGGCCATCCTGAGATAAAATCCTGCTAAATTTCTTAATCGTTGACCGTATGCAAGTTGATTGACAGAAAGCAGTGTTTGGGGGTGGTAACTGACCATTTTCTTGGAGTAAGATAAAACACCGGCGTTGTTAGATCGGGCCGCAGCGATCAAGTCTGAATAACCCTCAATATCCCAAAATTATTTAGGTCCAGTTACAAAACTGACATACCAATATACAATGAGACTGCTCTTGTATTGCCGTTGTACAGCAGTGAGAACAGTCCACTACATAATGAGGACATCCCACAATAAGAGTTA